>NW_024062717.1:4640000-5240000 GCF_006381635.1 Hibiscus syriacus
TATGTATGTATGTATGTATGTATGTATGTATGTATGTATGTATGTATGTATGTATGTATGTATGTATGTATGTATGTATGTATGTATGCATGTATGATGCATGCATGCATGTATGTATGTAATGTATGTATGTATGTATGTATGTATGTATGTATGTATACAAGATTAAATTGCATCGAATTGAAAATTCAAGAAGATATTTACAATTAAACCATGACTAAAATGAAAGAAATCAAAAATCAAATACAAGTGGAAAAATGATGATTGTTGGAGGAGCATTAGCCTAATTAACCCAAAATATTTTTCCAAATAAAATCTCAATTCTCAATTTACCTCCAAATTTTTATATTCCCTCTAAATTCTCAAATAAAAAAAATCACACAAAAAAATCTTTATTTTAAATAGTTTTCTTCCACCACTCACTTTGAATAATATATATATATATATACTATATTAATATAAATTATAGTTTATAAACTATATACTTCTTATAGTTTATAAACTATATACTTTTTATAGTTTATACATATATAGTTTACATATATAGTTTATATATATAGTTCATATAAACATAATTTATATATATAACTTAAAATAATTATATAATTTATAATATAAATATAGTTTATATATAGTTTATATATATATTATATTTTTTCAATTTTTTAAATGAATGTAATTTACTATATTTTTCATTATTTCTTCATATTTTGCATTTATTTCAATTTAATCTCTTTTTGTTTTTTAATTTTTTTTCAATTTTAAATCGTTCACTTTTATATGTTTTCAATTTAGTCCTTAAATTTATATTTGCATCTTCATTTAGCCCATTGTTAGTTGTTATTTATATTTTTGTAACTGACCCATAACTTTTTAAATGTGTTTAATTTAGTCATTTTTATATTAATTTAAACCTCACATTTTAAATTTATTTCAATTTAGTCCCTTACATATGTGTGTTGTTTAATTTATATTTTAAAATTTTATTTGTAATTTTACATTTCTTCAATTTTATCCTTAAATTTATATTTTTTACAAAATTGATCCATGGATATTTATTTTTCTCTTAATTTACTCGAAATCATATTCAATTACAACTTGCAATTCAACAATCACGAAATATGACAAAATAATTAATCCAAAAATAAAAACGACCCGACATGAACTCAATCTGTATCCGGTAAACATCCGACATGAATTTTATCTGTCAATGATGTGACCCGATCTGAATGAGATCCGACTGAAGTCCACTTGAGCCTGAATTAACCTGGTCTTTATCTGCTTCGGACCTGAACTGTTTTGACCTGAACTGACATCGATCCGAACTGAAAATGACCTGAGCTGAACCCGATCTGGATTTGGTGTCAAATCGACCTGAAATCAACCCGAACTGATTTGACCTGACCTGAACCCGATCTGGATCTGGTGTCAAATTTACCTGACTTGACCTGTATCCGATTTTACCCGACCTGACAGGATCCGACTGAAACCTGAACGATTACCCGATTTTACATCCCTAATCGTAATTACTCACAGCTTTGGAAGAAATAAGGAGCGAGTTCCTCGTCACATGGTCACGGATAGCATGTGTAATTTTTGTAACAACAGTGAAAAGAATGTGAATCATGTGTTTCGTCATTACACCAAGGCTCGTTCTCTATTGGTTAGTTTGATTCACCATGAAAAGATATATGAATTTATGTTAAAGCCTTTCAATCCTTGGATATGGGGTAATTTGTGTTGTGGAAGACGGCTATCGGATACAGCAAAATCGTAACTGATACTTTGAGAAAATAAAAAATAAAGATAAAAAAACACAAAATTTACGTGGAAAATCCCTAAATAATATAGGGTAAAAACCACGGGTAACAGTAGAAGAATTTCACTATGAGAAAATAGGAATTACAACTTCTCTCGATCTAACAAGGAGAAAACAATGATAATTCTCTCTTGATAAAAAGTAGAAAACAACTCTAAAGAAACTTTCTAAATTCTCTAGTATTGGAAGAAAGCTAGAATGCTTTGGGATGATTTTGAAGCTAAATGAGCTAGGGTATTTATAGTTAAAGCTTAAGGACTAATCTTGTAAATACCCTAAAGTCTAATGACTAAAATTAATTTTTACATTCCACTTTTTTTCAACATTTTAGGTGAATTATTATTTCTAATTTTCAAATCATCTTTTGGTGGAAAATTAGGCCACCAATTTTGGCCACTTGATGATGACTTTTCAACAATCTTCCACTTGAAGATTTGATTGGAACAATCATATCTTCACACCATTCTATCTACCTTGTACCATCATGTTGCTTACGTCTCTGACAGGCCACAAGAGGATCGACACCAAGTAAATTTATCAACGTTGGTCGCCTTCGTCATGAAATCTGCTATGTTGTATTTGGTATGGATCTTCTGCATATCTACTGTCCTTTCTTCCACCTTTTCACGAATGAAATGGTATTGAACTCATATGTGCTTTGTCCTTGAATGAAATGTTGGATTCCTTGCTAGATGCAAGGTGCTTTGACTGTCACAAAACAGAGAGACATACTCTTGATTGTGCCCAAGCTCCTCTAATAGCATCTTCAACCAAATTGCTTCTTTACTGGCTTGTATAGCTGCTACATATTCTGCTTCTGTTGTGGATGTAGCCACAACTGACTGCAATTTTGAAACCCATCTTGCAGCTCCACCAGCAACTTTAAACACATATTCTGTAGTAGATTTGCTTTTATCCAAATCCCCTGCATAGTCGGAATTTACATACCCATTGATTAGTAAATTTGATTCTCCGTAACATAATGCAACATTTAAGGTCCCTTTTATGTATCTTAGGATCCTCTTTACTGTATTCCAATGCTCTTTTCCTGGATTCATCATGTACCGACTAACCACTATCACTGCTTGTGTAATGTCTGGTCTTGTGCATATCATAGCGAATATTAAACTTCCCACTGCTGATGCATACGGTACTCGAGACATCTTCATCATCTCTTCTTCACTGCTAGGACTCATACTGGAGGATAATTTGAAGTTAATAGGAAGAGGGGTAGAAATTGGCTTACAATCTTGCATGTTGAATCTTGACAAGATCTTCTTGAGTAATTCTTTTGTGAAAGCCAAATCTTCCTATTTCTTCTGTCTCGGTGAATTTGTATCCCTAGAATCTTGTTTGCTGATCCCAAGTCATTCATTTCAAATTACCTATCTAGTTGTGCCTTCAATTCTTCAATATGATCTTTGTTGGGTCCTGCAACCAACATGTCATCCACATACAACAACAATATAACAAAATCGTTATCACCAGACCTCTTGAAATAAGCACAAGGGTCTGCATTAAGTCTGTTGTATCCAAGGCACATAATGAAGGAATCAAATCTCTTATACCAACACCTCGACGCCTGCTTTAGACCGTAAAGAGATTTGTTCAACATGCAAACCAAGTTCTTCTTTTCTTTTTCTTCAAAACCTTCATGCTGGAGCATGTAAATCTCTTCTTCAAGATTTCCATGAAGAAAAGTTGTTTTAACATCTAGTTACTCTAGATGTAAGTTCAATGTAGCATACATTACCAAAACTACTCGAACTGTTGTTAGTCAAACCACAAGAGAAAATATTTCATTGAAATCAATACCCTTTTTTTGAGCATTTCCTTTGACCACCATTCTTGCATGATACCTCTCAACTTGATCGTCACCATTTCGCTTGATTTTGAAGACCCATTTGTTACCAATTGGCTTCTTTCCTTGTGGTAGTGGCACAAGGTCCCATGTATTATTTTTATGAAGGGCTTCAATTTCTTCTTGCATATCCATCATCCATAATGAAGCATCTGAGTTGTTTATTACCTCCTGGTATGTTGATGACTCACCGTCCTCTGTTAAAAGGCAGTATGCAATATTTCCTTCTATAACATAATCTGAGTACCAATTGGGATGTCTTCTCACACGATCTGATTAACGAGTTGTTGGAGCTTCAGAACTCTTTGGTTCTTGTTCATCATGTGCTGGTTCTATTTCTGAATAATCTCATTGTTCAACCTCTTTTTCCACATGTATCTGTGTAGTCTCTGACTTTTCAACGCTATCATCGTCTTCTTTTCTTTGTAGTTTATCTTCTATAAAGATAACATCCCTGCTGATGATCACTTTGCGGGCAGTGGGATCGCACAAGCGATACTCCTTGACTCCATCAACATACCCCAAGAATTTGTATTTCCTGGATTTTGGATCCAGCTTTGAGATTTCTTGGGAGTTGTACATCATGTACACAATACTTCCAAATACATGGAGGTTTGAATAATCATCTGGTTTACCAGTCCACATCTCCATTGGTGTCTTCAGCTCTATTGCAGTTGATGGAGCTCGATTCACCAAATAACAGACGGTATTGACTACTTCTGCCCAGAAAGATTTTTCTAGGCCTGCATCCCTCAACATTGCTTTTATTCTTTCTAACAAGGTTTTGTTCATCCGCTCTGCCACTCCATTTTGTTGAGGAGTGTTTGCCACTGTGAACTGTCTTTTGATGCCTTATTTCCTGCAAAAGTCATCAAATTCTTCGCTTGTGTATTCTCCTCCATTATCTGTCCTGAAACACTTGATCTTATTTCCAGAATCAAGTTCCACCCGCGCTTTGAAGTTTTTGAAAGTTGAAAACACATCTGACTTCTTCTTAATAGGGTACACCCAACATCTCCTGGAGTAATCATCAATAAATGAGACAAAGTATTTTTGCTCCGCTTAGGGATATAACCGGTGCTTGCTATACGTCAGAGTGAACCAATTCTAGAACACTTTTGCCTTTAGAATTTGATGTGTTGAATTTCAACCGGTGTTGCTTACTTGTTATGCAATGCTCACACAAAGGAAGTGATACCTTTGTTAAGCCTGGAAGTAGTTTTTGCTCCACAAGGACTTTCATTCCTTGTTCTGACATGTGTCCAAGTTTCTGATGCCATAGCATTGCAGAATCTGAACTACATGAGGCAACAGAGGCTTCTGCTTCTAGCAAAGTCTCTCCCTTCAGCATGTACAAATTTGCTGCTATCTTTTTGCCTTTCAGTACCACAAGCGCTCCACGAAACGCCTTCATGATTCCTTTCTGTGTTTCAATCTTTCTTGCATTATTATCCAACAATCCGTAGGATAATAAATTTTTCTTCAGGCCTTTTACGTGCCGCACATCTCGAACAACTTTAATTGTTCCATCATACATCTTCAATTTGATGGTTCCCACGCCAATGATCTCTAAGGCATGATCATTACAACTATACACAGATCCTCCTGAGACAGGTTCATAATGATGGAACCATTCTCTTCTTGAGGTCATGTGATATGTTGCTCCTGAATCAATGAGCCATATATCTGCATATCTTTTTCTGCCTTCTACAGTGGTTGACGCTTCATAACATAGAGCATCTCCATCATCTGAAGTATTTATGGTATTGCCTTGTGGATTGGAGTTTTTATTTAGACTCCAACAATCCTTCTTCAAGTGTCATTTCTTTCCACAATTATAGCACTTTAAATTCTTCTTGCTTCTCGACTTCGATCTACCATGTTTGTGATTGTTGATTTGGCCACGTTCTGTTGATCTCCCTCTCATCGTTGTCAACGCTTCTACTTGTTGCAAATTTACTTGTCTGTCTTCCTTGTTTTTGTGTCGATTTTCTTCTTGGAGAACATCAGCTGCAACGTCATCGAAGACTAGACTGGTGACATTATTGTTTGTCAAGTTGATGATGAGTTGATCATACGAATCAGGTAAACTTTGAAGTAGAAGTTCAGCACGTTCTTGTTCTTCTATTGTACATCTTAAGGATGTAAGTTGAGAAAATAACGTGTTCAGTGTGTTTAAGTGCTCCGTCACTGAAGTAGATTCTGGCATCTGGAGAGTGTACAATTTCCTTTTAAGGAAATTTTATTGTGCAACGATGTGGCCTTGTACAATTTGGTGAGATGATCTCATATCTCCTTAGTTGTCTTTTTTTCCTCGATGCTTGACAATACTTCATCTGCTAATGCTAGATGAAAGTTTGCCATAGCATTCTCGTCTATCTCGTTCCATTTACTGTCATCTGCGAAATCCACCGACCTTTCACTGATAGCCGGTAGACACCCGTCTTTCCTCAGGATGACCTTCATCTTTAATTTCCACAATGAGATATTTCTCCATTGAACTTTTCAATATCAAATTTTGTTGCCATAACTTCTATTTCGGATAGCTCCCACTATTTCACTATCGTGAATAGTTCTCTGGAACCTTCAAAGAATGGGTATACCTTCTTACTTTCTTATGTTGGAGGATTCACCTTTTGGTGGTAACCAAAAAGACAATAAGCAGATATTACACACTCAAATCTGGCTCTGATACTAATTGTTGCGGAAGACGGCTATCGGATAGAGCAAAATCGCAACTGATAATTTGAGAAAATAAAAAATAAAGATAAAGAATACACAAAATTTACGTGAAAACCCCCTAAATAATATAGGATAAAAACCACGGGCAATGGTAGAATAATTTCACTATGAGAAAATAGGAATTACAACTTCTCTCGATCTAACAAGGAGAAAACAATGATAATCTTGATAAAAAGGAGAAAACAACTCTAAAGAAACTCTCTAAATTCTCTAGTATTGGAAGAAAGCTAGAATGCTTTGGGATGGTTTTGAAGCTAAATGAGCTAAGGTATTTATAGTTAAAGCTTAAGGACTAATCTTATAAATACCCTAAAGTCTAATGACTAAAATTAATTTTTTCCATTCCACTTTTTTTTCAACATTTTAGGTGAATTATTATTTCTAATTTTCAAATCACCTTTCGGTGGAAAATTAGGCCACCAATTTTGGCCACTTGATGATGACTTTTCAACAATTTGTGCATCAATGGTTGTCATGCTATCAATATTAGAAACTGAGATGTGTGTTTTTTTCCAGTTGTTTGTTGGAATCTACGGAAGCTTCGAAACTCAGCTTTTTAATAGTGAATTTATAGAGCACAATAATCTTTTAGACAAGAGCAAAAGGTTTATAGAGGAGGTTTTGATGGGGGAGGACAACTCGACGTAAGATTATTTCATATAATAAAAGACGCTCTATACAAAAAGCGACCTTTGGAGGGTTAGGTTAAAGCGATCGTTGATAAAATCGTTCGTTTCGGCGATAGTATGATTGCTATGAAGTGAGTCATTCGTAATATGAAATATTAATTTATTTAAGAGTGAAATTATCATTTAAACTTATCCTTGCATATTCCTTAACATCATCTTACCCAACCAACAATGTTTCTATCACTCTTTCATTGCATTCCAACCAACCAAACTAATGAATACATATTAAATATCTATTCTATTCCCACTACATGTTCTTTTTTTAATCTCATTTCAGCAAAACCAAACATACCATTAAAGTTCTTAAAGAGGTGAAAACAAGGCCCAGTGCAGTTGTCAAAAATAATTTTGTTTTTAAAATGTTGGTCATAAAATTGTTTAATTTATTAATGATAACAAGATTAGCAAAAGTTTGTTACATATTCCATATTTTTAAAGTAATTTAGATTTTTAAATATTTCTTTATTGGTATTTTATGTATTAATTACTTGTTACTCTTTGTTTGTGAAACATAAAATTGTATGATTATGAATGAAATACTTTCTAAAAAGGTGAGAGTTTTCCATAATTTTCACACGCCCAAGCTTTATAATAAAAGAGTAAAAGATCGTTGTCATATATATCTGTACAGCTATGCCCATAATGACATTTTCAGTTTCCTTTCTAAGGATTTTGATGTAAATTTAGCTTCTTAATCACTTAATCTATTCCACTTTAAGATTTTCTACTTTTTGAAACTTTAAAAAAGAGAGCTACTTATGGCATTTAGAAAGTCAAATTTGACACGAACAAATTAACGTAAGTGATTAAAAGACTCATTATTTTTTAGGAGTTCACGGGTTCAAACATCAATAAATATATAAGCATTTATAGTCAATTAGTTGAGAGTCTTTGATCAAATACTGTCTTGTATTTACCCATATATACATAAAAATCTTTGAATACAAACAAATATATAGAATATTGAATTTGGTATTAAATTTGATTTTAATATCTAATTTTTTTAATTAAATATTTTTAAAATTTAAAATTTAATTTGATATCTATTTATTGTTCCATCATTAAGTACTTGAACTTAAGTTATTAGTCTAAAATAATATACGAACATGGCTTTTAGTACATTTTTTTTAATTAATTTAAGAGTTAATTGCATCATATATTCTCAAAATATAACCCTCATTTTAAATTGGTTCTTAAACTTTTGAATATTCTAATTTCATCCCCAAACTTTGAACCTCATTCTAAATTAGTCCTTAAACTTTTGAACATTTCAATTTCATCCCTAAATTATAACCCTCTTTCTAAATTGGTCACCAAACTTTTTGAACATCCCAATTTCATCCCCAAATCCATCCAAATGTGTAATTAGTTTCAACTATAATTTAACCTAAATTAGTTTCAAACATGTAATAATATAATTTGGCCTAACGATTTTATTAACAAGGGATGTGATTAATATATATGTATACTTTGGGATGAAATTGGACTGTTCAAAAAGTTTGGGGACCAATTTAGAAGGAAGATATAGTTTGGGGATGAAATTGAAATTTTTAAAAGTTTAAGGACTAATTTAGAATGATAGTCTTAATTTAAGGATAAATTTAAAATATTTAAAAGTTTATATATCAATTTAAAATAAGGGTTTGCGGACATATGATACAATTAACTCTTAATTTAAATTAAAAAATCAGGTTTAAATATCAATTTGTACTGAAAAGTTAAATTTAATATTTAATTAGACTAAAACATTTTAGACATTAAATTAAATTTTAAAGTCAAATTTCATAATCTAATTAAAAGAAAAAAATAGATACCCAATTAAATTTCGAAGTCAAATTCATATATCAAAATGTATATTTAACTTAATATAAACATATATCTATATATGTTGGATGCAATTATAAAATATATTGTATCACTAATATGAAAAATTATGTTTAAAAGATGATATTATTAAAAATAATTACAAATAGGTATAAATTATAAAAGAGTAATGCATGTTTTTTTGCATTTAGACAATATTACTCCCGCCCAAACCATGTGGTTTTCGTGATAAATAAATTATTAATTTTCTAAAAGATTTTGGTTCGGTAAATGTTAAAAATGTGAATATTTAAATATTATAAAATTAAAAATTATCTTTAAACATAAATTATCTTATTTTTACCTCAATTAATCAAAATACAATATTACTCCCATTCCTAGAATGAGAGAATATGCATTAGTCAAAGTGTAGTGCATCACTCTACTTCCTTAGGCAATAGGCGCATAGGGGACCAGTGGGTGGTCCTTTACTAATGAAAAGAAATGCAAGGCAAAGCTTGTTGCATCAGCTCATTGAATTGCAAAATAAAAATGCGATCCTACTAGGCATAGGCTACCCAATTCTCCATACCCAGGTGGTATTTGCATATCTAACACGTCTTCCCCCCACTTTTGAAAATGTGGATGCAATTAATTCATTTTTAATAAGCTTGTATTTTGGTCAGAATCTGCAACAAACATGTCAAGTATAAGACCCAATTTACGCATCATCAGTCGGTTGCTGATATAAGCCACCAAAGACCCAATTCATCCTTTGCCTTCAATTTCCCCAAACTTGACTTTACAGTTCCTTGTTTCCCCTTCAAGTTATCCCTTTAACTCCTTTACGTTTTTCTTTCTCATGCTGTAAAACTCCTCTTTTAAGTCAGTCTCACAGTGCTCCATAAAAACAACATATGTTCATCGTTTGTTTTCCACACTTGTTCTAGTTTTTTAAGTTTTACTGTATAAGAAAAGATCGTATGGGGAACTGTCAAGCTGCTGAGGCAGCCACCGTGGTGATTCAACACCCAGGGAACAAGATCGAGAGGGTTTACTGGTCGGTTAGTGCTAATGAAATCATGGGTTCGAATCCGGGTCATTACGTTGCACTCGTGGTCACCTCGCCCACTTTAAAAAACGAAAATGGTACGCCGGTGAAGCAGCTCAAGCTCTTGAAACCGAATGATACTTTGTTAATCGGCCATGTTTACTGGCTCGTCAGCTTCGAAGGTTATTTTTCATTGCTTAATCCCTTGCATGCATAGCTTGCTAAGGATTGTTTCTTTTTCTTGTTCCTTTGATATTGGAGCTTCTTTTGAGCAGATGTTTTGAAAGAATTTGCAGCAAAGAAGTGCGTGAAACTCGGGAAACTGTTGAAAGAAAACGGAGGGCTTGGACTTGGGATGGAGTTGAACAGAAAGGTTTTGCCCACATATGCTTCCAGTATGAACCCAAAACTTAACTCCAAATCTGACCACAGCAGTGATGTTCAGGTAATTAAACTAAGCTTAAAGCCTTACAACACTGTCTATGCGTGAATTACTCTTTCAAGTTTCCTGAAAAATAACAAAAACTTGATGAGCCAAGCTTCTGAAACGAGTAATATTAATTTGGGTCTCGAATTTCAAGACATTTAATTAAAATCATAACACTAACTGTGTCACCATTTGCATCAAGTCTTCTCTCTCCTGCAGACGGACGGTTTGGGGTTTGTCATTTCGATGCAGAAAAAGCGAACTTTCATGATATGAAAAAGTAAAGTTTGTAATTTCTGTAGTTATTATGTTTTCTCTTTCATCTTTATGAGTTGATAAGTTAAAAAAAATGTTATCGTCTGGATACAAAGAAGAATCTCAACTTAATCACCGTTCATCATGGCAACTTAGGGTTTGGTATTGTTTTTGAAAATTGATATAGAAAAGTATTTTTAAAAGTGAGTTTTCAAAAGTATTTGAAACTGTTTATAAAAAATAATTTTAAAAAGATAAAATATTTATTTTAAATATTATGTTATAAATTAAAAATATAATAATTAAATTTTATTTATAATTATTAATATGATATTTGAAATATATCAATTTAAAATATAATAAAAATATAAAAATATTTTATGATAACTTATTAATAATATTTTTATATATAAAAATATATTTATATCGGTTTAAATATGTATTTATTTTTAAATATTAAAATTTAAGAAATGTATATATTTACAATAATATAAATATATATATTAAATTTTGAACAGTAACCTCTCCGCCGTAAAGAAGAAGATGCGAGAGAGAGAAAAAAATCATTGTTTATAGAATAAGTGTACGACCCACTAATTTAATGAAGGTTAAAATTAATATTTTCAACCTAATAAAGCTTTTCAATCTCAAAAGCTTCAAAATCCCAGCTTTTGAATTTGAGTCTAAAATCCCATTGGAAACGTTAATTTTAGTTAAAAATACATTTATTTAAGATTATTTTTGTATAAATAAGTTATTTTGAGGTTTCAAAAATAATCTCCTTAAACAACGTGACAAAGATAATTGTTATTGATTAGGTTTATGAATAAAGTTTTAGCTTTTTCAGTGGGGAATTTATTTTTAAAATTGTTGTTAACATGAAAGGACTATTTTTTTTGTTTGTATGCGATTAGTGGTGAAGGTGTGCACGTGTATGCCTTTCAAAAAGCCTAATTAGACAACTAGGTGTAGGTGGTTGATTAATTAAACCATGAGAATTTAGTCCAATATCTTGTCTTCTTCGTACGGTGTAGTCTACTGCAAAGCTGGCAAATGAATAGGATCCAAATGTAGTGGAGAACTTGGTTTCAAATTCGACTTGGAGAGCCCACAAACTTTTCATACAAATAAAAATAAGGGTAAAGTATAGTAATGGTCACTGAACATTTCTGAAGCTTGCATTTAGGTCCCTTAACTTTTAAAACTTATAATACAGTCCCCTAACATTTATTCGTTTGCAATATGGTCCCCCAACTTAAACCACCTTTAGAAATTAGGGTAAATTTTATAAAAGGTTATTGAACTTTTCAAACACTTGAATTTAGGTCCTCCAACTTTTAAAACTTGCAAAACAGTCCTCAATTTCATTCTAAACCCCAATTTCCAAAGTAATTCAATTTCATTCTAAACCCTAAATTCCAAAATAATTCAATTAAATTCAATTATGTCAGATTTATTATTATTTAATTTCATCTTATTTCATGTGATACGTATTTTTTATATAAATATAATAGTATAATTCTTATCTGTTGAAGAAATTTTTTAATTAAAAAAAGTAGTTAGGATATAGAAGAGGTTGAAAATAATTCGAATTTTAAATTTATAAAATGTTATTTTGACGTATAAATAAAAGTGTAAACTACTAGGTTGACAACTTAACTATCTAGCCCTTTTTATTTTTGTCATCGATCTTTTAAATTTATCAATCATACAACATAATTATTTAACTGTTTCAACTAAGCCACTAGTTGTTACCAATTGATACAAATGATGAAGTGGCAGTTAAAAGGAATTGACATTATTATACATTCAGTATTTATTATTTATATAATCAATATGGTCATAAATTAAATAGAATTTAATAAATTAATCATTTAATTAGGATCTGACATGTGTTAGCACATGATCATGACACGTGTCATTGGTGACACATGTCACCACCTAATTATTTATATATGCTATCAATTTGGTCCTAAATTAAATAAAATTTAATAAATTAATCATTTAACCAGGATCTGACATGTATTAACACATAATCATGATATATGTTATTGGTGACACATGTCACCACCTAATTAGAAGAAAATTAAGTTACAAAGAAGTAAAATTTGGGTCTTGGGCAAACTCAAACCTGAGTCACGCAAATGAAAGATACAGGGTGGAGCCACTAAGCTAACACCATCGTTTGTGTTAAGAGATATACAATAATACATATACTAATAGTATGACCAATGCCAGAAAAAAAAATATAATGGAAAATGGAAATAATGAGATTTGAACTTCGGCAAAAAATTTGAAAGCAATAAATGATGGGAAAATATTATATTTTTTACAATAAAAAATATTATATTTGATAAATTGTTTGATAGAATTAATATATTTTTTAAATATTAGTTGATACAATATTTTAAAAGAATAAATTTAAGATTTATATATTTTTAAACTAAATTTAATAATTATATTTTTCATATTTATAATTCATGATTATATATATCTTAAGTTGAGTATTTCTAATATAATTAATAATTTTAATTTCTTATTAAAAATAAAATATTCAATATAAATATTCATACATACATGAATATATTTTTATTTATACATCTAAATATAATTATACATTTATATAAATATATTTTTATTCGTATATTGAAATATTTTGATTAAAATATAAACATATTTTAAATACTAGTTTATACAAGAAAAATAAAATATATCAAAAATATAAATGATTCATACATTTAAATATAAATTGAATCATTTATATTTTCTATACATCTATATTTAATAAGAAAATAAAATTATTGGGGATTGTTTTGTAAGTTTTAAAAGTTGGGGACCTAAATTCAAGTGCCTGAAAAGTTCAATGACCGTTTATATAATTTACCCTAATTTTCTAACAGTGATTTAAGTTGGGGGACCATATTGCAAACGGAATAAATATTGGGGGACTGTATTGCAAGTTTTAAAAGTTGGGGACCTAAATGCAAGTTTCAGAAATGTTCAGTGACCATTACTACACTTTACCCTAAAAATAATGGAACCTCCACAAACAAAAGTTTCATGGAATTGTCAATGTCTTATGGGTGCCATTGTCTCTGTGTATTTGTCCTTTACTCTTTCGAAGGTGGAGCAGGAAGTTAATAGACCGGGAAGCAGCGGCAGCAGTAGGTACATGGGCAGACATCATGGCGGTGGTAGTGGTGGCGGGCAATGGAGGCCAGCCTTGATGAGCATTGCAGAGATTGGAATTTGAAATGCAGTGTAGTTGCATATTGCATGCTTCTTCAGTCGTTCTCTCTCTCATTGCCCCGTCTCTTCCACCCAACAAAAAGCAAGCAACTATATATATATATATATATATATATATAAAAAAATAACCTTTAGTTTCACTCTTTCCAACACCTTCATGCTATTGGTATCTTTTCGTCGTAGATTTTAAAAAGGTAGAGTTTTAGATGTAAAACCATTTGGCCATTTAGAAGAGTTATAAATGTTATGATCCTTTTTCGATTTATTTGATTATCATTCCATTATAATGTTCAAAATTTCACAAGTTCAATGCTAAACTGGGACATCTTCCAGCATAATCTAGATCATACAGAAGCCATTCATTTGCATAATTCTGTGCTCACAGTTTAATCAAAGACTACGTAAACAAAGAATCAAAAGCAAAACTCTATATGAAGGCTGAAAGAAACACCAGCATGAAATTGGAACATTTTCATGTCTATCCTAATTTTATTTTTCATGTCTATCAAAACTCTATACGCGTCGGTGATTACGGGCACCTGATAAGTGGGTGACGTGGTGAGGACGGACTGGTTGAAGGTGGTAGTGTGGGTATGTGTCGTAACCGTCCCTCGGGTGGGTCCGGAATCGGGTTTCGACTTAATTTCGATATGATGGAGTCACCACCGATCATTTAAAATTAGGTTGATGGGATACCTTAATTTACCATTTTACCTGATCTACATTTTTACCAGAATTGAATCGGATTCGGAAGTCGATTACAGTCAGGGAAAGATTAACACTCTTGTACTACCCTTTCGGTACCAATTTAATTTCTCGGTTGTCTTAATGGCGAAAATTAAAAGTCAAATTAAAATTTAAAATTCGATTTGAATCACTTACCTTTGATCGATTAAGATTGCCCCTAAAAAGTCAAAAACAAATGTAAGATTGTAAAACAAAAATAAATAAATAAATATTAAGTAAACCAAAGAGACAAAAAAGGTTAGATTAAGAAAATGAAAAAAATAAAAATAAAAAAGAATAATAAAGTAAAACATGTTAAAAGAAAAATATAAAATAAAAACAAAACAAAATTAAATTAAATTAAATTAAATTAAATGAAGAAAATATTAAATTCTAAAAGAAGTAAAAATATAAAATATAAAAAATGTTAAAAGAGAAATAAAAAAGTAAAAAAAAGTTTAAAAATAAAAATGAAGAACATGTTAAAATTAAAAATAAATTAATAAATAAATAAAAATTTAAAGGATCACATTAGAGTAAATTGAAATATATGGATCAAATTGATGGTAAAAAAATGAGCTGCAAGAAAAAAAACAAAAATTAGGGTGTTAATTTGCAAAATATAAAAAATATAAACAAGGATTAAATCGAAATAATTCAAGATTCAAGGGCCAATTTATAATAGGTGACTAAAATGAATTACATATCAAAGTATCAGGGACTGCGAAAATAATTTAACTATTTTATATTTACAAAGTAACCCTCCCTTATAAATACTCCAAAATTAACAAAATTTCTCATTTCTCACCCCTTCCCCTAAATCAAACCCCCAAACTCTCTCAACTATCTCTCACCTTCTCCTAATCGGCCATCCTCCGACGAGGCCTACACCCGCCGCTCCGACCACCACCACCGGTGGTCGAAAATCCTAAAACTACCCCCAAAACATTTCCCTTAACACCTGAAGCCGAAGCTAAACCCTAATCGCTCAAAATCACCCCAAACGGCGTAGATCTAAACCTTTAGGTTTCGATTTTTACCCTTAAAATCGACATCTCTTGAGTTCTGGCAACCTCTCTTTTCCGTCTAGGCTCTTGCGTGTTCTCGGCAAACAAAATCTAGTATAATCCTCGATTTTCTGCGACTTTTTAGTGAAATCTGAATGTTATTTCCGCCTGAGTTTTCTTGCGTTTTCTTTTTTTGCTGATTTTACGTTTTTAAGGTCAGATGGCTTGGGATTGTTAATTCTTTGATTTTTGGTTTGGTTTCTCTTGTATATGTTTATGTGTTGCTATCTTGTGGTTCGATCTCCTCTTTTGATGGCTTGGTCGGAGGCTTTTTATAGCCTAAAACCCGACCGTTGTAACTCCAAAAGGGACAGGATCTCTGTCCAATTCTTTCGCTGGATGTTCGACCGAGTGTTGTTTGTGCACGCTGTTACACTGACCTTGCAAAAATCCAAGCCGATTTTCAAACTGTGCTGGCCACGTACGATGCCACCAGCCGCTTGTTCCCTCTGTGCGACGCCCTTGATATTTTAGGGTTTCATAACCCTAATCCACTATTAGGCTTATTGGGATATATCATGCCTACCCCCAACAGGACTGGCTTGCTGGATCAGACATGCTTGCTCGGTTGAGCTGCACTCTAAACTAAATGAACTCTTAGATTTGAAAAACAACAATAATAATAATAATAAATAATTAAATAAATATTAATATAATATATAATAAAAACTAATAATATGTTTTCAAAAAATATATATTATATATGTTTTCAAAAATTATTTTTCAAAACTATATAATATATTTCAAAAATTTTTTTTGAAACTATATTATACGTTTTAAAAAATGTGTTTTCAAAACTAGATAATATATATGTTTTCAAAAATTGTTTTTAAAAATATATATTATACGTTTTTAAAAATGTATTTTCAAAAAATATTTTCAAAAACAACATTATATTATTATATATGTACTAAATAAATCCCGGATGAAAATGAGTGTCTACAGTATGATTTCGGTGAGGGCGGGTTTCAGTGATAGAATTTGATAGTAGAGTTTAAGGGTTTTAATTTAAAATTTTAAAAAAATTAGAGGTTTAAATTAAAATTTAAAAAAAAATTGAAGAGTTCAGTTTATAATTTTTTTTTTCAAAAAAATTGATGTATAACTAAATTTTTTGAAAATTAGAGAGACTAAATGAGAATATTTAATAAATATCAAAAAATTTTGTGCGACCAAATAAATTTCTTTTAAAAAAACTTTAAGGGTTTAAAATTAAAATTTTCAAATTTTTTAGGAGCCATGGTCCCCACATGTTCCAACTGTGTTAAAGGTGGTAGTGGGGATATGATTTGAGGTTTAGAGTTTGAAAGTATGATTTTGAGTTTAAATTTTAGATTTTTTATTTGTTGTATGTAGAAAAAAGTTAATAAGATATATAATTTTATAATAAAAATAATTTATATCATTCGAGAGCAGTCAAAATAGGAGTAATATAAAAGTTCAGTAATTACATTGAAAATTATTAAATTTTGATGAATAAAATAGGAGTGAGAACGTAATTGAATGATGAATCATGTAATTTACCCAAAATGGTAAGTTTTAAAGTAAGGTGGTTGATCAATCATAAAACCTTTTCCCCTCTTTTTGGTTACATTATCCCTTTAATAGATCTTTTGTGGGCATCAAATTTTTAGGTTTGTTAATGAAAGAAAAGAAAACAATGTGGGAGTAAAACTTGTAAATGTCGTGGCAAAACAAGAGAGCTTGCTTAGAAAATTTTTAGGTTTGTTAAGCATGAACTTGATACAATAACATGCACACACTCACACAAAGAATTTTGCCCTAGGGAACAGTACTTGATTTCTCAAACTAGTCTAGCATATTGAAGCCAAATGTTTTGAGGGTTGAAATTTTATCCCATATAACTATTCTGCTTCTGAACTTGCCATGGAATTTTTATTTTGCTTAATACTATCCATTGCTTGAGGACAAGAAATAGCTTAAGTTTGGGGGTGTGATAACTCCGTAAAAGGTCATATTTAGGACCTTTTTAATTAAGTTATTGATTGTCTAAGAGCCCATATAAGATCATATATAAGGCTGTAAAATCAGATAATCGGACAGGTTTTAGTCGGATCTTGGTAGGTCGGGTAAAATCGGGTACAGGTCAACTCAGGTTGATTTAACACTAGATCCAGATCGGGTTTAGGTCAGGTCAAATCAGTTCGGGTTATTTTCAGGTTGATTTAACACCAGATCCAGATCGGGTTCAGGTCAGGTCATTTTCAGTTCGGATCGATGTCAGTTTAGGTCAAAACAGTTAAGGTCCGAAGCAGATAAAAACCAGGTTAATTCAGGTTCGGGTGGACTTCAGTCGTATCTCGTTCATATCGGGTCGCATCATTGACATATAAAATTCAGGTCGGATGTTTACCAGATACAGATTGAGTTCAGGTCGGGTCATTTTTATTTTTGGATTAATTATTTTATCATCTTTCGTGATTGTTGAATTGCAAGTTGTAATTGTATACGATTTCGTGTAAATTAAGAGAAAAATAAATATTCATGGATCAATTTTGTAAAAAAATATAAATTTAAGGACAAAATTGAAGAAATGTAAAATTACAAATAAAATCTTAAAATATAAATTAAACAACACACATAGGTAAGGGACTAAATCGAAATAAATTTAAAATGTGAGGTTTAAATTAATATAAAAAGGACTAAATTAAACACATTTAAAAAGTTATGGCCAATTACAAAAATATAAATAACAACTAACAATGGGCCAATTAAAGATGCAAATATAAATTTAAGGACTAAATTGAATACATATAAAAGTGAAAGACTTAAAATTGAAATAAATTAAAAAAAGGATTAAATCAAAATAAATGCAAAATGTGAAGAAATAATGAAAATATAATAAATTGCATTCATTTAAAAATTGAAAAAATATAATATAAATATATATATAATATAAGTTTATATATAAACTATATATTATATTATAAACTATATAATTATTAAAAATTATATATATATTATGTTTATAAGAACTATATATATAACTATATATGAATAAACTATAAAAAGTATATAGAATTATATATATATATATATATATATTCAAAGTGTAGTGGGAGAAAACTTATTAAAATAAAGATTTTTTGTGTGAAATTGTTCGATTTTATTTGGGAATTTAGAGAAAAATTGAGAAATTTTGAGAATATAGGGAAATTAAGAATTTAGAGGGAAATTGGGAAATTTAGAGGGAATAAAAGATTTTGGAGGGGAATTGAGAATTGAGAATTTATTTTGGAAAGATATTTTGGGTTAATTAGACTCATGCTCCTCCAACAATCATCATTTTCCCACTTGTATTTGATTTTTGATTTCTTTCATTTTAGTTATGGTTTAATTGTAAATATCTTCTTGAATTTTCAATTCGATGCAATTTAATCCTGTATACATTCTAATTACTTTTAATTTTCTATATATATATATATATATATATGTATGTATATAAACTATATACGTATAAACTATATAAAATATATAGTTTATAAATTATAATTTATATTAATATAGTATATATATGTATATATAACTAATATAAGTAATCTATAGAGTATATATATATATTATATAGAAACACTAGCATTAACTATATAAAGTAATAAAGTATATAGTTTATAAAAAACCCTAAACCCTAAATCATGAACCCTAAACCTTGAATTATATATGTAACTTATAGTACATGTATATATAAACCATGTATAGTATATATAAACAATATGTAACATCCCAAACTATGGGTTAGTGACTTAATTGTAAAGTTTCAGAATTTGATGATTAAAGTAGAAGAATGAATTAGTTCAATGATTTATCTGAAAATAAATCCTAAAAGTTGTTAGTAATTATTAAAGGATTTTAAGGGCAAAGTGGTCATTTGACTTGGAAAGGATAAGATAATGATATATATGGGATAAGATTGAGAGATTTCTCTAGAAACTCTCTTTTCTTCTTCTTCTTCCTCTCCTCCCGTATCTCCAAGCTCAAAGGTGAGTCTTCTACTTAGTTAATTATTTGTTAAGTTTAAGATTGGGTTTTGATCATTAGATGATAACTAAGCTTATGGAAAGCTTAGGTTGTCCTAAAATCAAAAGATAAAGGAGATAGAGAAGATTAAAGATTAGTGGTTCTTGAATGAAATCTTGAAATAGAGTTTATAATAAGAATTGAAAGTTGGATTTGACTTGTCATCAATCTAAGTAAGAGATATGAATTAATATAATTGGATTTGAAACATGTTGCAAAATTGATGTAATTATTGAATTACATATGGAATATAGGATTTTGAGGTTTAAGATGAAATAAATGAGTATAGATTGGTTTAAGTATGTGTACTAGAGTTAAGAATGAAAAAGAGGATGAAACATGAAGGATTTAAGCCAAAATGAATGATTTTCGGGTTCAAAAAGAGGATTCTGGGCAGAGTGCATCGATGCATATTCATTGTGCATCGATGCATCAAGGTTAAAACCCAGAAATTTGTTTGAAGGTGTATCGATGCACAGGTAGTGCATCGATGCACTCTTTTAAAATAGAAACATCGAATGCAATTAGTGCATCGATGCATAAGGCATGCATCGATGCATCCCAATAATAATACAACATCGAATGTATTTTATGCACTGATGCATCAGTAATGCATCGATGCATACCCTTATTGAAAGAAGAAATTGACATTTATCTTAATCTAAAGAGTGAACCATTAGAGTATATTAGTTATAATACTAATATAGATCTATGTATGATTATGTAGATATAGAACGTGATCCCGTTTTGAATCAATTGAAGGATTACAATCGAATCAAAGCAAAGCTAAGGTGAGTGCACATTATTTAGTATATGATGTTAAATGGAAAATAAGACTTAAGATAAGTCTATTTCCAATATTAAAATGCATGAATTCATAGAGGTATGTGTTTGTTATAATTTATATCTGTGCATGAGTATATGTGTTATTGATATGATTCTATGATCATAGGATGTAAACTATGTGATAAGTGAAAAGTGACATATATGTGATAAATGAATGATATGAAAAGTGAGATAAACAAAGTATGGTTGATATAGGGTAATATAAGAATAGCTCATAGGTTATATGATTAAGATGGAACCATATAGGAACATTAGTTGAGTACTTGATAATAAGTCATAAGGTTATATGCATAGGTAATATAAGTTATAAGATGAGAATATATATGAATATCAAATAAGTTATGAGATAAGTTATATGAAATTGATATATAGGCTAAATGAAAGTATACACATGAATAAATATATAAGTTTATATGTTATTTTATATGCTATGGGATATAACCATGAACATATGTGATGTGATATATGTTATGAGAAATGACCCATGTGACTAAGTGTGAATTGATATAAGTATGTGATATGAAGTTATGGGTATATATGTCATATCTTATTATAGGTGATATGATATATATGAGTTTATGCGATATAAAAGTGTATATGTGAAATAACATGATAGGTGATAAAACCGTGAGCCTATATGATTATGTGTTATATGTTACATGATATGACATGCAAGTTACATGAACAAATGAGAAATGATATAAGTCATATGAAACGATCTACGTGAATACATGCACTTGTGATACATGTGATATGATATGAGATATATGGTTACACATACATGTGGTATGTGACAGAAGAGAAATAACAAGTGATATGAAATGTTATAAATGATAATACCCATGTTATGTGATATGAGAGCTAGGGGTATAGTTGGCATTCCAAGAGTTGAGAGTATACCTATGTTCTACAGAACATATGGACAGAATTACCTATGTCTTGCGAGACATATGGACAGTATACCTATGTTCTAAGGAACATATGGACAGTTTACCTAGGTTCTTCGGAACCTATGGACGGTTGCCAAGGATCTTTATGACCTCTGGATAGGTCCTTCGGGATATATATGTATTCTTTGGAACATGTGTGAAGTCTGGTGAGACACATACTTGATCCTTGGCATATGTATATGATTCTTAAGGAATGATATGTGGTCCTTCGGGACATTTATATGAGCTGTGGTGACAACATATGTGTGCACAACCTCAATGTACTCACATACCTTAAGTTCTCACTAGTGTACATGGGCTAATAAAGAGATTAAACAAACATACTGAATGTGATATGTATGCGATGGGTTTATAAATGGTTATCAAAAGTAAGTGGTTTGAAATGTGTTACATGAACCATATGATGTTATATGTGTTTCTTAATGATAATGATAGAGATTATGATAATGATGGTATATGTTTATGTATGCTTTATGTTATATGAAATATTATATATTTTATATGCCTCACTAAGTCATCGACTTAGCTTGTGATTGTTTCACACGTAGGTTTGGAAAGCGAAAAGAGAAGTAAAGAGGAACAAGGCATGTCAGTTCTCCTTACCGAATGTCAGATCAGAAGAGAGGTGAATAATATGTATATTTTTTTATATAAAGTTCTAGTTGGCATGTAATCAAAAGAATATATTGAATAAGCTCTGAATAGTTTTGTAAATATTTTGAATAAGTTAAATGTTATAAAAGTTTTTAAAATTACTCACTATTTTATACGAATAAAGGTTTGAAAAGTCAATACGACACTTCGGACTCGTATCCGGGTTGGATACGGGTTGGGGGTGTTACATTTAATGGTATCAGAGCTACGGTTTAGCCGATTCTAGGCTAAAAACGAAAGCAAAAGTGTTTTAAAAAGTGTACATGCCAACACAAAGTGAAAAAAAAAATCTGATATGTTAGGGTAAGGAGTGTGTTGTCTTGTTAATAGAGTTAAATTGTTATGTTATATAAGATAAGAGAATACTGAGAATGATTTATGAGATATATATATGTTTATATGATATGATAGGTGATATGTGAACATATGCAAATGACATGTTATATGATATGAATTGGATGATCATATACACTCGTGATATGTGATAGAAGAAATGATATGAGAGTTTCTAAAGTGAAATACAATATGATAGACCTGAAGGTAATAGCATTCACCTGCCCTGAAGGTAATAGCATTCACCTGCCCTGGTCAGGCAGGGAGAAGAGCGAAAACCTCAGGGAATGTCTCTATAAGATTAGAGAATGATTCAGGATGTTGAATGATATTCCGATGTGTTTTCAATTGTATACTTCGTTAATTCATAGAATGAATGTATCGAAATAGTTAAAAGAGTTATGAGCACCCGAGCTCAAGGGTGAATTTGAGGAAGGCTCTGTTGTTACAGACCTTTGGATAAATGATATGAAGATAATGCTAGAAGATGTTCATTTCTCCATAGTGGAGAAATTAAATTGAGAAATTTGTTACTATGTGGATAAGATGGAATATGGTGAATGAGTGTCACCATAAGAACGTTAAAAGATTAAATGAATTAGTGAGAATTTGTAAAAGAGTTCAAGGATAAGTGCATCAGTGATAAGTGTATAAGGTATATGAAGCCAGAGCTTATGAGTTTGAAACGAAGGGATAATATTGGGTATAAGCAAGAGTGTGGATATGATTAAGAGAATTAGTGCTTCATAGAGTTCAGTACCATCAAAGAGAGTCAGACAGACTCAATTAGTATGGTATGGTACTAAAAGATTAAACAATGATTTAATTGATAATAAACCAAGGTTAAAGACAATCTTTGTGAATTAGATTAAAAGTTCTGTTAGAGTTATGAAAATTGAAGCGGGAAAAGTATTATAAAGGGGTGAGATGAGTATTGAGATTTGGTAATTGTTGAAATTATTTCGATTACAAAGAATGTATATGAATGGTTAGATGAAGGTTTTTGCTTTAGATTAGAAGAATCGATGTTGATTAACAGAGTTATGAAGTTGGAGTATATTAAGTTAAAGGATTAAAAGTTGATGAAGGAAAATACAATTATAAGAGATAGTAAAGAATGAGGTTATGTATAAGTAAAGTTCGTTATTAACGTTATAAAGAGGTGATAAAGATATGATATGTATATAAGAAGATTTTGATAATAAAAGGATAAATGGATAAAGAAATGAAAAGATGGTGTTTAAATGATTAAATATGATAAAGGGTTATAAGGAAGTGCAGATTGTAAGTTTGATTAGAAGTAAGAAAAGTATGTAAGGTTATATGAAGAGATTATGTGTATCGTAATACAGACAATGATGAAAGAATGAGTAAAAGTTTGGATTGTGGTGAATTAATTAGAAAATGAGGAAAGAAATCAATTGATTGATTTTTGATTTTGAGTGATAAGAATTGATGTTACTGTCTACAAGATAAGTAACATTATATGAATTTTAGAAAGGTCAAAGGAAAAATGCATAATCGAATGAGAGAAAAGACAACAATGGATTGATATTACTGGTTATTATTTATATGATAAGCAACAAAAGATGAATGTATAACGAAAAAGATAGTTGGAAAACTAAAGGATTGAAAAGTAAGTGTCCGATGATGACAAGAAAGAATAAGTCAGGGAAGCAACATAAGAACATTAGAAGATATGTTCTTATCAAGATGTGCAGTGAAAATTCGAGGATGAATTTTCTTATAAGGAGGGGAGAGTTGTAACATCCCAAACTATGGGTTAGTGACTTAATTGTAAAGTTTCAAAAGTTGATGATTAAAGTAGAAGAATGAATTAGTTCAATGATTTATCTGAAAATAAATCCTAAAAGTTGTTAGTAATTATTAAAGGATTTTAAGGGCAAAGTGGTCATTTGACTTGGAAATGATAAGATAATGATATATATGGGATAAGATTGAGAGATTTCTCTAGAAACTCTCTTTTCTTCTTCTTCTTCCTCTCCTCCCGTATCTCCAAGCTCAAAGGTGAGTCTTCTACTTAGTTAATTATTTGTTAAGTTTAAGATTGGGTTTTGATCATTAGATGATAACTAAGCTTATGGAAAGCATAGTTTGTCCTAAAATCAAAAGATAAAGGAGATAGAGAAGATTAAAGATTAGTGGTTCTTGAATGAAATCTTGAAATAGAGTTTCTAATAAGAATTGAAAGTTGGATTTGACTTGTCATCAATCTAAGTAAGAGATATGAAGTAATATAATTGGATTTGAAACATGTTGCAAAATTGATGTAATTATTGAATTACATATGGAATATGGGATTTTAAGGTTTAAGATGAAATAAATGAGTATATTTAAGTATGTGTACTAGAGTGAAAAATGAAAAAGGGGATGAAACATGAAGGATTTAAGCCAAAATGAATGATTTTCGGGTTTAAAAAGAGGATTCTGGGCAGAGTGCATCGATGCATATTCATTGTGCATCGATGCATCAAGGTTAAAACCCAGAAATTTGTTTGAAGGTGTATCGATGCACAGGTAGTGCATCGATGCACTCTTTTAAAATAGAAACATCGAATGCAATTAGTGCATCGATGCATAAGGCATGCATCGATGTATCCCAATAATAATACAACATCGAATGTATTTTATGCACCGATGCATCAGTAGTGCATCGATGCATTCCCTTATTGAAAGAAGAAATTGACATTTATCTTAATCTAAAGAGTGAACCATTAGAGTATATTAGTTATAATACTAATATAGATCTATGTATGATTATGTAGATATAGAACGTGATCCTGTTCTGAATCAATTGAAGGATTAGAATCGAATCAAAGAAAAGCTAAGGTGAGTGCACATTATTTAGTATATGATGTTAAATGGAAAATAAGACTTATGATAAGTCTATTTCCAATAGTAAAATGCATGAATTCATAGAGGTATGTGTTTGTTATAATTTATATGTGTGCATGAGTATATGTGTTATTGATATGATTCTATGATCATAGGATGTAAACTATGTGATAAGTGAAAAGTGCCATATATGTGATAAATGAATGATATGAAAAGTGAGATAAACAAAGTATGGTTGATATAGGGTAATATAAGAATAGCTCATAGGTTATATGATAAAGATGGAACCATATAGGAACATTAGTTGAGTACTTGATAATAAGTCATAAGGTTATATGCATAGGTAATATAAGTTATAAGATGAGAATATATATGAATATCAAATAAGTTATGAGATAAGTTATATGAAATTGATATATAGGATAAATGAAAGTATACACATGAATAAATATATAAGTTTATATGTTATTTTATATGCTATGGGATATAACCATGAACATATGTGATGTGATATATGTTATGAGAAATGACCCATGTGACTAAGTGTTAATTGATATAAGTATGTGATATGAAGTTATGGGTATATGTGTCATATGTTATTATAGGTGATATGATATATATGAGTTTATGCGATATAAAAGTGTATATGTGAAATAACATGATAGGTGATAAAACTGTGAGCCTATATGATTATGTGTTATATGTTACATGATATGACATCCAAGTTACATGAACAAATGAGAAATGATATAAGTCATATGAAACGATCTACGTGAATACATGCACTTGTGATACATGTGATATGATATGAGATATATGGTTACACATACATGTGGTATGTGACAGAAGAGAAATAACAAGTGATATGAAATGTTATAAATGATAATGCCCATGTTATGTGATATGAGAGCTAGGGGTATAGTTGGCATGCCAAGAGTCGAGAGTATACCTATGTTCTACGGAACATATGGACAGAATTAACTATGTCTTTCGAGACATATGGACAGTATACCTATGTTCTAAGGAACATATGGACAGTTTACCTAGGTTATTCGGAACCTATGGACAGTTGCCAAGGATCTTTATGACCTCTGGATAGTTACTGAGGATCTTTATGACCTCTGGATAGGTCCTTCGGGACATATATGTATTCTTTGAAACATGTGTGAATTCTGGTGAGACACATACTTGATCCTTGGAATATGTATATGATTCTTAAAGAATGATATGTGGTCCTTCGGGGCATTTATATGAGATGTGGTGACAGCATATGTGTGCACAACCTCAATGTACTCACATACCTTAAGTTCTCACTAGTGTACATGGGCTAATAAAGAGATTAAACAAACATACTGAATGTGATATGTATACGATGGGTTTATAAATGGTTATCAAAAGTAAGTGGTTCGAAATGTGTTACATGAACCATATGATGTTATATGTGTTTCTTAATGATAATGATAGAGATTATGATAATGATGGTATATGTTTATGTATGCTTTATGTTATATGAAATATTATATGTTTTATATGCCTTACTAAGTCATCGACTTAGCGTGTGATTGTTTCACACGTAGGTTTGGAAAGCGAAAAGAGAAGTAAAGAGGAACAAGACATGTCAGTTCTCCTTACCGAATGTCAGATCAGAAGAGAGGTGAATAATATGTATATTTTTTTATATAAAGTTCTAGTTGGCATGTAATCAAAAGAATATATTGAATAAGCTCTGAATAGTTTTGTAAATGTTTTGAATAAGTTAAATGTTATAAAAGTTTTTAAAATTACTCACTATTTTATACGAATAAAGGTTTGAAAAGTCAATGCGACACTTCGGACTCGTATCCGGGTTGGATACGGGTTGGGGTGTTACACAATATATATATAACCTATATATATATAAACTACATAAAGTAAATTACATATATAGTTTATAGAAACACTATGCATAAAGTAATAAAGTATATAGTTTATAGAAACCCTAAACCCTAAACCACAAACTTTAAACCACAAACACTAAATAATTTTATATAATATGTATGTATAAACCATGTATAATATATATAAACAATATTTATAACCTATATATATAAAAACTATACAAAGTAAATTACTTATATAGTTTATAGAAACACTATGCATAAACTATATAAAGTAATAAAGTATATAGTTTATTAAAACCCTAAACCATAATCCCTAAACCCTAAACTTTAAACTATAAACACTAACCCTAAACCATAAACCCTAATATAAATGGACTAGCACTAATGCATATATATTTGTAATAAAATGTGAGCTTATGTATTGGGCCTATGTAAACTAATGTAAATGGACTAGCACTATTGGAATTGGACTTATTTTTGGGTTTTATTATTACTTATTCATAACAACAAAATAAATGGGATATTAATGTGAATTAACCTAACATGCAACTAAAATACTAATTATGCAAATGAAATTAATATGGCATGTACTACTATTTATGAACCATATAATATACAATGTGACATACTAATTATTTAACACCTAATTAATCATGTTTTATATAATTTACATTTAAATAATTTTATATAATATGTATGTATAAACTATATATATATATATATATATATATATATAACCTATATATATATAAACTATATAAAGTAAATTACTTATATAGTTTATATAAACACTATGCATAAACTATATAAAGTAATAAAATATATAATTTATAGAAACCCTAAACACTAACCCCTAAACCATAAACACTAATATAAATGGGCTAGGACTAATGCATATATATTTGCATTAAAAGAGTGGGCTTATGTATTGGGCATATGTAAACTAATGTAAATGGACTAGCACTAATGCAAATCGACTTACTTTTTGGTTTTATTATTACTTATTCATAACAACAAAATAAATGGGCTATTAATGTGAATTAACCTAACATGCAACTAAAATACTAATTATGCAAATGAAATTAATATGGCATGTACTACTATTTATGAACCATATAATATGCAATGTGATATACTAATTATTTAACATCTAATTAATCATGATTTATATAATTTACATTAAAATAATTTTATATAATATGTATGTATAAACTATATATATATATTATAACCTATATATATATATATAAACTATATAAAGTAAATTACTTATATAGTTTATAGAAACACTATGCATAAACTATATAAAGTAATAAAATATATAGTTTATAAAAACCCTAAACCCTAAACCCTAAACCCTAATATAAATAGACTCAGACTAATGCATATATATTTGCAATAAAATATTTTATAATTGGGCCTATGTAAACTAATGTAAATGGACTAGCACTAATGCAAATTGACTTATTTTTTGGTTTTATTATTACTTATTCATAACAACAAAATAAATGGGCTATTAATGTGAATTAACCTAACATGCAACTAAAATATTAATTATGCAAATTAAATTAATGACATGTACTACTATTTGTAAACCATATAATATGCAATGTGACATACTAATTATTTAACACCTAATTAATCATGTTTTATATAATTTACATTTATATAATTTTATTAAATAATTTTATATAATATGTATGTATAAAACATGTATATATATATATATATATATACTATATAAAGTAATAAAGAATATAGTTTATAGAAACCCTAAACTCTAAACCAAAAACCCTAAACTAGAAACTTTAATCCATAATCACTAATCCTAAACCATAAACCCTAATATAAATGGACTAACATTAATGCATATGTATTTGTAATAAAAGAGTGGGCTTATGTATTGGGCCTATGTAAACAAATGTAAATGGACTAGCACTATTGGAAATGAACTTATTTTTTGGTTTTATTATTACTTATTCATAACAACAAAATAAATGGGCTATTAATGTGAATTAACCTAACATGCAACTAAAATACTAATTATGCAAATGAAATTAATATGGTATGTACTACTATTTATGAACCATATAATATGCAATGTGACATACTAATTATTTAACACCTAATTAATCATATTTTATATAATTTACATTTAAAAATTTTTTTAAATAATTTTATATAATATGTATGTATAAACTATATATATATATATATTATAACCTATATATATATAAACTATATAAAGTAAATTACTTATATAGTTTATAGAAACACTATGCATAAACTATATAAAGTAATAAAATATATAGTTTATAGAAACCCTAAACCATTAATACTAACCCCTAAACCATAAACCCTAATATAAATAAATTAGGACTAATGCATATATATTTGCAATAAAAGAGTGAGCTTATGTATTGGGCCTATGTAAACTAATGTAAATGGACTAGCACTATTGGAAATAGACTTATTTTTGGGTTTTATTATTACTTATTCATAACAACAAAATAAATGGGCTATTAATGTGAATTAACCTAACATGCAACTAAAATACTAATTATGCAAATAAAATTAATGACATGTACTACTATTTATGAACCATATAATATGCAATGTGACATACTAATTATTTAACTCCTAATTAATCATGTTTTATATAATTTACATTTATATAATTTTATTAATTTTATTAAATAATTTTATATAATATGTATGTATAAACCATGTATAGTATATATAAACTATATATATATAACCTATATATATATAAACTATATAATGTAATAAAGAATATAGTTTATAGAAACCCTAAACCAAAAACAAAAAACTTTAAATCATAAATACTAACCCTAAACCATAATATAAATAAACTAGCACTAATGCATATATATTTGTAATAAAAGAGTGGACTTATGTATTGGGCCTATGAAAACTAATGTAAATGGACTAGCACTATTGGAAATGGACTTATTTTTGGATTTTATTATTACTTGTTCATAACAACAAAATAAATGGGCTTTTAATGTGAATTAACCTAACATGCAACTAAAATACTAATTATGCAAATGAAATTAATATGGCATGTACTACTATTTATGAACCATATAATTTGTAATGTGACATACTAATTATTTAACATCTAATTAATCATGTTTTATATAATTTACATTTAAATGATATTATTAATTTTATTAAATAATTTTATATAATATGTATGTATAAACCATGTATAGTATATATAAACTATATATATATATATATATAAACTATATAAAGTAAATTACCTATATAGTTTATAGAAACATTATGCATAAACTATATAAAGTAATAAAGTATATAGTTTATAGAAACCTTAAACCCTAAACTCTAAACTTTAAACCATAAACACTAAACCATAAACCCTAATATAAATAGGCTAGCACTAATGCATATATATTTGTAATAAAAGAGTGGGCTTATGTATTGGGCCTATGTAAATTAATGTATTGCCAAAATTATTTATATTAATAATGTAAAACGTTAATATATATTACATAATAAATACTTTTATTATTAATATTATTTTTTCTTTATATAAATTAAACTATATAATTTATATAAATTAAACTATATTAATTTTTCTTTGTATTATTAATCATGTTTTATCTAATTTACATTTAAATAATTTATTAATTTTATTAAAAATTTTATATAATAGGTCTATTTATTAATTTAATTATCATAATAAATATTTTATTATAACATTTAAAAAGTAATCATATTAATTTTTTAATTAAATCATAAACTAAAAAACTCATAATTTTATTAAAATCTTATAATTTCGTCCATGGTAATATATAAGTCAGGTAAATATCAGATCAGGTCATTAACAAGTCGGATCATTTACAGGTCAGGTTGAAAATAGGTCAGGTAATACCAGTTATTTACCAGGTCAATCTCGGGTTCGGGTTCATATCAGTCGGATGCAGTTTGGGTTCGGGTATCATATTTTCGGTTCAATTCGGGTTCAGGTCATTCTCAGGTCGGATGCAGGTCGGGTTCGGATCCACAATTTCCAGGTCTAACTCGAGTTCAGGTCAACACCAGTTCCGACTTGAGTCGGTTTCGGATCGCTACAGCGCAGGTCAAAAACAGTTTTGACTCGAGTCGTTTCATTCAGTTTTGCAGGCCGGGTCAGCTTTTTACAGCCCTAATCATATAGATGCATTTAGGAGCATATAGTTGCATGTGGTGGAAATATGTTTGTCGCGACATTTTATTTTGTAATCGGTGCTGCGTTATGGGGAAGGTGCTTGTTTGGTGATGTGCAGGATTTGTGAGCAAGGATAAGAAAAAGGGAAGTGTCGTGACATGATGAGATTGATGAGCAGAATGCAAATATCGAATTAGTTGGCATTTCGAGAGCGAACACAACGATAGAAGATATTTTTTAGACTCAGTTGTCCCTATCTTCAAGTGTCCTCCACCACCAGTTGCCTGAGAGGAGACATCTGCGACCTAGGACGCCCAGCTGCCTAGAGGGGACCACGCCCTGCTGCAGCCTAATCTTGTCGGGTACTCAGCCAGTTGCCTGGAGGGGACCACTGCCACCTCTTCTCATCCCTCACGTGAATGAAGCATGTTTGGGGTATCCTAGGAATTTCAACACAAATTCCTAAGTTTATTCTCCCCCTATAAATAGGAGATGAAGCCACCATGAAAAGAAGACTTTACACACGCCACCTTAAGCCAGAAAATTCGGAGGAAAAAAATCTCTCATTTCTTCACCTATCTTATTTACCGTGGCGGATGAGTGGCGAGCTAGGCGTCTGAGAGGAGCTAGCGAGCTGAGGCAGTTCGTGGTGGCCGAGGGGAGCTCCGGTAGTGCACGTCAAAGGTTTTTCCTCCTTCTCTTTTCTCTTTGCTTTCATTTTTATCATTTGGGTTGTAATGAACGAATTAACTTCTTGCTTTGTGCTTGAAACTTTCGAACCCCACCATGAACTAGTCTTATTTGGCGGAAGTTCATTATGGATATTTAAGTTTTACTTTAATGAATGGTTATTTTTGTATGTTTTTATCTGTTTTGTTTACGATGTTTAATGCCTTAAGGTTGTAAGAGCTATGAGAGTAGCCATTCCTTAGGAGATTACCTAGTGTTCGAGAGAATGACTAAGTAGCACATCTGTTGAGTTAATCGATCGATGAAATCGACCAAGAGGAGGGTGAATTAGCAATAAAAATTTTGGTGGAAGCTTTTGCAGAAAATTGAAAGTAATTGCACAACGATTTACAGTGGTTCGACTTTATCAACCAAAGTCTACGTCCACTACCTTAGCTATCCACACTAAGGATTTTCCAACAAATTCACTAATTTGTTCTTTCTTTTGAGGCCAAAGAGATAACCTTACAACTCCCTCAAGAATATACCCCAATTCTTGAGAACACTCTTTTCTCAAAGAGAAGATTACAAATTTGCAAACTTACAAGAAAAAACCTCACAAGGCAAATATGTTTGCACAATTCTAGAACAAAGAGAGAACACTCAAGAATAAATACAATTGAGCACAATAAGTGTTCTTGAAAGCAAAATGAATATTGAATGAAAAATAGGCTTTAAAATGCTCAAACTTGAGGTTTGATGATTTCTCTTTGATTCTCTCTTGATTCTAGTTGCTTGATGTTTCTTGTTTTTATCAATGACTTCTAAGCTTGTTTAAATACATCTTGAATCACTTCTGAACATTGGGGATGATTAGTGGAGTCAATAGAGCCGTTAGTGTGTGAAAACAATTAATAAAACTGGTTGGGAGCGTCGGTGCATCGATGCATGACCATAGTGCATCGGTGCATCAGTGTAAAATTCAAATATTTTGACCTTTGGAACACTTAGTGCATCGGTGCACCAAGTGTGCATCGATGCATAAAATGCATTCGATGTTTGAAAATAGCCTGAGTGCATCGGTGCATTGCTTGTGCATCGATGCATGAAATGCATTCGATGTTTAATTTATTCAATGGTGCATCGATGCATGGATTGATGCATCGGTGGATGCCTTTGAAAAATTGATTTAAGGCTTGATTTTGGTTCAAAATACTTTGTGAAAATTGTTTCAAAAATAGTTTAAGTACAAATCACAATTTTACACATTTAGTAAGGATTAAAATTGATCTTGAAAGACTTGGAGTAATAATTTGATATCCGATTAATTAATTCGAATATACCTTAGAAAATCATTTGTAAAATCTTAAAATTCATTTAACTTAATTTGTTATATCGAAATATCAAAATGTTTTCAACAATCTCCCCCTTTTTGAAATAGCAAAACACTTGAGTAATTTTAAGATTTTCTTTGAATTTTTTTTGAAAATCAAGTTTGAAATTACTCCCCCTTACTATAACATTTATCCCCCTTTAAAACATTTTACACTTCTCCCCCTTTTTGTTAAATCAAAAAGACTATAAAATAACTTTACACAAGGTTTTGAAAAACTTAGCCAATTTATATTTAGAAACTTAAAGATTAAACTGCTAAGATCAAAGATCAAAAGAGAGATTAGCCATTAGTTTCATAATCAATATTCAAAATAAAATATGAAATGGCATAATTGGTCATAATGCAACTAATATGTAAATGATGCAAGAATTAAACCAAACCAAATAAGTTCAAACAACCAATCATTCAACTCCAAAAATAGCAAAATGTTTAATCAATCCAAGTTTTAAGTTTAATCCCAAATACAATCAAACTAAAATAAGTCTAATCATTCATAGAAGGATCGGGAGGCGGAGGAGGAAATCGGGCTTGCATCTCAAGAGAGAGAGCATCCATGCGTGTAAGCATCTCCCTTTGAAACTCCATCTGACGAGCTTCCAAAGTGTCTAAGCGTTGATTTACCACTTCGTGAGTAGCAGTCAAGTGGGATTCGATGGAAGCATACCGTAAATCAAATGTCTCAAAAAACGAACGAAAATATGGAGGCATTTGATCTTCTTGTGGAGCTGGTTCCGGTGCAGGCTCATCATCGGGTACGTGATCATCGATGTCTTGCATAAGCTGTTGAAATTCAGGATCATCGTCAGAAGCCGGAGCCGGAGGAGGAGGAGGAGGAGCACGAGAGGAGCTAGGAGCAGCTAGGAGCAGCTCGTGAGGAACTAGCTCTCGGAGTTTGCTTTCCGGGTCTAAAAACCCATTGATCGGTTACCTCGTCTTGTTTTCAATCCACTTTCTTCAAGGATGTGAGATTGATTTGATTTTGGAGTGGGATAGGATTGTCGAGAGAGACGTCTAGACCAAGTTTGATAAAGAGGTTACTAAGAAGACATCCATAAATCATTGTTTCAACATGTTTTGAAGGAACAATGTTTATGATGACCACTAGTTGACTGAATATAATGTGGGGCAGATTTATTTTGATTTTATTTTTAATACAATACATCCACCATAAATCTCTAGCACGAAGTGTGGAGTACCTACCTCCGGATGGTCTAAACCACCAAGAGATCATCAAATGGAGAAAACGATCATGATGAGATCGTAAAGTACTAACACTGGAGTTTGGAACATAGGGATATTCCACATTTTCACTCTCATTATATATACCACTATCATCTAACCCAAATCGGAAAGCTATAGTCTCGGGGTCAATATTAATATATTGGCCTAAAAGATAGGATATAATGGCTATAGTTCCACATTAAGTTTCATTTTGAATACACACCGCATTGGAATAGAAAATGCGAACCAATTGTTGATAGACGATAGGTTTAAGCTGAAACAATTTATCAAACTTCCAAGCTTTAAGAATCAGAAGGTATTCGAAGTCAATATCAACCATGGCTTGAAGCGAAGGAATACGCTCTTCACGGATTCTATAAGTTTGGAAAGAATTTCTATACCTAGAGTACAATTCGTCTCTACAACGCTCATGCATGTTAAAGCAAGATCCTAATAGGCTATTAGAAGGTTGAGGAACAGGATTAGGAGGTTGGCTTGAACGAGAATAACTTGATGAAGTTCTAGGTCGTTTAGGGTTTGACATGATTAAAGGAAATCGGAATAAGGAATATCACCTGTAATTTGAAACACATGTATGCACAATCATTCCCAAAACTCAAAGGAGTCCTCAATAATTCAAGGTTCTCTAAACCATATCCTAATGGGCATGTTTTGAAAACTATTTAAAAAATAATATTTGATAATCATAATATAGTTTTCATGAAAACAAAACAATTAAATCAAAAATATTACTAATTTTCGAAATCATAATTTTTTTTAAAATTTCAAAATTCAAAGAAAAATCTTGAAAAATTGTTTGTTTTGACGAAATTGGTAGTAAAATCTAGTTTAGAACCTACAAACAATCAATGCCCGATATAATGTTCATCCTAGAACTAATCAAAACTAGTTCTAAAATCAAAAATCAATAAAATAAAGGTTTTTGAAATATTACCTTGCAAATTCGGATTGAGAGGGATGAGGAGTTGTTTTGCACGATTTAATGATATAAACAGGTTTTAAAGATGAAAAGCATGAAGAAACTGATGATTTTTTGATGATTTTGAGCAAGAGGAGGATTTAGAGTGAGAGAGGGACAAATGATGAGAGAGTTTTTAGTTTTAGGGTTTGAGAAAATAAAGAAAATAAGGCATTTTAACCCAAAAACTGACGGATGCATCGATGCATGACCCTGTGCATCGATGCACATTCAAGGCATGCATCAACATGATGAATCAATGCACATTCAAAGGGATGCATCGATGCATGAAGCACAGAAATGTCAAAAATTCGTTTTAAACACTTATAATGCTAAATTAATTAGATTTAGTGGTATTGGCAACTCATATATTGAAGATTAATCATGTTCAATCAATCAAATTAATCTTTTAAATTTCATTTGAATATAAAATTAATTTTCATCAAGCAACATAAACTCCCCCTAACTAATAGCAAAGAATGCAATAAAAATTATTATTATAAGCATTTTTCATTTATTCTTAAAAGTGCTAACATTATTTTAAACACTAAGTGAAGATAGGTTGGTCAAACCTAATTCTCTCCTAAGTGTCCAAAATCTTTCCTTGTCTAAAGGCTTTGTAAAGATATCCGCTAATTGATGCAAAGTATCAACAAATTCTAGAATTACATCTTCCATAGTGACATGGTCTCTAATGAAGTGATGTCTTATTTCAATGTTCTTAGTTCTAGAGTGTTGGATGGGATTTTTAGTGAGACAAGTAGCACTAGTATTCTCACACTTGATAGGAATAGTACCTACTTCAATTCCATAATCAAAAAGTTATTGTTTCATCCATAAAACTTGTGCACAACAACTACCGGTTGAAATGTATTCCGCTTCAGTGGTAGATAATGCAACACAATTTTGTTTCTTTGAAAACCAAGAAATCAACATATTTCCAAGGAATTGGCAAGTACCGGAGGTGCTTTTCCTATCTGATTTGCATCCTCCATAATCCACATCAGAAAAGGCATGCAAGCTAAAGCTAGAGTCTCTAGGATACCAAAGTCCTAAACTAGGAGTGTCCTTAAGGTATCTAAAGATTCTCTTAACAGCTAGTAAATGTGATTCCTTAGGGAATGATTGATATCTAGCACATAAGCAAACACTAAACATAATATCCGATCTACTTGTAGTTAGATACAGTAAAGATCCAATCATTGACCTATATAATTTAATATCTACACATTTACCTCCTCCATATAAGTCAAGCTTTGTTGAAGAGCTCATTGGAGTGTCATGAGGCTTGCCATTTTCCAGTCCAAATTTCTTGAGCATATCTTTGACGTACTTAGCTTGATTGATGAAGATGCCATCTTTTCTTTGCTTGATTTGGAGTCCCAAGAAAAATGAGAGCTCCCCTATCATGCTCATTTCGAATTTGCTTTGCATTAGCTTAGAAAATTATTGGCAAAGAACATCATTAGTAGAACCAAATATTATATAATTAACATAAATTTGAACTACTAATAAATCTTTACCTTTATGCTTTAAAAACAATGTAGTGTCAACCTTCCCTTTTGAAAAACCTTTTTCAATTAAAAAGTTTGACAATCTTTCATACCAAGCTCTAGGAGCTTGTTTTAAACCATAAAGTGCTTTTGTCAATTTAAGAACATGATCCGGAAATTTTGAATCTTCAAAACCTGGAGGTTGTTCCACATACACTTCTTCTTTTATAAAACCATTTAAAAATGCACTTTTAACATTCATTTGATAGAATTTAAATTCATGAAAACATGCAAATGCTAATAACATTCTAATTGCTTCCATCCTAGCTACGGGAGTGTATGTTTCATCATAGTCTATGCCCTCTTCTTGAGTATACCCTTGAGCAACAAGTCTAGCCTTGTTTCTCACTATATTACCACTCTCATCAAGCTTATTCCTAAATACCCATCTAGTACCTACAGTAGATTTATTACTAGGCCTTTCAACTAATGTCCATACTTTACTTCTCTCAAATTGATTTAACTCTTCTTGCATATCCATAATCCAATGTTCATCTTTTAATGCTTCTTTGATGTTCTTAGGCTCTATGCATGAAATAAATGCAACATAATTACAAATATTTCTAAGAGAAGATCGAGTAGTTACCCCTTTGTATGGATCACCTATAATTTCACCATCATTGACATAGTTGTACTCTCTTGGGTAAGAAACTTCCCTTTCTTTAATGGTTGGATTCTCTAAAGGATCATGAGTTTCCTCTCTTTCGTTTCCTCCTTTGATGATGATGATTCTCCAATGTCATGTCTAACGTCATTTGCTTGTACAATACCTATATCATCATTAACACAAGAATTCTTCCTCGGAAGGGGATTATCATCGAAAACAACATGTATAGACTCTTCTACAACTAAAGTTCTTTTATTAAATACACGATAAGCTTTAAAATTTAAGGAATAACCCAGAAAAATTCCTTCATCACTTTTAGCATCAAATTTGCCAAGATTTTCTTTACCGTTGTTTAAAACAAAACATTTACATCCAAAAGGATGAAAATAACTAATGTTAGGCTTTTTATTTTTGAAAATTTCATATGGAGTTTTCTTTAAAAATGGCCTAATCATTACTTGATTAATAATATAACAAGCGGTATTTGTGGCTTCCACCCAAAAATATTTTGGCAAATTGTTTTCACAAAGCATGGTTCTAGCCATTTCTTCTAAAGTTCGATTTTTCCTCTCAACAACTCCATTTTGTTGAGGGGTTTTAGGTGCTGAAAAATTATGGCTAATACTATTAGAATTAAAAAACTCGTTAAATCCAAGATTTTCAAATTCACTACCATGATCACTTCTAACACTAGTGATAGAGTAACCTTTTTCATTTTGGATTACTTTTGAAAATGTGATGAAATTTTCTAATGCTTCATCTTTAGTACTTAAGAATATAACCCAAGTATATCTAGAATAGTCATCTACCAAGACAAATGCATATTGTTTTCCACCCAAGCTAGTAGTCCTAGTTGGCCCAAAAAGATCTATATGGATCAATTGTAATACTCTACTAGTTGATACATCATTAATGGATTTAAAAGAAACTCGCTTTTGTTTTCCTTTAGCACAAGCATCATAGATTTTATCATTATCAAATTTTAGTTTAGGCAACCCTCGAACTAAATCACCTTGAATTAGCCATTGCAAAACACTCATACTAGCATGTCCTAGTCTCCTTTGCCATAACCAACTATCATGCTAATCCTTAGCAACTAGGCATAAATTAGTCACATTAATAAAATCTAAATGCACCATGTAAATGTTTCCTATTCTATGATCAACAAGCATAATCCGATTAGATGCAATGTCAATGACTTTACAACCATTAATTTCAAACATGATATCGAATCCCTTACCGCATAATTGACTAATACTCAATAGATTATGCTTTAATCCATTCACATATAACACATTTTTAATTTGTATGGAAGAGATATTACCTATAGTACCAATACCTTCAATGTGACCTTTTGAATTATCACCAAAAGTCACTTCTCCTCCATTTTTGACGTTAAGCTCTATGAATCGGATTTTGTCTCCGGTCATGTGTCTCGAGCATCCACTATCAAGGTACCATGAATTTGGATTTGTTTCCCGTGCCTTGTAGCAATGCTCCTTTTCCTACAAACATAGATTAATTTCTAATTTTTGGTACCCAAATTATTTTGGGTCCATATTCATTAGTTTCTAAAATCCTTGACCCCTTAGGTATCCATTTATGAAGGACATTTTTATCTTTAGTAGTAATGAGTTCTTTAGGAACTCATATACTTCTAATGATTTTACCATTTGAAGTTCTTTGAGGACTTCTATGATTGTAGTTTCTAAAACTTTTCTTAACAAAGTTGGAATTTGAATTCTCACCCTTTTCAAAACTTTTTGTACCAACCTTATTAAAAGAAGTTTTAAGATCATCAATCTTCTTTTGATGATCATCATGAACTTTTGAAAGTAAGTTATGCAAATCAGTATTTTTCTTTTCAAAATCATTAATTTTGATTTGCAATTCTTTGATCTTACTTTCAAGCTCATTGTTGGTCTTGGATAAAAGACTATTTTCATTTTTTAATTTTGAAATATCATTTTTGTATTTTGAAAATAAAGTCTTATAATCTGAAGCCAAATCATTATAATCCTCTAATAACTCATCATAAGATAATTCATATGAATCGAATGAGTTAGAGGTTACCTTAGAATCTTCCCCGATAGCCATAAAGCACAAGTTTGCAACTTCTTGTTCCTCTTCATCGGAACCTTCTTCATCGCTCCATGTAGCTATATGAGCCTTGTGCTTCTTTTTGAATTGACCATTTTTCTTCAATTGTGGGCAATCATATTTGACATGCCCTGACTTTTTACATTCATAGCAAATGATCGGGTCTTTCTCCTTTGGTGTCTCGTCAATCTTATCGAGGTCTACTTCATCTTCAAGCATCATTTCATGAGTGAGAAGGGAACCGATTAGCTCTTCAAGAGTTAAGGACGTTAGGTCCTTAGACTCGATGATTGTCGTCTTCTTTTATTGCGACGATTTTCGAATAGAGTAGACTAAATTCCTCACAAGCTTTGACAATCGTTGAAAATCTATCCGTCATAGCTTTGATATCTTCATTTGATTTCATCCTGAAATTTTTATAATTATGCGTTAGAATGCTAATTTTAGATTTCTTTACCTCATCGGTACCTTCATGAGTGACTTGAAGCTTGTCCCATATTTCTTTGGCGGTTGTCCAAGATGAAACTCTTCCGTATTCATCTAGTCCAAGAGCACAAAATATGATATGGATGGCTTTGGAGTTGAGCTGGAACATTCTTGTCTCTCCTTCACTCCACAACCTTGGATGAGTGAGAGGCTTGATGTATCCTTCTTCTACGACATTCCATGCTCCCATGTCACTTGCCTGAATGAAGTACATCATCTTATTTTTCCAATAGGCATAGTTAGCTCCATTGAAGAAATGAGGCTTGTTGACGGGCATCGAATCGAGACCGGAGTCATAATTTGAAGCGGAGGCCATTGATGACTTGATAATCGATATAACTCTTCCTGAATAGACTCAAGAGGTGATTAAAACTTCAAATGAGTGAGGCTCTGATAACAATTGTTGAGTTAATCAATCGATGGAATCGACCAAGAGGGGTGAATTGGCAATAAAAAATTTGGTGGAAGCTTTTGCAGAAAATTGAAAGTAATTGCACAACGATTTACAGTGGTTCGACTTTATCAACCAAAGTCTACGTCCAATACCTTAGCTATCCATACTAAGGATTTTCCAACAAATTCACTAATTTGTTCTTTCTTTTGAGGCCAAAGAGATAACCTTACAACTCCCTCAAGAATATATCCCAATTCTTGAAAACACTCTTTTCTCAAAGAGAAGATTACAAATTTTCAAACTTACAAGAAAAAACCTCACAAGGAAAATATGTTTGCACAATTCTAGAACAAAGAAAGAACACTCAAGAATAAATACAATTGAGAACAATAAGTGTTCTTGAAAGAAAAATGAATATTGAATGAAAAATAGGCTTTAAAATGCTCAAACTTGAGGTTTGATGCTTTCTCTTTGATTCTCTCTTGATTCTAGTTGCTTGATGTTTCTTGTTTTGATCAATGGCTTCTAAGCTTGCTTAAATACACCTTGAATCACTTCTGAATGTTGGGGATGATTAGTGGAGTCAATAGAGTCGTTAGTGTGTAAAAACAATTAATAAAACTGGTTGGGAGCGTCGGTGCATCGATGCATGGCCATAGTGCATCGGTGCATCAGTGTAAAATTCAAATATTTTGACCGTTAAAACACTTAGTGCATCGGTGCACCAAGTGTGCATCGATGCATAAAATGCATTCGATGTTTGAAAATAGCCTGAGTGCATCGGTGCATTTCTTGTGCATCGATGCATGAAATGCATTCGATGTTTTAATAAAACCCAAGTGCATCGATGCATAGAGAGTGCATCGATGCATGAAATGCATTCGATGTTCAATTTATTCAATGGTGCATCGATGCATGGATTGATGCATGGGTGCATGCCTTTGAAAAATTGATTTAAGGCTTGATTTTGGTTCAAAATACTTTGTGAAAATTGTTTCAAAAATAGTTTAAGTACAAATCACAATTTTACACATTTAGTAAGGATTAAAATTGATCTTGAAAGACTTGGAGTAATAATTTGATATCCGATTAATTAATTCGAATATACCTTAGAAAATCATTTGTAAAATCTTAAAATTCATTTAACTTAATTTGTTATATCGAAATATCAAAATGTTTTCAACAACATCCTTAGTGTTTGAGAGAAACTAGGGAGGAACCACATAAGCAAGAGATTCTAGATAGTAACTAGACCTAATCCACCCTTAGAGATAAGGCTAGGATTTCAGTCGACTAAAAAGAGTAGTGCATAATCGAGAGGTTAGATGTTATTGCTGCTGCTAAAAGGTATTGCTGTGACATATCCTGTTGTCTGGACAAATAGGATCCCTGCATTAGATAACATCAATAAGTTTTCCATAGCATCTTCAATATGTCGAGTCCCTTAACTAGAGATAACATAGGGCACTCTTAGTAAACTATGTCGGGCAGATAAGGCATAGAAGTAAGACCAATCTGAGAAGTAGACTTAAATTTCCTAAGTGACTCCTATCATTCATTCCCGTAGTAGCTTGTCGTGTGAGGAGTCTAAAGTCCTGCTAATCAAATCCAACATCTACATTTTGTTTTACCTTTACATTTTCATTTGTTTGCACCGAACACAATATAATTTGCCACAACATATCCATTTGCTACCATATTACCATCATTTCATTTCCACAACATCTATTTCATCTTGCCACAACATTCTCATCTGTACATACCATCACTAACTATAATTAGGTAAAGTAATTAATTGCTTTGATTAAACTTATCAATTTCCTCCAATCACTGTGGATATGATACTCACTCATCACCGTATTATTTGTTTGATTGTGTATACTTGCACATATTTTTGCGACCATATATAGTAGTAAGATTTCGCGGACAGTAGCTCCAAAAGGGGCGGGATCTCCATCCGATTCTTTCGTTGAACGTTCGACCCATGTCATTCGTAGAAGCTGTTACATTGACCTTGCGAAAATCCCGGCCAGTTTTCGAACCATACTGGCGTGTGACATCCACGCGCGCTGCCACCAGCCGCTTGGTCCCTCTGTGTGACACCCTTGCTATTTTAGGGTTTACAAAACCCTAACCCACTACTGGGCTTATTGGGTTGGGTCAGGCCTACCCCCAACTGGGCTGGCTTGCTGGATCAGGTCTGGTTGCTCAATTGGGCTGCACTCTGAACTAAATGGACTCTTGGACTTGAAAAACAAAAACTGAATAAAAAGAATTAATAATAATAAAATAATAATAATAAATATAAATAAATAAATATTAATATAATATAATATAATATATAATAAAAACTAATAATATGTTTTCAAAAATTATATATTATATATGTTTCCAAAAAAAATAGTTTTAAAACTATATATTATATATACTTTCAAAAAAATGTTTTCGAAACTATATAATATATATGTTTTCAAAAATTGTTTTTCAAAACTATATCATATATTTTAAAATTTGTTTTTTAAACTATATATTATACGTTTTAAAAAATGTGTTTTAAAACTATATAATATATATGCTTTCAAAAATTGTTTTCAAAACTAGAAAATATATGTTTTCAAAAATTGTTTTTAAAACTATATATTATACGTTTTTAAAAAATGTGTTTTCAAAAAATATTTTCAAAAACTACATTATATTATTATATATGTACTAAATAAACCTCTGACAAAAATGAGTGTCTACAGTATGTTTTCGGTGAGGGCGGGTTTTAGTAATAGAATTTGGTAGTAAAGTTTAAGGATTTTAATTTAAAATTTTAAAAAATTTAGAGGTTCAAATTAAAATTTTAAAAAAATTGAAGAGTTCAGTTTATAATATTTTTCAAAAAAAATTTAGGCGTAACTAAATTTTTTGAAAATTAGAGAGACTTAATGATAATATTTAAAAATTATCTAAAATTTTTGTGAGGCAAACTAATTTCTTTTAAAAACTTTAAGGGTTTAAAATTGATTTTTTCAAAATTTTGAAGAGTCATGGTCCCCACATGTTCCTAGGGGTGTGCAAACCTAGGTACCCGGGTTTTCGGGTACCGTGTCCCGACCCGGATGTTACGGGTACCCAGATTTTGCGGTTGATTTTTTTTTTCATTTTCAAATTATTAATTTTAAAAAATATATACATAAATTTAAATGTTTGAAACTTAGAATTACTTACTCCAATATCCGAACATAAAATTTAAAAGTTCAAAATACAAAATCTAATAATCTATAATATGAGTTATCCATTATATTATATTATATTATATTATATTATATTATATTATATTATATATATATATATAAACTAACCGAGTACCCGGAAAACTTCAATTTTGTGACCCGGGCCCGACCCGGAAGGGTAAATTTTTTTAGAAAATTACTCGGTTTTTTAGGTCCGGGTCGGCAGACCAACGGGTCGGGTCAACCAGGTCGGGTAGTTTTACACACCCCTACATGTTCCTACTGTGTTGAAGGTGGTAGTGAGGATATGATTTGAGGTTTAGAGTTTGAAAGTATGATTTTGAGTTTAAATTTTTAGATTTGTTATTTTAGTCATATGTAGAAAAAAGTTAATAAGATATATAATTTTATAATAAAAATAATCCATGTCATTCGAGAGAAGTCAAAATAGGAGTAATATAAAAGTTTAGTAATTACATTGAAAATTATTAAATTTTGATGAATAAAATAAGAGTGAGAAAATAATTGAATGATGAATTATGTAATTTACCCAAAATGGTAAGTTTTAAAGTAAGATGGTTGATCAAACATAAAACCTTTTCCCCTCCTTTTGGTTACATTATCCCTTTAATAGATCTTTTGTGGACACCAAATTTTCGCTGGGGCTTTCATTTCTTGTATGATTTGCTCTCAGCTGTCTTCCTAACAACCATTTTGTAGATTTGATTTGGTGCGTTGTAATGTTCACACGATTGTCAATTAAATATTTAAATATTTGACATCAGTTTATTTGATTTTTGAGTATTATGGTATATTAAAGAATTTAATTTTTATTATTTATTAGGGATATTGTTATTGAAATACATTTTATTTATATTTATTAAATATGTTTAAAAAATATTACTATAATAAAATATGATATTTGTAATGATTAGTAAAAATTAAAGAACAACAACTAAAACATATTTTTTTTATTTTTTTAAAAGTGATTTCATCTTGACTGGGGTTATCGTAGGATGAACATCGGCCTCTATAATTATTATAAAAACTTTTAAATTCTTACATTCACATAAAAAATAAAACTCAAATGAAGTTTTTTTTAAAAAAAAAAGAAAAAGAAAATGAGAAAAGATAAGCAAGAAAGAAACATATAATTTTCGGTGCGAAAATAATGATACAAAGCTTTATATTTATAAGAGAGATAGAAGGGGTAAAGTATTAACTTAAAACGAGCATCAACGCAACAGAAAGATTATGTACAAATATATTGAATCATTGCTTAATTGATGCAAAAAAATCGAGATGTAGTAGAATGTGGTAGTACCATTGTCAAATACTCTAAATCATTGTTGACCACCACGAACTACCATCGAGCAATTCAAATTTGACTACACGATAAACTAAAATTGTCAAAGATCTTCTAAAAACTCAAACCTCTATAGACGAAATAAAATTATAAGTCTCTAAATATGGAATTACTTTGAATGACTTTATGTGCTTAAAGACCTCTTAACTATAACTATTTATAGTGGTTTTCTCTATTAAAAAAATTCACTCATCTCATGTCATATCTCGCGCCCATAAAAAGTGAAACTCCCAAATGTGGGAATAACTCCCACGAACCAACAACATGTGATTCCCAACGTTTCTCATGAATCACATCGTGAGATTATCAACATTCTTTTACTTGGTTTGTATCATGTATCACAATGTATCATGTTCAACACTTTAATCAAATTTCTTAATGACTAAACCCAATGTTTGTTTTAGGTCCTAACTTTAGTGATACTTCTAAAAATAATCAAATTAATATTCACACAACAGAAAAGAGAAACATCAACCTTAATAGAGTTTCATTATAATCGTTATTAACAAAAAAATTATAAAGTTGTAACAAGTCTCGTAGTGAAAACATGATCTTTAAATCTATGTGGTAGCATGTCTTTAGTTAATGAATCAATTGACATCTACTCAGTGTTAATGTACTCGATGGTCACTTTCTTTTCTTTAGCATGTTTCCTTATGATTAGATATTTAATGTCGATGTGTTTATTTTGACTTTCACTTTTGTTATTCTTAGCTATAAAGATAGTAGTTGAATTATCACAATATATCATTAATGGATTATAAATCGAGTCCTCTAGTCTAATCTTATAAATAAAACTCTTCAAGCATACTCCATGTGAGGTAGCTTCAAAACACAAAACGAACTCAAACTCCATAGTAAAAGTAGCAGTTAAGGTTTGTTTGACACTCCTCCATAATATAGCCCTGCTAACAAACATAAATATACAATTTAATATTGATTTACATGAATCAACATAGTCAGTAAAATTTGAATCGGAGTAATCAACTACCTTCAAACTATATGATCGTTTGTACGTAAAAATGTAGTTGTTTCTCCTTTAGAGGTATCTCAAAACTTTCTTTGCAACTCTCTAATAGTTAATACCTGAATTACTATGACATCTTCCCAACATCCTGTTAGGTCTTATATAGACTTGAGCATATCAACGGCTTCCAAGAGTATAAGCATATGATATGCTTTTCATTTGCTCTCTCTCAAAATCATTCTTTAGGAAGTGGTTAAATTGAACTAATCACCCTCCACGATAAGAGTAAAACTAAGTGAATAGTCTTTCATCCAAGATCTTTTTAAATTATATTGATATAATTTTTTTAGATAAATCAAATACACCTTAATATATATCCCGATGAATATTAAAGTCAATAACATAAGATATAATACACATATTTTACATTAAAATTTTTAGAAAGAAACTATTTCACCTCATATAGCATAACGGTGCTATTTATTGTAAGTAAAATGCCATCCATATATGAAATAAGATAATAAAGTTTATTCTAATTGACCTTTTGGTATATATATATATTGATCTATGATATTATCAACAAAATCAATTGAAGAGATAATTTCATATAACTTTAAATACCACTATCGTGAGACTTGTTTTAATCCATATATTAATTTCTTCAACTTATATACGATGTGTTCATCATCACTAGAGGAGAATCCCTCAGGTTATTTCATGTATACCTCTTTCTCTAGATCACTATTAAAAAAATAGTTTTTACATCCATTTGTTGCAACTTAAGGTCAAAATGAGATACTAATGCTAACATAATACATAAAAAATCTTTCTTAGGTGTTAAGCTAAAAGTCGTAGTATAATTGATTCCTTCTTGTTCAGTATATTTCGTAACGAGTCTTGCTTTATGTAACACCCCAACCCGACCCGGATACGAATCCGAGGTGCCATATTAACTTTTAAAACGTTTACTCTTATAAAATCGTAGAAAATTTAAACTTTTATTAACATAACAGTGAAATAATTTACATAAGTACGATCAAAGTAATTACAAAATCGATTAGAGCATATATGATTTAAACTTTGATTACATGCCAACATAATTACTTTAACAAAAATGACATACTGTTTGAATCACTTCTGATCTGATCGCCCTCAAAAGAGATGATATCTTCCTAGACTTCAACTCTGATCTTCATGTTTCTTGGTACCTACGTGTGAAACACTCACACGCTAAGTCACAGACTTAGTGAGGCATAATATAAACATGCAACAATGAACTCATGAAACATGTAACAATGAACTCATGAAACATGCGATCCTATAATTCCAACCTATAATTACAATCTTCAAATATCTACTCGACCATAACATACATAATCATAGATTGCACAAATGATACGTATCATCTTATAAGGTATCTAATTCTGCTTATATCTTTTATGTGCCCATGTACACTACTGAGAACTTGAGGTATATGAGTACATTGAGGTTGTACACATATGTTGTCACCAATCGTATAAATTCTCACTAGGGGCACATAGTATTTATCCAAAATGACCACATATATATCCCGAATGACCACATATAATTCTCCTTAAGGACCATATATGTCCCAAACAACCACATAGAACCCTCGACTCTTGGCATGCCAATTATACCTACAACTTTCATATCATATAACATGGGCTTGAACATTTATAAGTCTCATATATTCATATCTCTTCTATCATTTCTCATGTAACCACATCTCTGTATCACATGTACACATATAATCACTTATCTTATATCATATAACTTAGATTTTGTTCTCTTATGTTCACATGGATCACATAACATATATCGCAACATATTAAAACATGTGTAAGTTACGCATGTACTCATTATAATCATATCATATGTAAGTACATAAATATGGGATCATAAATCCAAATACAGGAAATAGACTTATCACAAGTCTTATTTCCATAAAACAACATCTATACTATGGTATGCACTCACCTTAGCCTCACTTAGTCCAATCAACGCCGATGACTTAATCTTTCTCTTGATCGGTCCTAACTATTCGATCGTTCTGGAACTTGCTTATGTTCGATATCTACACAATCATACATTTGATATGCATATCAGAATTCCAAGTATTATAATTTGATCCTTAATAACCCAAGCTAAAAGAAATGCTTAATATAAATTTTCATTTTGAGTAGTGTAACACCCTCAGACCGATGCGGGTAATCCGATCTGATCCGGGAAGTCACATTAGGGCCACCGAGCAACCCACTGTAAAAATATCAGAAAATTTAAAACTTTTATTAAAACATGTAACTTATAAAATAATTTATCACTATGCAGAAATAAAAATAGATTTTCAGACTCGTATATAAAACAAAATACAATTACATGCCCCCTAATCACATGTACCATACTCTGATAACAATGCCGGAAGAACTCCCTGACTGAAGTTGATAGCTGTACTGGACAATTCTTTTAACTTGTAAAGGTGAGTAATAGAGTGAGCTTCGAAAAGCTCAGTAATACAAAACTACCAGATGATGCTGATGAACGTGCAGATACAGATAAACATATATTTTTCTTATCGGTTCAGACATCTACAAATCTTTATGTTGAGCAGAAATCCTACTGGTATTTCATATGGTAACGGACAATAAGCTTTCAGTTCAAAGAAATATTTCAGACGACTGAATTCAGGAAATCAGAATAGGTTATCTAGTGTGTTCTCGTAAAACTAGTAAAAAGATGCAAATCTTTTTAAAACATATATATATATATATATATATATACCCCCATCATTTCACAATCTGTTTGTGTAGGTTTCCCGGAACCATACACCCCGTAAAACCAGTGAGGCTCTGAGCACACAACCGAGAAGCCTGCAGATATACTTCCTCCAACAATAAACCCCCCATATAAAACATTTCTCCGTTAGTAAACGGAGATATCAAAAATCAAAACAGAATTCAGATCAGATATCAGAACAGAATTCAGGTAATGTATCATAACAGAATTCATGTTGGAAATCAGATAAAATATTTATGTGATTAGGGAACACACCAGAGTTTATGGATATTATTCAGATGTACAGGATAATCTTAACATGCAGAGACACACGTGTCTTCAGTATACCGATAGAATGTCAGAATTTAGAATCACTATTGGAAGAGTTCAATAACTGACGGAATCATCGGTTATTCAGAATGTGACTTGAGCTGATAAGGAAGAACTAAGATTTAGAACCTTTACAATCTATTTCGATTGATTGGATTATCGAACAACTCTAGATGAATAGCTCCCAGAACTAATACTTGTCAACTTGTCAATTCATTAACCTTCCAGGGTATTTATTCTTTAATACCAAACATTCTTATCCATATATCATCTCTTGAGTCATCACTGAACAGATCTTAAGGAGACGAACAAATATTCTAATGGTCTTTATTTCATTTTCATGTTTAAACTATATTAGGAAATACCGACGTACTTGATTTATGGTTCATAATCCATAGGGATGATACATCACGTAAGTTCATCCGAATTTTCAGGCTTATTCCAATCTCTTACTTAATCCTCAGTCCTTGAGGTTACCTAGTTCATTTAGCAGTCAAGTCTATTCCAGCTACTTCGGGATTTTCCAGAGTAATTCAGACGTTTCTGAATTTCAAATACATATTGTACTTCTGTTCAATTCAATTTGGCCTTCGTGGTTGATTTGTCGAACAAATGTCCAATTATTAGTACTGAATGCGATATATAATTGAGTTAAGCTGAATACTTCCAAAATTATCATCAAGCCAAACTTGAGAAGGTGGACACACATTCAAGTGATATCTATGTCATTCAGGTACTGACATGTCATTAAGGTTGATTGACTCACTTAAGTTGGGGTCCATAACTTTTAAGGGTATTACAAGACTCATATTTACTTGGATTCATTAATTAATCCAAAACATCTACTTAGTCTAGGCCATAAGGGAATTTTGGCCATTTTGGTGTTCAGTTATATTCTATTTATTTCAGAGCTCGAGGATATTCACTCATTCCTGGGCTTGGTGATATTCTTGGTCATTTGAATTCCAAGGGTATTCTGGTCATTTTACAGATCCATTGTAGTCCAATAATTCATTTCGTCCGATCTTATTATTAAAATCAAACTTATCATTTATGTCAGTCACATCGAACTATTCTGACAGATCCGATGTATTTCAATCCTTTATATTCATCTGATCTTATTATTTAATTCAAAAGTATTATCTTTTCCAGTCCTTTTGAATAGTTCTGACAAACGAACAAACGAGCATCCTTGATAATTTATTATTAAATCAGATATTTCCAGGTTAAAAGTATTTTCATATGTTACTAACGAATTATCAGGAATTTTCTATACAAAAGTAGGATCTAAATAATCAAATCAGTAATTTATCGGTTTAAGTACAAATTCTCAGGTTACTTTCCCATTCAGAGTCAACTCGAACTATTTTTACCTTTCAAGGGCATTTCTGTAATTTCTTAACCAAATAATTTCGGTATTAACTCTTAACGAAAATAATTATAATTTAGAGATCCTATGATCAATTGCTTTCCCAAACATTTTCTTATCTTGAAATGATTCCTTAACATACTTCTAGTATCTTGCACAAACCCTCTTTGGATTAAAAACCGATTATATAAATTTTCCAAGTAAAACTAGCATTTCTTATGCACATCTGTAAATTTATCAGATCAATATGTCTTTTCAGAGTTATTAATCAACTTCCAAGGACAATTCTTGTCATTATACAACATAAGGGTATTTTTGTAATTTTACCAAACCTGAGTATTCTCATTTTCTCATCCAAGTACCCTTAACGTTTAACCTTTGACGGAATAAATTATAATCTACATATCCATGCCTGATTCCTTTATCACTTAATCTCAGAACTTGTAATTTAATTCCAACTGTATTCCAATTTCTTATAATAGTCATATTAGTCATATTCAGTTACCAATTTTTTTTACCATATTTGGATCGAGTGTAGAAATTAATTAACTACACAAACGAGACCAAACATTAACTTATTCATGCATTTACCAATATCAACATGTTACATAAAGCATAAAGAGGTAGTAATGTATTACCTCGATTTCAGTGCCATACTGATCGACCATAAAAATTTCATTCGAACACCCTCGATCCTTAATTCAACTTCCATTAATTCCTCAAATACGTAACAATATAATTTTCATAAAAAACGTGGCTTAATTCTGAAAAATGGATTGAATCAGTGAAAACTAACTTACCGGGTTCGAATTTGGCAAAACAGACCCAAAAAATGGATTCGGGACATCAAAAACATAAAATATGACTTTTCAAAAATTTTGACTTTTTAGTCAAAGTCAACGGGTTTGACTGGCAATTTCAAGGATTTCGGGTTCGAATTTTGAAAAACAGACTGCGGAATCGGACTCAAAACGTCGAAAAATATCAGTATAGGTGTACCCGAAAAAATTCAACGATCAGTCAACTCCCGATCAATGCCGGTCAAAGTTCTGGTCAACGTCGGTCAACAGTCAACAGTTTTACACAAATATCACCCTAACAGAAATTAATTACAAATTTAGCGCCCTTTTAAAAATATTTACAAAACTAGTACCCAAGTTTTACATAATTATAACCCTAACAGAAATTAATTACAAATTAGGACTTCCCTACGCGCAGTGGCGGCGCGTGAACAGTGATACGGTGTTGGAAAAATTCTCAAAAATTTTCTAAAAATTATTTTAAGGCATTTTGAGACACTTACCAAGCTCGGTTCACAATTTTGAACGGTAGAGAGCTCGATTCCGAAACATCAAAAACTTTGACTTTCTCACCCCCTCCACGTGCCGGCGATGACAGAGAAACGGAGAACACCGACAAACTCGGAACGATGAAAGAAACACGATGGTGCAGGAGGTGTCGAAAACGGATGGTCGGATCGACGTGAATCGACGAAAAACCAACAAAAATTGAGTTAAAACGACGATACTTCCGACTAAAATTAACGATAAACAACTTCGATTTATGGTAAAAGGTTTGAGGGGTTTTTTTCATCGATCGACAATGAACATGATTGTGGTTTCGGTTTGTCGATCGGAGGTCAGACGACGAGTAGATCGGAGTTGAAAGAAGGGTCAACGGGGGAGGGAAAACTGAAAAATCTCTACTGAACATACGGCGGAGAGATTTATAATTCTCTCCAAAATCAAAGTGGGTAAATCATGGGTTTAGTCATTGAACTTCATGCACTTCTTAAAATGGTATTCTAACTTTGCAATTTTACAATTTAATCCCCAAATTTCTTCCAAAATACCAATTAAATTCACCATTTTATAATTTCTAAAATTTAGCCCCTAAATTGGGGTGTTACAAGTAGTATTTGTACCCAAGGTATGGTATCGATACTTCCTTCACTATGGTATCGATATTATTCCTTGGTATAGATACCATTTCCCGGTTCTAAAATCCTTATTTCAAAATGGCATCAATACTTGACTTATGGTATCAGTACCCTTGGTATTGATACTACTCTTCAGGTATCGATACCCCTTGAATAACTTATCCACTTTTGGCTTATGGTATCGATATTGTTCAACCAGTATCGATACCCCTACTCTAAACACCACTCATTTACCTTTGAAGTATCGGTACTGGATGAATTAGTACCGATACTCCTATCCTAGAATATACTCATTTAACCCAAAATTTACCAATATCAACATAAACCTTTCATTTCTTAACCCCTTCTATACCCTTAAACTCAACTACACATACCAAATCAATTTATATTCATATAACACATCCTTGTCTTCATAATCTCATCCTATATCTTAATTCCAAGAATCTTACTAAATTTATAACATGTTCTAATTTCATTTTTTAACACTTTCTACTTCTTAATTTAACTAATGACAAGTCAAATTCAATCTCTAACTTCACTTACTAACTCTTTTAAACAAGTTCACTTGAACCCTTCTTATTTTTAATCCTTAACTATTTCATCTCTTGGTTTTAAGATAACTTAAGCTTTCCTTAAGCTTAAGTATCATCTAAAGAACATAAACCAAGCTTAAATTCAATGAATAATCAGCTAGCAAGAAACTCACATTGACAATTTGGGGGTTCACGGCTGGAAGATAAAGAAGAATAAAGATATTTCTAGACACTTAGTTTTAGTTTTCCACCTTCTCCATGTGTATTTAATATACCCAATACCAATTTGTTTTTCATTAGCTGGTCAAATGACCTTTTTGCCTTCTAATCATCTTTCTTTACTATTCAGTCCTACACAAAATTTTCCATATAAGTCCCTGAAATTTTAAATTTATATACTTTAGTCGATAAATTCTAAAATTTTATAATTTAGTCACTAACCTGGTGTTTGGGATGTTAAAAATCTATCCCCTTTAAAAAATTTGTCCTCGAAATTTTATTGCACAAAGAGATGGGGGTTCTGATTTCGCATATCATCTTAACGTTCACATGTTGCTTCCTTTATCTTGTGATTCCTCCACAGAACCTTGACCAATGGAATAGATTTGTTCCGTAACTATTTCAACTCATGAGACAATATTTGTATCGGTTCTTCCTCATAAGTTAAGTCAGACTGAACTTCTATTTATTCTGGTGTCACAATATAGAATGGATCAAACCTATATCTCCAAAACATGGAAATATGGAAAACATTATGAATCTTCTCCATTTCTGGAGGCAAAGCCAACTTGTATGCCATTGGTCCTACTCTCTTAACGGTCTCATAGGGTCCAATAAACCAAGGACTAAGCTTTCCTTTTCGTCCAAATCTTAGCACTTTCTTCTAAGGAGATACTTTTAGAAACACTTTATCTCCAATTTGAAACTCTATCTCTTTCCTCTTAAGATCAGTATACGATTTCTGCCTATCAGCTGCCACTTTAAGATAGTTATGAATCACTTGAACTTTTTCTTCCATGCCCTTAATCAACTCAGGACCAAGAACTTCTCGATCCTTAAGCTCGTACCAATTCAAGGGCGTACGACACTTTCTCCCATATAGTCTCATGGGGAGCCATCTTGATGCTTGACTGATAGCTATTATTATAAGCGAATTCAGCAAGTGGCAAGTATTTTTCCCAAGACCCTTTAAACTCGATCACACATGCTCTTAACATATCTTCCAGAATTTGGATAGTCCTCTCTGATTGTCCATCCGTCTAAGGATAAAATGTTATGCTAAAATTTAATCGGGTTCCTAACTCTCCATGTAAAGTCTTCCAAAATCTTGATGTAAATCTAGGATCCCGATCAGAAACAATCGAAACATGTACACCATGCAATCGAATAATCTCCATGATGTACAGTTCAACATACTTATCCATGGAGAAATCAGTTCGTACTGGAATGAAATGAGTTGATTTAGTCAATCGATCAACAATCACCCAAATTAAATCTCTTTTGTTTGGAGTTAAGGGTAACCCGTTCACAAAATCCATCGTCACATTCTCCTATTTCCACTGAGGAATAGACATTGATTGCAATAATCCTAATGGAACCTGATAGTCAGCTTTGACTTGCTGACAAGTTAAACACTTGGACACAAATTTCGTAATATTCCTCTTCATTCCTGACCACCAATACCGACTCTTGAGATCCATATACATCTTATTTCCACCCGGGTGCATCATTAATGGGCTACAGTGAGCTTCTGTTAACAGATTATTCCTCAATTCCTTATCATCTGAATTGTCAATCTTCCTTGATAATATAAATTATCATCAGACTTAATCTCATAATCTTTAATTTCTTCATTCTTTACTTGTTGTAACCTCTTCAAACACTTCTCATCTTTTTTTACAATTCTTTAATTCAATCCAACAAGGTTGGGTTAAGCTTCAATTCTGCACATATTGCATCATCTCCATCTAATGACAACCTCGCATCTAGGGCTTATAAGGCTGCAAACGTCTTTCGACTTAAAGCATCCGTCACCACGTTTGCTTTTCCAGGATGGAATTCTATTACCATATCATAGTATTTTAGGAACTCAACTCATATTCTCTGCCTCAAATTCAACTCTTTATGTGTCATCAGATACTTCAAGCTCTTATGATCGGTATATCGGTAACAACGTTTGCCATATAAGTAATGATGCCAAATCTTAAGAACGAACACTACTGCAGCCAATTCCAAATCATGCAGTGGATAGTTCTTCTCATGTGGTTTCAATTGTCTAGACGTATAGGCCACCACTTTACCTTCTTGCATTAATACAAATCTCAAACCGTTATGGGACGTGTCACTGTAAACCACGTAGTTCTTGCCACACTTAGGTTAAACCAATATTGGAGCTTCTGTCAAAATTTTCTTTAATGCTTCAAAATTTTCTTGACACTCAGAAGTCCAATCAAATGTTACATCTTTCCTCATCAACTTAGTCAAAAGGTAAAACTATCATCGAAAAGTTATTAATGAATCTTCAATAATAACCTGAGAGTCCCAGAAACTCTGAAATTCAGACACATTCTTGGGAACTTCCCATTCTAGAATTTCTTTTATCTTTTGGGGATTAACCCGAATTCCTTCTGCAGAAATAACATGTCCAATGAATGTCACTTCATTCAACAAAAATTCAAACTTAGATAATTTTGCATATAGCTTCTTATCTCGTAGAATCTGTAAGACTATCCTTATATGTACACTATTCTCTTCATTCGACTTTGAATACACCAATATATCGTCAATGAATACAACTACGAAATATCCAAATATGGTTGAAATATTCTATTCATCAAGTCCATAAAGCATTCGATGCATTCATTACCCCAAACGACATAACAATAAACTCATAGTGACCATTTCTTGATCGTTTTCAGAATATCTTTCTCCTGAATCTTCAACTGATGATATCCATACTACAAATCAATCTTAGAGAAAAATGAAGCTCCCTTCAATTGATCAAATAGATCGTCAATCCTTGGGATGAGATACTTATTTTTTATAGTCACTTTAATGTGCTGCTTATAATCAATACAAAGACATATTGAATCATCTTTCTTCTTAACAAACATTATTAGATCTCCCCAAGGTGATACACTAGGTCTTATAAATCCTTTATCTAACAATTCTTATAACAGAATCTTTAACTCCTGCGACTCTTTCGGAATCATTCTATAAGGGGTCATTATAATAGGTGTTGCTCCAGGAATTACTTCAATTTTAAATTCCACTTCTCTATTCAGAGCTAAATCGAGCAGCTCTGTAACATCCCAAACTATGGGTTAGTGAATTAATTGTAAAGTTTCAGAATTTGGTGATTAAAGTAGGAGAATGGATTAGTTCAATGATTTATTTGGAAATAAATCCTAAAAGTTGTTAGTGATTATTAAAGGAATTAAAGGGCAAAATGGTCTTTTTATCTAAAAGATAATTATCTTATCTCTTTATTAAGAGATAAGCATGTAGGGAGATATTTCTCCAGAACTTCTTCTCCTTCTTCTTCCTCTCCTCCCGTATCTCCAAGATCAAAGGTGAGTCTTCTACTTAGTTAATTATTTGTTAAGTTTAATATTGGGTTTTGATTATTAGATGATAAATAAGCTTAAGGAAAGCTTAAGTTATCTTAATATCAAAAGATGATTGAGTTAGGAGAGATTTAAGATTTGAAGTTCTTAAATGAAATCTTGGAATAGAGTTCATAACTAGAATTGAAAGTTATATTTGACTTGTCATCAATCTAGTTAAGATATACGAAGTGTTAAAAGCGGAATTCAAACATGTTGATTTATTAATGTAATTCTTGAATTACATATGAAGGATAGGATTTGAAGGTTTAAGATGAAATAAATGAGTATAAATTGGTTTAAGGATGTGTACTATAGTTAAGAATGAAAAAGAGGATTAAACATGAAGGATTTAATCCAAAATGAATGAATTTTCGGGTTCAAAAAGAGGATTCTGGGAAAAGTACATCGATGCACATTCATAGTGCATCGATGCATCAAGGTTAAAACCCAGAAATTGTTTGAAGGTGTATCGATGCATTGGTAGTGCATCGATGCACTCTTTTAAAATAAAACATCGAATACAATTCATGCATCGATGTATAAGTAGTGCATCGATGCATCCCGTTAATAATGAAACATCGAATGCAATTGGTGCATCGATGCATAAGGAGTGCATCGATGCATCCCAGCAATAATAATACATCGAATACCTTTTATGCACCGATGCATCAGTAGTGCATCGATGCATACCTTCATTAAAAGATGAAATTGACTTTTCTCTTAGTCTAAAGAGTGAACCATTAGAGTATATTAGTTATAATATTGATATAAATCCATGTGTGATTATGTAGATACTAAAAGTAAGCTTATTCCGGAACGATCAAAGGATTATAATCAAATCAAAGCAAAGCTAAGGTGAGTGCATACTATATGTATATTATAATGGAATAAGACTTGTGATAAGTCTAATCCCTAAGTTGATTTTTATAATATAGTAGTGGTGAACATGCATACATGATAATTATTGTGATACATGCATAAGACATATATATGTTCATGTGATATGATATGTGATATGACATGTGATATGACATGTGATATGAGAACATGATATGAAGTGATATGAGATGCATGATCACAAGAGAAATGATATGAGTACATGAACATATGAAATATAACAATAATGCCCATAGTATACGATATGAGAACTATAGGTGTAATTGGCATGCCAAGAGTCGAGGGTATAATAGTCCTTCGGGATGTAGTCCTTCGGGATGTAGGGGTCCTACGGGACATAGATAATAGTCCTACGGGACGAATACTGAACTAAGGTTCGGTGCCCCATGAGGGAATTGATACGAGCTGTGGTGACACCATTAGTGTACAACCTCAATGTACTCACATACCTCTATTCTCAATAATATAAATGGGCTATACAATTGAAATGCAGATTTACAGTGAAAGTCATACAAGAAGGTAAGTTTCGTATGTGCATTATATATTATCGTGCGATAGATACATGCATATTGAAATGTCATGATCCAATGGTAAGTATGAACATTCATAAGTTTATTGTTGCATATTCATTTATTGCCTCACTAAGTCTATGACTTAGCGTGTAAGTGATTTACACGTAGGTACCAAGAATCAGCAAAAGTGGAAATAGAAGTAGCACGGACAGTAATACTACTAAGAGATCAGATCAGAAGTAATTGACAAAGTATGTACTTGGTTATGTATAGAATGTTGGAATGTAATAAGTGTTAATTACGAATACTCTGATCAATTTTGTATTTTATGGTCTTATATAAATTAATGTATTTTGTTTTAATGAAAGTTTTAAAAATTCCCGGGATTTTCTATAAGAGTCAAAGTTTGAAAAGTCAATGTGATACCTCAAACTTGTATTCGGGTTGGATATGAGTTAAGGGTGTTACATTTAATGGTATCAGAGCTACGGTTTAGTCGATTCTAGGCTTAAATCGAAGTTAGAAGTGTTTTAAAAACTATACATGCCAACTCAAAGTGAAAAATTATGATCTGATAGTGTAAGGAGTATGATGTATTGCTAATAAAAATAGATTATTATGTGATAATAGAAGTATGATAATAAGAGCTTATAAAGAAGTGAAAGGTAATAAACCTGAAGGTAATAGCATTCACCTGCCCTGGCCAGGCAGGGAGAAGAGCGAACACCTCAGGAAGTGCATGTATAAAATTTGGAAAATTATTCTTCATGTTGAAGAATGTTCTGATGTGTTTTCAAATTATACTTCTTTAACTCATAGAATGAATGTATCAAATTAGTTGATAAAGTTGAGAGCACCCAAGTTCAAGGGTGGATTTGAGGAAGGTTCTATTGTTATAGACCTTTGGTTGAATGATATGATAGAAGGTTTTCATTTCTTCAAAGTGGAGATGTTGAATTGAGTAGTTTTGTTACTACTTTGGTAAGTTAGAGTATGGTGGACAATTGTCACCATAAGAACGTTAAAAGATTAAATGATGTGATTAGAATTGTATAAGAGTTCAAGAATAAGTGCATTGATGACTAGTTTATAAGACAGAAGAAACTGGAATACACGAGCTTGAAACAAGGGAATTACACCTTGTATGAGTATGATTATAAGTTTAATAAGCTAAGCAGAATTGCTGCTGAGTTAATTCTGACTGAAAATGATACATGCGATTTGTTGTTTAGGACTTGCGCCTTAAATTAAAAGAGTGTTACTGGTTTTGAATTTGTTATCGTTTCAAGAAATGGTTAATTGTGTTAAAGCTTTAAAGAGAAAGAGCTCATAATGAAAAGTTTGGAGAATAAAAATCTCATATGATTAAGAGAATTATTGCTTCATAGAGTTCAGTACCATCAAAGAGAGGTAGAGATTCTGGTTTTTAACTTTAGATAAGGTATGAATTAGTTGTATTATCTGCCAGAGAATCAAATCTGATGAGAGTCAGACAGACTCAATTAGTATGGTCTGGTACTGAAAGATTAAACAATGATTTAATTGATAATAAACCAAGGTTAAAGACAACCTTTGTGAATTAGATTAAAAGTTCTGTTAGAGTTATGAAAATTGAAGCGGGAAAAGTATTATAAAAGGGTGAGATGAGTATTGAGATTTGGTAATTGTTGAAATAATTCCAATTGCAAAGAATGTATATGAATGGTTAGATGAAGGTTTTCGCTTTAGATTAGAAGAATCGATGTTGATTAACAGAGTTATGAAGTTGGAGTATATTAAGTTAAAGGATTAGAAGCTGATTAAGGAAAATACAATTATAAGATATAGTAAAGAATAAGGTTATGTATAAGTGAAGTTGGTTATTAACGTTATAAAGAGGTGATAAAGATATGATTTGTATATAAGAAGATTTTGATAATGAAAGGATAAATGGATAAAGAAATGAAAAAAAAATGGTGTTTAAAGGATTAAATATGATAAAGGGTTATAAGGAAGCTTCAGTGTTCTCAAAAAATTGATCTACGTTTGGGTTATCATCAATTAAAGATTCAAGAAAAAGACATTTTGAAAACGGCGTTTAGAACAAGATATGGTCACTATGAATTTATCGTGATGCCGTTTGGAGTTACGAATGCACCAGCTGCTTTTATGGATTTAATGAACAGAATTTTCCAACCGTATTTGGATCAGTTTACTATGGTGTTTATTGATGATATTTTAATATATTCAAAGTCAGAAGAAGAGCATAGTTCACACTTATAGATTGTTTTACAGATTTTACGAGACAAGAAGCTTTATGCTAAATTTTCTAAATGTGAATTCTGGTTGAATGAAGTGGCATTCCTTGGACATGTAATTTCTAAAGAAGGAGTTCGAGTGGATCCCCAAAAGATTAAAGCTATTCTGGAGTGAGAAGTTCCAAAGAATGTATCGGAAGTTAGAAGTTTTCTGGGGTTAGCTGGTTATTATCGAAGGTTTGTTAAAAACTTTTCAATTATAGCATTACCCCTGACTAAACTGTTGAAAAAGGAAGTAAAATTTGTTTGGACTCAAGAATGTCAAGAGAGTTTTGAAAAGTTAAAGAAGATTCTTACAGAAGCTCCATTGTTAGTTCAACCCGAGTCTGGAAAGAACTTTATAGTGTATAGTGATGCGTCTCATAGTGGTTTGGGATGCGTATTAATGCAAGAAGGCAAAGTGGTAGCCTATGCTTCGAGACAACTGAAACCATACGAGAAAAATTATCCAACACATGACCTAGAGATGGCGGCAGTAGTGTTTGCTTTAAAGATCTAACGTCACTACTTGTATGGTGAAAAGTGCTACTTGTATACGGATCATAAGAGCTTAAAATACTTGATGACTCAGAAAGAGTTGAATTTAAGACAAAGAAGATGGGTGGAATTTCTCAAGGATTATGATGTGGTGATTGATTTCCATCCTGGAAAGGAAAATGTGGTAGATGATGCCTTGTCGAAAGACGTTTGCAACTTTACGAACTCTTGATGCTAGATTATCGTTAAGAGAAGATGGTGCAATTTGTGCAGAATTGACGGTCAAGCCCGTATGGTTAAATCGAATTAAAGAATTACAAGTTAAAGATGAAAAGTGTTTAAAGAGGATACAACAGATAAAGAATGGAGAGGGTACAGATTATGAGATTAAGTCTGATGAGAACTTGTATTATAAATAAAGATTAGTAATTCCAGATGATGATGAATTAAAGAATGATTTGTTAGCGGAAGCTCATTGTAGTCCATTGACAATGCATCCGGGAGGGAAAAAATGAATATGGATCTCAAGAGTCGATATTGGTGGCCGGGAATGAAGAAAGACATTACGAAATTTGTATCAAAGTGTTTGACTTGTCAACAAGTCAAAGCTGAACATCAAGTTCCGTCAGGATTGTTACAACCGATTTCAATTCCTCAATGGAAATGGGAAAACATAACGATCGATTTTGTCACGGGTTTGCCTTTAACTCCAAACAAAAAGGATTCAATCTGGGTAATCGTGGATAGATTGACTAAGTCAGCCCATTTTATTCCAGTACGAACTGATTTCTCCATGGATAGGTATGCTGAGTTGTATATTAGAGAGATTATACGGTTGCATGGTGTACCTATTTCCATAGTTTCTAATCGAGATCCTAGATTCACATCATGGTTTTGGACGTCATTACATAGAGCATTGGGAACTCAGTTAAACTTCAGTACAGCGTTTCATCCTCAAATCGATGGTCAATCCGAGCGAACTATTGAAATTCTGGAGGATATGCTAAGAGCTTGTGTTATTGAATTCAAAGGATCGTGGGAAAGGTATTTACCACTTGTTGAATTTGCATACAACAATAGTTATCAGTCAAGCATCAAAATGGCTCCTTATGAAGCTCTATACGGAAGTAGATGCCGTACGCCCTTGAACTAGTATGAACTTAAGGATTGAGAAGTTATTGGTCCTAAGTTGATTCAGAATACGGAAGAGAAAATTCAAGTAATTCAGAATAATCTGAAAGCTGCAGCTGATAGACAGAAATCGTATGTTGATTTAAAAAGGAAAGAAATTGAATTTCAAGTCGGATATAAAGTGTTCTTGAAAGTGTCTCTGTGGAAGAAAGTATTGAGGTTTGGACGTAAAGGAAAGTTGAGTCCTCGGTTCATTGGACCTTATGAGATTACTAAGAGGGTAGGATCAGTAGCATATCAGTTAGTTTTGACACCTAAAATGGAAAAGATACACAATGTTTTTTGCTTAGGAAATATAGATCTGATCCATCTCACATTATGACTCCTGAAGAAATTGAAGTCCGACCAGATTTAACTTATGAGGAAGAACCTGTTCAGATATTAGCTTACGAAGTCAAACAACTAAGGAATAAGACTATTCCATTGGTTAAGGTCTTGTGGAGGAATCACAAAGTAGAGGAAGCAACATGGGAACGTGAAGAGGACATGAGGATTAAGTACCCCCTACCTCTTTGCATAATAAAAATTCGAGGACAAATTTTCTTAAGGAGGGGAGAGTTGTAACATCCCAAACTATGGGTTAGTGACTTAATTGTAAAGTTTCAGAATTTGGTGATTAAAGTAGGAGAATGGATTAGTTCAATGATTTATTTGGAAATAAATCCTAAAAGTTGTTAGTAATTATTAAAGGAATTAAAGGGCAAAATGGTCTTTTTATCTAAAAGATAATTATCTTATCTCTTTATTAAGAGATAAGCATGTAGGGAGATATTTCTCCAGAACTTCTTCTCCTTCTTCTTCCTCTCCTCCCGTATCTCCAAGCTCAAAGGTGAGTCTTCTACTTAGTTAATTATTTGTTAAGTTTAATATTGGGTTTTGATTTTTAGATGATAACTAAGCTTAAGGAAAGCTTAAGTTATCTTAACATCAAAGGATGATTGAGTTAAGAGAGATTTAAGATTTGAAGTTCTTAAATGAAATCTTGGAATAGAGTTCATAACTATAATTGAAAGTTATATTTGACTTGTCATCAATCTAGTTAAGATATACGAAGTGTTAAAAGCGGAATTCAAACATGTTGATTTATTAATGTAATTCTTGAATTACATATGAAGGATAGGATTTGAAGGTTTAAGATGAAATAAATGAGTATAAATTGGTTTAGGGATGTGTACTATAGTTAAGAATGAAAAAGATGATTAAACATAAAGGATTTAATCCAAAATGAATGAATTTTTGGGTTCAAAAAGAGGATTCTAGGCAGAGTGCATCGATGCACATTCATAGTGCATCAATGCATCAAGGTTAAAACCCAGAAATTGTTTGAAGGTGTATCGATGCATTGGTAGTGCATCGATGCACTCTTTTAAAATAAAACATTTAATGAAATTCATGCATCGATGCATAAGTAGTGCATCGATGCATCCCGTTAATAATGAAACATCGAATGCAATTGGTGCATCGATGCATAAGGAGTGCATCGATGTATCCCAGCAATAATAATACATCGAATACCTTTTATGCACCGATGCATCAGTAGTGCATCGATGCATACCTTCATTAAAAGATAAAATTGACTTTTCTCTTAGTCTAAAGAGTGAACCATTAGAGTATATTAGTTATAATACTGATATAAATCCATGTTTGATTATGTAGATACTAAAAGTAAGCTTATTCCGGAACGATCAAAGGATTAGAATCAAATCAAAGCAAAGCTAAGCTAAGGTGAGTGCATACTATATGTATATTATAATGGAATAAGACTTGTGATAAGTCTAATCCCTAAGTTCATTTTTATAATATAGTAGTGGTGAACATGCATACATGATAATTATTGTGATACATGCATAAGACATATATATGTTCATGTGATATGATATGTGATATGACATGTGATATGAGAACATGATATGAAGTGATATGAGATACATGATCACAAGAGAAATGATATGAGTACATGAACATATGAAATATAACAATAATGCCCATAGTATACGATATGAGAACTATAGGTGTAATTGGCATGCCAAGAGTCGAGGGTATAATAGTCCTTCGGGATGTAGTCCTTCGGGATGTAGGGGTCCTACGGGAAATAGATAATAGTCCTACGGGACGAATACTGAACTAAGGTTCGGTTCCCCATGAGGGAATTGATACGAGCTGTGGTGACACCATTAGTGCACAACCTCAATGTACTCACATACCTTTATTCTCAATAATATACATGGGCTATACAATTGAAATACAGATTTACAGTGAAAGTCATACAATAAGGTAAGTTTCATATGTGCATTATATATTATCGTGTGATAGATACATGCATATTGAAATGTCATGATCCAAAGGTAAGTATGAACATTCATAAGTTTATTATTGTATATTCATTTATTGCCTCACTAAGTCTATGACTTAGCGTGTAAGTGATTTACACGTAGGTACCAAGAATCAGGAAAAGTGGAAATAGAAGTAGCACGGACAGCAATACTACTAAGAGATCAGATCAGAAGTAATTGACAAAGTATGTACTTGGTTATGTATAGAATGTTGGCATGTAATAAGTGTTAATTACGAATACTCTGATCGATTTTGTATTTTATGGTCTTATGTAAATTAATGTATTTTGTTTTAATGAAAGTTTTAAAAATTCCCGGGATTTTCTATAAGAGTCAAAGTTTGAAAAGTCAATGTGACACCTCAGACTTATATTCGGGTTGGATATGAGTTAAGGGTGTTGCAAGCTCTGTAGGAAAAACATCGGGAAACTCTCTGACTATGGGAATATTTTTTAACCCTTTCTCCTTGGTTCTAGTATCCATCATATTAGCAATGAAACCCCAACATCCTTGTAGCAATAACTTCTTTGTTGACATCATTGATATTACATTTGCCAATGGATTCCATCTTTCACTGAACACATAACTTCCAATCCTTCTGAACTGATCAACGTTACCATCTTCAGTCTACAATCAACATTAGCATGATAATGATATAACCAGTCCATTCCCCGTATCACTTCAAATTCCTCAAAGGGTAATTACATCAGATTAGCAGGGAATTCAATTCTCTGAATCCGTATGGGATACCCCCGACACACTTTATTTACCCGAGCATTGTGCCCTAATGGATTTGTCACTATCACATCACTACTAGTGGTTTCTAACTGAATTCTCAATCCTCTCACCAATTACTACTAATATATGAATATGTGGAACCCGGATCAATCAATACCATAATACATTTATCATACAATAAGAAAGTACATGCAATAATCTCTGGATCATCACGATCTTCATTGGTCTTTAAATTATAAACCCGAGCTGTCGAGCGTATCTTTTGTTGAGTAGGGGATTCAGGTTGACTTCTTACTCTACCTCTTTCTCTTCCTCTCTGAGACATCGAAGTAGATCACTCCGATTGTACAGGCTCTCATGTCATCATTGGACAATTCCGGATAAAATGTCTGGTGTCCACAACTGAAACAAGCTCCAGAAATCATTCTACATACCCCCGAGATGATTCTTTCCATAATGTTGACACTGTATAGCTTGACCCTGGTTAGATCTCCCAGTTCCATATTCTACAGATTAAGTCTATCTGGCTCTCTTCGGATTTGATCCTTTAGCATAGGATACAACTGACTCAGATCTCGCATGGGGTCGAAAACCAGCATCTCTGGCCCTTTTTAATGGTGTAAAACTCAAAGAAGTACATGTTCTTTTAAATATATGGGCTTTTTTATCTTCAAACCTTTCATTCTGAGCTCTTTCCAGAGCTTTAGCATGATTAATGACTTCTTGAAATGAGGATAGATTCAATACAATCAACATCTCTTTCAATCGATGACACAAACCCTCCACAAATTATTCACAAGCATTCTTCTCTATCAGAATAAGTTCGGCAGCAAAGCGACTTAACTTGTTGAACTCGCACTCATATTCATACACCGTGCGATTTCATTGCTTCATGTTCATAAACTCTTACTTTATTTGTCGGATAAACTGATCTCCTATATACTTGTGCTTGAATTCCTCCAAAAATAATAACCATATCACTTGGTCACATGTCATCCACAAGGTAACATTTGTCCACCATATTCCATCTTTCCCTCAGAGCCAGGAGACCACTCCATTTAGCTTTTCCACCTATGAGCAGTGGAGTTCATCTAACATTATCTTCACATCATTAAGCCAAAGATCCACAACAACAGGACCTTCTTAGGCTTCACCCTTAAATTCTGGAGCTCCTAACCCTTTCAACTCTTTTGCAACATTCATTCTTTGAGTTGAGGGAACATGAGGTTGGAAACACGTCAAGATAACGTCCAACGTCCTGAAAAACCTATCTTGGTCTTGTACAGGAACTCTAGAAGGTCTATGTTCTTCACCTTGCTTGGCCATGGCATGTGAATTACTACTCTCTTCAGGCCTATCATCTCCCACTTCACTTTGGGAACTCTCGTGTCTAGACATCCAATAAGACATTACCATATAATTCTATTAGTAAGATAACATACTCGTTACTCTATCAGATTAGAAGTTTTCACTATTTTGTTGGCATATATACTTTTAAAGACACTTGGGACTTCGGTTTATGCCTAGAATCAGCTAAACCTTAGCTCTGATACCATTAAATGTAACACTGCAACCCGTACCCGACCTAAATACGAATCTGAGATGCCACATTAACTTTTAAAATATTTACTTTTACAAAATCGTAGAAAATTTAAACTTTTATTAACAAATAGTGAAATAATTTACATAAGTACGATCAAAATAATTACAAAATCGATCAGAGAATATATGATTTAAACTTTGATTACATGCCAACACAATTACTTTAACAAAAATGGCATAATGTTTAAATCACTTCTGATCTGATCATCTTCAAAAGAGATGTTGTCTTCCTAGACTTCAACTCTGATCTTCTTGTTTCTTGGTACCAATGTGTGAAACACTCATACGCTAAGTCACATACTTAGTAAGGCATAATATAAACATGCAACAATGAACTCATGAAACATGCGATCCTATAATTCCAACCTATAATTACAATCTTCATATATCTACTCGACCATAACATACATAATCATGGATGGCACAAATGATATGTATTATCTTATAAGGTATTTAATTCTGCTTATATCTTTTATGTGCCCATGTACACTACAGAGAACCTGAGGTCTGTGAGTACATTGAGGTTGTACATATATGTTGTCACCACAGCTCGTATAAATTCCCACTATGGGCACACAGTATTTATCCCAAATGACCACATATATGTCCCGAATGACCACATATAATTCTCCTTAAGGACCACATATATATTTCAAATGACCAAATATGTGTTCCAACGAACCATATATATTTTCCAAAAGATTTCATATATGTCCCGAAGGACCACATAGAACCCTCGACTCTTGGCATGCCAATTATACCTACAGCTCTCATATCATATAACATGGGCTTGAACATTTATAAGTCTCATATATTCATATCTCTTCTATCATTTCTCATGTAACCACATCTCATATATCACATGTATACATATAATCACTTATCTTATATCATATAGCTTAGATTTTGTTCTCTTATGTTCGGATGTGTCACATAACATATATCACAACAAATTAAAACATGTGTAAGTTATGCATGTACTCATTAGAATCATATCATATGCATGTACATAAATATGGGATCATGAAACCAAATACAGGAAATAGACTTATAACAAATCTTATTTCCATAAAACAATATCTATACTATGGTATGCACTCACCTTAGCCGCACTTAGTCCAGTCAACGCCTATGATTTAATCTCTCTCTTGATCGGTCCTAACTCTTCGATCATTCTGGAACTTGCTTATGTTTGATGTCTACACAATCATACATTTGATATGCATATCAGAATTCTAAGTATTATAATTTGATCCTTAATAACCCAAGTTAAAAGAAATGCTTAATATAAATTCCATTTTTAGTAGTATCGGTACCCAAGGTATGGTACCGATACTTCCCTCACTGTGGTATTGATATTGTTCCTTGGTATCGATACCCTTTCCTGGTTCTGGAATCCTTATTTCAAAATGGTATCGATACTTGACTTATGGTATCGGTACCCTTAGTACCGATACTACCCTTTAGGTATCGATACCCCTTGAATAACTTATCTACTTTTGGCTTATGGTATCGATATTGTTCAACCAATATCAATACCCTACTCCAAATACCACTCATTTACCTTTGAAGTATCGGTACTGGATGAATCAGTATCGATACTTATATCCCAAAATGTACTCCTTTAACTCCAAATTTACCAATATCAATCTAAACCTTTCATTTCTTAACCCCTTCCATACCCTTAAACTCAACTACACACATACTCAAATCAATTTATATTCATATAACACATCCTTATCTTCATATTCTCATTCTATATCTTGAATCCAAGAATCTTACTAAATTTACAACACGTTCTAATTTCATTTCTAATACTTTCTACTTCATAATTTAACTAATAACAAGTCAAAGTCAATCTCCAACTTCACTTACTAATCCTTTTAAACAAGTTCACTTGAACCCTTCTTATTTTTTAATCCTTCCTAACTCCTTCATCTCTTGGTTTTAAGAAAACTTAAGCTTTCTTTAAGCTTAAATATCATCTAAATAACATAAACCAAACTTAAATTCAATGAATAATCAAACTCACCTTGATAATTTGGGGGTTCACGGCTGAAAGAGGAAAGAATAATGAAGATATTTCTAGATACTTAGTTTTAGTTTTCCACCTTCTCCACGTGTATTTAATATACCCAGTACCAATTTTTTTCATTAACTGGTCAAATGACCATTTTTCCCTTCCAATCATCCTTATTTGTTATTCATTCCTACACAAAATTTTCCATATAAGTCCCTAAACTTTTCAATTTATCTACTTTATCACTAAATTCTAAAATTTTACAATTTAGTCACTAACCCGATGTTTGGGATGTTACAGTTTATATCTTTTTAAATTGCCCCATTAAGTCTTTTTTTTTCTTTTGAAGACTCATTTGCATCTAATAACTTTTACTCATCAAGCAATGGTACACAATCCCAAACATAGTTGTTTTTCATGGAATTCATCTCATCCTTCATAACATTGTACCATAATTATGATTCACTGTAGCTGATTGCTTATGAAAATTACTCAAGATCATTTTCAGCTCCCACATTATAGTTAGACTATTGTAAATACACAATGCAGTCACTAGAAATTATTGATTTCTTTACTCTAGTAGATATCCTTATTGTTGAAGCGACATTTTCTTGTTGATCATGTTGTTCAATTGGTTGTTCAATAATTTTTGAATTTTCGTGAATAACTTGATATACTAAATTATTTTCAATAACTTATAGATTTTTCATTGATTAGTTGCTCAACAATCGATTTTGCATAGGGTATGTTATGTATGATAACTAATCTCTCACTTGAAGTAGAATGTTGATCTATATGAATTGATTCCTGAGACATATCACTCTCATTGATTAAATCATATTCAAGAAATATTGTATTCTTGATTCCACAATTCTAGTGCTATAAGATGAATAATAGAATATGTACCATTTGGACCTTTCAGCACATCTAATGAAATACTCAATAATAGTTACCAGATCTAGTTTTTTTCTTATAGGTTATAAATTCTCACTTCATATGGGCATTCTTATACTGTACATGTGGTAAACTTAATTTTCAACTTTTGAACAACTCAAAAAGGTGTATTTGGTACAGTCTTAGTTGGAACCCAGTTTAATATATATATATATATATATATATATATATATATATATATATATATATATATATATATATATATATATATATAATCGTTTTGAGGGCTTCAACCCATAAAATCTTAGGTAGCTTAGACCTACTATGCATACTTCGCATCATTTCCATTAAAATTTAGTGTCTTTTTTCGTAACATCATTTTGATCAAGTAATTTTGACATAGTGTATTGGACAACTATATCGTTATCTTGAAGAAACTTCTCAAATGGACCAAGTGTTTGTGCATTTTTCATATATCTACTGTAATATTCATAACCTTCATCAATTCTCACAACCTTTATTTATTTAATGTATTGTTTTTTTTTTACTTCAGCCTTATAAACTTTAAATGCTTATAATGTGTCGCTCCTGTATAAAACATGTAAAAAATACAGGTATTGTGAGTAATTTTCTGTGAAAACGATGAAGTATTCATGGCCTTGTACACCCATATTAGGCAACATATATCAGAATGAATGATTTTTAATATAGTTGAACTTTTCTTGATATCTTTTTTATCTTGTTAGTCTGCATGTAATCTATACAAGTGTTGAAATCAGAAAAAATTAAGGTAATGAGTACCCATTATTTAGTAATCTCTTAATCCTTTCAATAGATATGTTTTCAATATTTCGTGCGACAAGGTAGAGGGATCTTCATTTATAATACAACATTTACTATCAGTTTGAATGTATATAATATTATGAGTGATGTTATTTTGTAAATTTAAAAAGTAAATATCATCAGATAAAATCACATTTCAATAAATTCATACTTATAAAATAAAATAAATTTATTATTTGAAAATTTAAAATAATACCCAATAGCACAAATCTTAAAATATAAATTAAATTTCTAGACAAACTGAGAATATAAAAATATCTTTTCTAAAATTAAAACAAAGCTAGTACTAATTTGTAGGTCCTAATAACTTTCATATATGATTGCATTTGCATCTTATTTCCCGAAAAGATGTATTACTCAACTCTCACTAATTCTTTCTTGACCCCTATAAGATATTTGAGACAAATTATAGAACCAGAATTAATCAATCATGTGTTAAAATTAACATCAATTATATTTTACTAAAATGAATAATATTAATTTACCTTTCTTCTCAAGTAAACTATTTTCTTCGGCATTTCATAGATTTAGAAGTCAATTCAATTCTTATTTCGTCCAAGATTCTGCATCAATTCGTTCCGTACACAACAATTGTCGAGGAAAATATTACAAATAATTCACAAAAAGAGTAAATTGATTGCTAACAAAATAACTAGAGCAAATAGTTTTTGAAGTCGAAATAAAAAAAAATGTTGAGAGCTAACAGGTTTCTTGTTTTTTTTTTAAGGTAGCAAAAACAATGGTCGGTGAAACCTTCACTGATGAGATGAACCAGATTCAGCAGATGGCCCTGGCGCTGCTGGGGCAGAACCTCCTGACGATGTAGATGCTGGTGGTGTGCTAGCTGAAGGGGTACTCACAGGTGGTTAAGGCCTTGGTGGCCCAGAATGTTGATACTGTTGAGGTGGGCCACAAGGCGGAGGCATTGCTGAATGATATGGTGGATAACGATGATGAGGTTATTGCCCAGGTGGTGGTGGGGGCATAGCTTGAGGAGGAGGTGGGATGTGAAAATACTGCATAGGTGGGGGTTGGTCATGCATGCCAGGCCCAGATGGCTGGAATTGGTTCTGCTGCTGAGATATTACTGCCCGGGAACATTCCACTATGAGCCACTGCTGCTTGCTGCCTGGCTCCATCAGAGGTTTCTGAATCGGGTCTTGGTGCCTGCGGCTTAACCCACATTAGCTTTAGCCTAAGATCCTTTATAACTAGCTCTCTTCTGCAGCCTTCTCAGCTCCTTCTCTGGTTGTGTACGTAACAAAGGCACATGCCTTGTCAAGGACCATCTTTATTGATTCAATTTCTCCATGGGCATAGAAGTTATCTCTTAAATCTTGCTCAGTAATCCTTTTATCCAGCCCATCCACGTAAAGTGTTTTAATGCTCTCATCCTCAGGAGCTTCCAAAGAAGGCATTTCACCAGCCTTGTTAAGTAGCTTTAGTGCCACAGAATCATTCACCCTGATATTTTTTAGGGCCAACAATAGAGACAATCATTCACAATATTAGAAATTGTCATGCAAGAAAAGCATCATCTGCTGTGTAAGCATATTAAGTTTGTCGATGAATTGCAGCATTACCATTAATATCTAGAGAGGAACATTAAAATTATAAGGAACTAGAAAGTAAAAAACATAAAGACAGAATAGTTCATGCCTTCATGACCTGTGACATTGCGTTCCATGGCCAAACACATTTGACAATTAACACAACAAATTCACACAAAAGGACAAAAAGACGGGAAATGGACATGCTGCTAAAAAGACTAATAAGATTATGTTCATGACATCCATCCCACCACTGTGAACAAATAAGAAGGATATTCTTTAAGGGGTAATGCCTAAACTATCTTTCATACAATGCTCATTCAATGAAAAATAGTTCCATTAACTTTATTTATCATTAGAAATAAATAAATAAATAAATAAAAGAGCTTACCTGTAGTAGCGGTCTTTTATATTTTGCTGGGACAACTCCCCAGCTTCCGGCATCTCATGCCTATAGGGGCACTCAGCGTCAGGGACATCTCATTTCCATGAGATTACCCTGGCAGTAATCCAATGGCGGGCCGTATAGATGCGACCGCGAGCCAAGGAAAAGCTTGAAGAATGAAGATGGAGGGCCTGTCAAGGTAATGGCCTCAGTTCAGACATTCCAATGTGTACTGGTGTCATAGCTGGTAAATTTCTTTAGCTCTTTAGGAGGAAGTGATTTGGTGTTGGGTCTCCATCATCCCCTCACCTTGAGCTAGCATGTGGAGCTACCATGGTGTAAGCGACCTTCTCCTAGGTTCATGTGGAGCCTAGGTGTGCGGGCATTGGAACCAAGCGGATTGTACGATCTCTCTAGGATGACACCTAGAGACGGTTTAGGGCCAATGGGCCCCATATCATGCTTTTGGTTGAGAAGTGGGGTTGCAACCTAGCATCCGCTAAGTCCCGCGGGATCTCCCTTCCCAAAGTAATTGTGGCTTTAGGATTATGTTATGGCTTGGGGACTAATATGTGGCTTGTCTATTTGGACAAGTTACTGATGGATAGACTAATGAACTGAAGGATCATTCTTAGTCAATGTGGCTGGGCTTTATGACGAGTTGATATGATGCTCGGATCGATGTTGGGAAAGGCTAACTTGTCCGGGAGTTGTCCCATTCAAGTGCCGCTCGTCGTAACAATAGGGTCGAGACGTTATGTCCGTGACACTCAACACCTCTAGTACATTCACCCCGCACATAAAAGCTGCAAATATGTGCTCGGTTTCTTTTGTGGTATGGTGTTGTTCTCTGAAGCTTCAGAATAGTGTCATTTGGCCGTTACCTTCCAGTATGAGGATTTATAATCTAAACCAACTCTTGCCTGCATTCCACAATTTTGCTTAACTAGGCATAAGAGAAAAACACAAAAAGGAAATAGGACATCACAGTCATCTAAAACAAATAAATTAAGCATGATTATTGTAGAAATCAGACTATAGAAAGAAAACAGACTGTATAATAGAAAACAGACTGTAGGAAACAGTCAAGTCTGTTATTTTATTCTTGCATACTTTCAATAGAAACATATTACATATTTATATACAAATTATGCCTCTAAACTAGGAAACTCTAAGTTAGGAAACTCTAAGTTAGGAAAGATACTAATCCTAGGAGATGTAATCCCTTGAAATAAGGGATTTAAAAAATAGAAAATAATTACAGAATCTCTTGACAGCTCATTTTTATAATTCCTACACACACCCTCAAACTGGTGTATATATGTTGTATATACCCAGTTTGAATGACAGCTCATCAAAAGTCACTCGTGGAAGGGCTTTGGTGAAGATATCTGCAAGCTGTTTCTTCGTCGAAATGTACTGTAGTTGTGCAACTCCATTGTTGACCTTCTCGTAAATAAAATGTCTGTCTATCTCAATGTGTTTCGTTCTATCATGCTGCACTGGGTTTTTTGCTATACTCATAGTTGATTGACTGTCACTAAAAATCTCAAAATTCTTCTTGTCATCTAAGTCCAGTTCTGTGAGCAGTCTTTTAATCCACATTCCTTCACATATTCTGAGAGACATTGCTCTAAACTCTGACTCAGCACTACTTCGAGAGACAACGGCTTGTTTCTTACTTCTCAAAGTCACCAAATTACCCCAAACGTAGGCACAGTAGCCAGTAACTGACCTTCTATCAGTTAATTCACCTCCCCAGCTTACATCCGTATAAACCTTCACTGTTCTGTCTTGATTTTTTCTAAATATTAGTCCAGCTCCTGGGGTAAACTTCAAGAACCTTAGAATTCTATTAACAGCTTCCAATCTCGAGGATCACTCATATATTGGCTGACAATGCTCACTGAGTATGCAATATCAAGTCTGGTCAGTGAAAGGTAGATCAACTTCCCAACTAACCTTTGGTAGGTTTCCTTGTTTACTGGATTTCCAGTCCGGTCCTTGCAAAATTTCAAGCCTGGCTCCATTGGAGTTTCAACTGGTTTGCAGTCGATCATCCCTGTTTCTGCAAGAAGATCCAAAACATACTTACGATGGTTTATGACCAACCCTTCTTCGGACCTTGCAACTTCAATACCTAGGAAATACCTCATACTCCCTAAATCCTTGGTTTCAAACTCTTTTGCAAGATTCATCTTTAGCTTTTCTATTTTTTCTATATCACTGCCAGTTATAATCATATCATCTACATAGACAATTAGGAGGGTTATCTTACCACTCGGTGTAATTTTTCTGAATAATGTGTGATCCGCTTGGCTTTGTTTGAAATCATTTTGTTTCATAGCCTTAGCAAATCGATCAAACCAAGCCCTGGGAGACTGTTTTAAGCCATATAAGGATTTATTGAGCTTGCACACAGTTTTCTTAGTAACCTTTCCTTCTAATCCGGGGAGGACCTCCATGTATACTTCTTCTTCAAGGTTCCCATTCAGAAAAGCATTCTTTATGTCCAGCTGATGCAATTTCTAGTTCATGTTAACAGCTACTGATAACAATATTCTGATGGTATTCAATTTTGCAACCGGTGCAAAAGTCTCCTGGTAGTCGATGCCATAGGACTGAGAAAAAACTTTAGCAACCAGTCTTGCCTTGTATCTTTCCACACTCCTATCCGAATGATATTTGACTATGAATATCCACCTACATCCAAATGCTCTCTTCCCTTCTGGCAAATCTGTCAAACTCCATGTCTTATTCTTTTGCAACGCTTTTATCTCCTCTTCCACAGCCTTTTTCTACTCAGGAGATTGAAATGCTTCTGTCACATTTCTTGGGATTTTCACACTGTTAATGCCGACAGTGAAGGCCCTAAAATTAGGTTGTAATTTCCCATATGCAACATACTTATTTATGGGATGAGCAGTGCATTTTCTTACCCTTCCTAATAGCAATAGGAAAGTCATCAAGATCAACAGTAGTAGCCTCTTGGTAACCATCATTATGTTCTGTTTCAGATGCAACAGGATCCGAATCTGGTTCTTGGAGAATGCTAGGCTGACTGATTTCTTCAGCAACATCTTCCCTTCTTCTTGAGTAAACACTGAGTTGTTTCGGATGGGGAGTTATAGTTTCAGGGTCATTGTTAGGTGCATTTTTTATAGTAATGGAAGGGGTTTTGCACGGACTAGAGTTATGAGGTAAGAAGAAAGGTAATTCATCAGAGTTATTTAGGTTATTCCCATCACCCTCACTAGGAACTGGAACTGTGCTAGCCGGCTTTGGAGAGACAGTAATAGGTAAATAAATGATAGGCTGTAAAGAAATATTGGTTTGAACAAACTGAAATTCCTTGTAACTCTCCCCTTGAATTTATGTTCTCGAAAAATAAGGTTGGTTTTCAAAAAAATGTAACATCAAAAAAGACGTTTTTTTTTGTGAAAGGTGAGTAACACTTGTAACCCTTCTGACTCGAAGAATAGCCCAAGAACACACACTTTATGGACCTAGGATCTAATTTCCCTCTGTTGTGGATATGAACAAAGGTTGTACACCCAAACACCTGAGGAGAAAGACTTGAGTTTAAATGTTTAAAATGGGGGAAAAAGTTGAAACAGAACCTTAGTAGGAATTTTGAAATCTAAAGTCTTACTTGGCATTCTATTGATGAGGTACGTGGCTGTAAGAAGAGCTTCCCCCCAAAGATACTTAGGAGCATTAGCAGCAAACAGAAGAGACCTAGTAACCTCTAGAAGATGTCTATTTTTTCTTTCTGCTACCCCGTTTTGTTGAGGCGTGTTGACACAAGACGTAAGGTGAACAATGCCTTTTTCCTTAAAGAAATACCCAAGAGTTTTATTCAAATACTCACTCTCATTGTCACTCCTTAGAATTTTTATTTTTGTGTCAAATTGGGTTTCAACTTTTTGATAAAAACTTTTAAAAAGAGACTCAACCTCAGACTTTTCTCTCATTAAGAATGCCTATGTTGTCCTAGAGTAATCATCTATAAAAGACACAAACCACTTATACCCATAAATACTTTTGACGGTAGAAGAGCCCCAAATGTCACTATGGATGATGGAAAAAGGTGTTGTTGGTTCGAATTTGGTTGCAATATATGGTTTTCTGGTGTGTTTGGCTATTTGACAAATTTTACAGGTAAACAATGATGGATCTTTATTTATAAATAAGTTCGGTAACATTTTGGAAAGAGAGAAAAAATTAGGATAACCTAATCTAGAGTGCCATAACATAATTTTATCAGTATTGAGATCAGAAGATAAAATTGGTTTCCTAAGAGCACTGGATAAGGCATGATTATGAGATGTTTTACCTCCAAAGGTGTACAATCCTTTGCCCAGCCTAGCACTGCCAATCACCCTCTTCGAGTCCTGTGCCTGAAAAATGCAACCACCAGTACCAAACACAACATTACAAGCAGAATCTTTAATTAATTTGCTGACTGACAGCAGATTGCATGCAAGTCTGGGAACATAGAGAACATTATGAAGTATTAGATTTTTGTTTAATGTAACAGAACCACTCCCTTTGACTGTAGTGAGAGAGCCATCTGCTATTTTGATAGAAGCTGGTAAGCTGCTTTCATTATATTCCTCCAAGAGATCAATATTTCCTATCATATGATCTAATGCACCTGAGTCTATTATCCATTGTACCGAGAAAGCATATGGATTATTTCCATCAATAAGTCACATTGGTAGGCTTGGCTATCATATTGCTCAAAATTTGCTGCAGCTCCTCTATCTGTTTCTTGCTAAAACTGTTTGAGAAATCATCTTGAGAGGGAATATGGGCCTCCTTTTGAAACCTGGACTATGTGGGCTGCCAGTCGGCTAGTTTTCCGTGCAGCTTCCAACATTGGTCTATCATATGGCTTGGTTTCTTACAATGTTCACACCAGAGGCGATTTTGCCTCTGGTGCACTTAAAATCTGAAATCTGATAAAACATATTGAGATGGGCTAGTCTGGGAAGTGATTTCGGATGCTGAGGGATCCCGATTAGCCATGAAAAAAAATAGAGTTGAACAGGAATTGATTTAAAGAGAAGCGGAAATCGGATTGATCGCTCTAACCTGATACCATGTAGAAATCAGAGTATAGAAAGAAAACAGATTGTATAGTAGAAAACAGACTGTAGGAAACAGTCAAGTCTGTTATTTTATTCTTGCATACTTTCAATAGAAACATATTACATATTTATATACAAATTATGCCTCTAAACTAGGAAACTCTAATTTAGGAAAGATACTAATCCTAGGAGATGTAATCCCTTGAAATAAGGGATTTGAAAAACAGAAAATAATTACAGAATCTCTTGACAGCTCATTTCTATAATTCTTACAATTATAACCATCAACTTCATCTCATTTTCACATCCATAGAACTTTAAGCATCCATGAATAAAGAGAAAAGAGGAGACGTCGCAAATTTACCAACTATGGAACAGTGTTTATAAAAACAATTCCAGTGTCCATTACTGTATCTTACAATTTCTTTCAAAATTATATGCCTACAGACAACAACTACAAATCAACAAAATCTGAAGGAAAAGGTTTAATATAAGATTTTAAACACCATAACAAATTTATTCTCAATAGAGCGATAATAATTAGTGACAACTGAAAAACCAACAAACCCAAATGCAAAGCAGTGAATATGCAAAACTAAACACTCAGCATGAAATAAATGCTTGGTAGTAAGAGGAAAACAAGGAGAGATGGTGTATCTATAGATCAACTGAAGAAAATGTAAGATGCACTAATGTGTTTTGCATGTACATGAGATAGCAAAAGGGTTTAGCTTTCACAGTGTGCAAATCTCTACTAATGCATGATAGAAATGCAAAGTATCTTTACAGTAAATTTCCAAAGGCAATTTGAAATGCTTCAGCTACTGCAATGACAACCAAAACAATAGTATTCTTGTGAATGCAGAAAATCCCCGCTGGGAGACTCACCCACCAAACCCAGGTGTGCGACACAGGTTGGACTGGATTAGTCAGGGCAAAGCCCTGGAAAACCAGGAGGGCAACCAAAAAAAAACAATAGCATTCTATAAAGTAAACAGTTTACCAGGAACTTGCTTGAAATTTTTTTATATAAGATGACATTTTTAAGAGGTTCACTCTCTTCATAACAAGATGCTAAAAGATAGCTGTAAAGCATGAAAATACATACCGTACGGTCATGCTCCCCAGCAAAATACTCTCTGTTCACATCACTCTTTGGAATGGCATCATTGGAGTTTATACTAAGAGCAGTATCCCGAGCTTGAACTGGCAATCTGTATTCAAGATCTAAAAGGCAAACTTGACAAACATTTTTCAACTTACTGCAAGTCTGACGAACCTCAGTTTTCTTATACCTTGCATCACAATCAGGCCTCCACCTAAAGACTGTAAATGGTCGCGTACAAATCTTGCACTCCTTATCATAATCTGCTTTAGTCTGTAACCAGTGTGTAAAGAAACCCATAAGAGAGAAACACAGAAATTTATATTATTAAAGAAACAAAAAGAACTTAAATTCAAACTCCACAATGAATCTATAGGTTCAGAACCATAGTCTAACCGACTTAATATATCACAATACTTTATTGCTGCTTATGCAGATGCTGATTTGAGTTATCTCAATTCTCAACCAATGTAAAAGGTCACGGAATTTTCAAATGTGTCCAATTAGTATTACTATTACAACCTAAATGCCGGTGTAAATCATCTTGTTGTTTAATACACAGAAAATTCATTTGGGAGAATCTTATTTCATTTTTAACCATGGTCATAGAAGTCATAGAACTGGAAGCAAAAAAGGGGGTAGAAACAAACAAAATAACAAGTCTACTAGTTCTCATTAGTTTAAAATTGCAAGAGTCAAGAGAAGAGTACAGTCAAACAACCTGCCCACTTCAATCCAAATTTGATAACCCCTTGAAAAAAATGATTTGCTATTCTACATTTTCACTTCAACAAAAGAGAGTCAACCACACTAGAGAAAATTTTCGTATTTACAACTCTGCGCAGAACACATACACTAGCATGATTGTTAACATTATATAGATATATGACTAAAAGCAAAACCAAAAACAAAAGGTTGAACCCATACAAAGATCATGTTCAGTTAATGAAAACTTGGTTTACAGTTCCCACAAAAAAATGCGATTCCAATTCCCTAAACAGGGGCTGGCGAGAGAGAGGGAGAGTATTAAAGAGACTATAGTTAATACCATTCGGACATATGGATTGTCACCAAGGCATGACTCACAAGTGATAGGGAAGTCAGAGCATTCCTACTCATCCGCCTCATGATCTCTTAACAATCGGTTTGCCATTTTATACTTTGCAGAACCTCGTGAGGCTATTCAGAGCCTTTAATTTGTATCCTATGTCCTTAATTCCAACTGCAAGTTAATTTAAGAGAAACAAGAATGTTGTATCAAAATCTTATTAAAAATATTCTAGGATGAATTTACAGACATAACGGGAATCCTAAAACAATTAGAGAAAACACACACACAGATATATATATATATATATATATATATATATATATATATATATATATATATATATATATATATATATAATATAATATTATTTATCATAAGAAAATAACATATGAAGCTTTAGAAGATCTTTCTAACTTAATATACTACTATTTATCATAGGAAGTATACTACTTTTATCATAAGAAAATTTAAAATTTTCTTTCAATTGTTACGAAGTACAAACCCTATAAACTCAGATGAAAGACAAACTAACATATGTAAACTATTAGGGAGAAAAAAGTTCCAAAATTGTAATTTCATTTTTTCCCGTCTTTCCTATTCAACCGATTCGACTACAAGCTACAATAAAAAAATCACAAAAGAAACACACAAAGGTTTAAAATAAGAACATCAGAGGTTATAAAAGAGAATCTAAAAGCACCTAAACCGCAATCAATAAGGTGCGCCGGCGATTTACACTCAACCGGGGAAACAATAGGTAGGTAGAAGCGAAAGAGACCTCGCAGGGCAACCGCAAGAGAGGGATGGGAATGAGATTGCCTTTGCGCTCTTTAATTTTCTTTCTTCCTTCTTTTTTAAATTTTTTTATTAGTATTATTTTTAGGGTAAACTACAAAATTGGTTACTTTTATTTAATTTTATTCACTTTTGGCTAATTACTTTTAAAAGGTTATGTTTTAAGCACATATATTATCGATTTATAATGTTTTGATCATTAGAATGTTAAATATCATTAGTTTAATGATATAGAATATTAGTAGGAGTTGCTTTTTAATTCTTAAAGTTTAAATAAAATATCATTTTGATTATTGAGGATAGCATTTCCTCTAATCACTAAAATCACTCAATAAGTTCGATATAATGATTATTTTATTTGCAAGGAAGATTGTTGTATTTTATATTTTATTGTTGATGGATGAGTCATGTTTTGTTGTCATGGTCATTATAGTATGATAACCAACAATGATGTATACTGTTAATTGTTGAAGATTTTGATCATATTTAAAACTTAAATTAGTATTTTATATATATTGAAAGATTAAATTTATATTTTATTTAAAATTTAAGAGTGAAATTAATATTATATTTAAATTTTATAGATAAATTAATTTTTTATTAATATGACACATTATTAAATTAATCATTTTTATGTCTTAGTAAAACAGTGGCTAAAATATTATAAATCAATAATGTAAATAATTATAATATTTTTTTAAAAAAATCATCACAAAAAATGAAAAAAATATCAACCTTTTTGATAGTTAATCTTTTTATTAATCTTATTTGGATATTAATTTGTTACTAAAGAGTTTAGCATACGACGATATCAGTTTTGGTGTCAGTCATTGATCACCTATATTCATTATCTTTTTATTTTCTTATATCACATATTTTTTTAATTTTCAATAACTTTATATTTATCTTTTTAATTTTTAAAAAATAATACCTTTATAATACGATTTTATGCCTTTTTACACGTTTTTGGTCTTCTTTATTAATTGTTTTGTTTGTTTGCTTTTTATTTTCTTAGGATTTGATTGATGACGCCTCGACTGACCAAGATGACATTTACTTATTATCCTAATGATCTTCCCTGCTTTTACCCTTGGATTAGATCAGGATATGTGTTGAACCATGTTTTATAATATTTTAATATAACAAATTAAGGCAAAATGTGTTTTGGACTTCAATTGAATTTATTCAAAGTTTTTAAAAATAATTCAAAGTCCATTAAAAGCGAATTTGAGCACAAAACTAATTTTCACGTAGGAAGTATCGATATTGTTCTTACAGTATCGATACAATATGAACAGTACTGATAATGTTCATGTGGTAATAATACCCTAGGTAAAAGAAATATCGATGCTCTCAAGGTAGTATCGATACTACCAGTTTGCTCAAAAGTTCATAATGCAAAAATGGTATAGATATCCGAAGGGGTACTGATACTACTTTACGTAGTAGCGTCGATACCGTCAGGCCCAACGACTAGTTTTATTTAAATATTACAAAGGTAGTACTGATACTCCCTATAGGGGTATCGATACCCTCTGTATTGGGCATTTCTATTTTTGCAGAGAAAACATCCTCAAAGGCTCCAAATCATCTCCAATGGCTAGAAACGGCCACAAACACATTCCAACATATAAATACAAGTTCAAGACATTTGAAGAAGGATTAGAACACATGTCCAAACAATCAAACACAAGAGAAGAGCTTTTCACTCTTTATTTCTATTTTCTTGTAAATATTTGTGTTTTTGTGAGTTTTATTTTGTAAACGCCCTACTTTTTTAGAGGTTTTCTTTGTTTACATCTTTTTTCTTGTAAAGGGGTTTTGGTTCTAGCCAAGCCTTTGAAAAGTTTTGGAGCTTTGTAAAGGTTATCTCTTTGTCCTTGAAAAAGAAAGAACAAATTAATGGATTTGTTGTGAGGAGCTTAACTAGTGGATGTAGACTTAATTGAGAAGTTAAACCACTATAAAACGTTGTGCAAAATTGTCTATATTTTCTTTCTCCTTACTCCCTAAACATTTTTTTTGCAAATTCACCCCTTTTGTACATTTTTTTATTGTTCAAATTGAGCTTCAACAATTCTAACAATTGATATCAGAGCTTCAATTTTAAAGTTGAAAATGATTCAATTTTGAAAGCAAAAGTTGATTTTGAAAAACAAAATGAAATTTTGAAAAATGATTTAGAGCTTTCAAAAGTCAAAATCAATGATTTAGAAAAAGAAAATTTTGATTTGAAACTTAAGCTTGAGAGCTTAACAAAAGAAAAAGAATTAATTTCTAAAAACAACTCATTATGTTTAAAAAGGACAAATGCTCACATTGTCATTTTCATTGTCATTTGGAATACGCTTTGTCGAAACGATTTTTTAACGGTGGGGTGATTTTGGAAACCGCGTCATTTTTAATTATTATCTTTTCAATTGGATTTTTAATTAAAAACAGTGCGATTTTAGAAAACCTCTCGTTTCGAAAAATTGGAAATTCCTTTACGATAAAAATATAAGGTTCGAGGAGTCGCCACCAATCTTTGATTAGGGTGTGATTGGGCACCCAAAAACATTGTCATTTTAAATAAAAATTAATTTTAATTAAAACGACAAATTTACGGTCTACGTTACCAAAATCCAAGTTCGGGAGTCAGTTACGCGTGGGGAATGATTAGCACCCCCACAACGCCCTAAATCGGTACCTAGTCGATTAATTAATGTCTTTGCAACGAATTTCGCAAGTTCAAATTTAATTTGATTAATGATCCCTTAAAACAACAAAAGTGCAAATTTGCAACATTCAAAGCAAAAAAAATAGATTTAATTGAAATTACCAAACCATTAAAAAGATAAAGAATATTCGATTATTTAAAAATATCGAGACTAGATCTTTAGGTGAGTTCTAACGATCTTTTCTCAAATAATTTAAATAGCCGAATATTTCTTTTTCTTTCATTCCCAAATTTTAAAGTGATTAATCAATTATTTTGGTGACACTGTTGGGATACATTTTTAATTTAAAACCGTTAAGAACAACTTTCCTGTAAGTTAAGAAAAGCTATTCGGACAGTTTTTAAATTAAAAGGGTATTACCCTTAATCTGATTATGTGATTAAGTTGAGTCATGCACATGAGGCCAACATGCGTAAACGCTACAACTAAATATATATGTACTAACGACATGCTTGAAATAATATGTACATGCATACATTCAAAATAAATCTAAATTAGCTCTACAAACATGCATGGGATATTGAACAAGTGGCTAAGATATAAAGAAAATAAATAGTGAGCTCTTTTCATAAAATCTCATTTCCAAGTGCTGCAACCATAATATAACCAAAATGCTATATAGGATCAAAAAGAAACATGCAAAAATTGAAGGTTAAATGTCTAGAACATCAAGACTTAAATACACTAAACTGGGGACCAAAATTAAATACGCTTAAAACATGGGGACAAAATTACAAACATTCAAACGTTGATTTATGGACCAAGTTAAAATGCACATAAAATATGAAGATAAAATTAAAATGTGCAGGAAATATGAATTGAGGACTAGAGTGCATTAAAGAAAAAACAAGTGTGACTCCCTCAGCCATAATCCCACGCGAACCGGCCACCCAAAACGCTGCCGTTTTGATACCTTAATATATATGATATCTTAGGTAAAACTGAACCCTAGTTCCCATTTCATCCTCAGTAGCCGCAACCCCTCTCACTCTTAAACTCCTCTCTCGCGAATGGTCACTTCAAAGCACAAAAGAACCAACGCCGGCCACCGTGGCTTCCGATGGAGACTCAAGACTCTCTCAGGTAAAAACTAACGCTTTGATCACTCTTATTTTGATTCTAGTCTTAAAGCCTAAAAATCAACCCTAACTATTTCCTTTCTCCCTTGACCGAGACTCTCCCCAACCCAGATCCGCGATGACAAGGTGTTTACCTTTGTGAAAGGAGACGACTTTGCTCCGATGGAAGAGGCTTCAGAGCTCCCGAAGGTGAAAATCTTCTTTTTTTTTCTTTGTCTTCGATTATTTCAAAAATGTTTGTTTTGTGTTATTTTGATTTAAGTGAAATATAAACTGAGAGTGGGTTTATTGAACGAAAGAGAAAAAAAACTCCTTTTCATTTGTCATGAAAATCTTGTTACATTGTTTTCGAATTCAAAGAAAAACTGGATCAAGAGTAGAAGCCCCCTCTTTTTTCTGTTCGTGAATCTCCCTTATTGTTGTTCTTTCCTTTGAATGGTTGTTGGAAATCTTCTCCTCCCTTTTCGCTCCTGAACCGAGCGCCCCCTATTTGCTGTCTGTCCTTTTTTTTTTTTGGTTCGGTCCCCTTTGCTGCTTTTATCTTTGCCTCTGTTCCTCCCATGAACTCCTGCTAATTTTTGTTGTCTTCCTCTATTTGTGCATGGTATGGGCACGAGATGGACTGGGCAGTGGAGCAGGAGCAGCAGGGCACGGGTGTTGGGAAACCGAGCTGCTCGGTCATAATGCTGGCAGGGTGATGTCCGGTCAAGCATGGGCACTCGTGGGTGATGCTTGGAAGGGCGTGGAGTAGCTGTTGGGGAACCGTGCTGCACATGGGAGACATGGATAGCTCGGGTTGGGTTGCAATTTAATTACTGTTGGGCTTGAATCTTGACCTTGCAATTAATTTGCTTTGTAATTGGGCTTCAAATATGTAAATGGACTTTAGACACTTAATTTGTATTGAACTTCAATATGTGTCTCGATTTCCATATACGACTAATCCCAATTGAGCACCTAAAGCTTCCAAACGTAAACTTTCAAGCTTCGTCGTTTGAATTGATTCTTCATCTGAGCACGATTACTTCCAAATTAATTATCGGGCATCATCAAATGGATTTAAAAAGCCCGGACAAAATTAGGGTATTACAGCTGCCCCTCTTTGCTTGTTGTTGTGAACACAAGAATGTAGCAAAGACAAAAAATAACCTAATTTTGTCTGTCTGACCGCAACGTCTATTTTCCTTCTTCAGTCTTCTTATTGACCTTCGCCTCCACAAAACACTTTTAATCGATTGCTCTGCTTCTTTGTACCCGAGAATCTTCAATTTACTCCTACATCTGATGATCTGATGGTTTGCTCTAACACTCTTTGATGAATTTGCTTCACTACTCTTCTGTGAAGGCAATGGCCCGAAGGACTTATGAATTGTGAAATTTTGAAAATCGCATTCTTCGTTTTCAAAAATTTCATCTTCTCAAAACATCGTTTTTTCATTTTCAAATTAATGTGAAAACATCCTACCCGAAGGTTTTATGGATGGCCCGAAGGACTTATCATCTTGCTCTAAAGGCTTATAGATGACCCGAAGGATTTAAACACCGTGCTCGAAAGACTTACTGATGGCCCGAAGGACTTATAAATCGTGAAATTTTGAAACTCGCATTCTTTGTTTTCAAAAATTCCAACATCTTTTTTTCATTCTCCAATTCATGTGAAAACATCCTACCCGAAGGTTTTATGGATGGCCCGAATGACTTATCATCTTGCTCTAAAGGCTTATAAATAACCCGAAGGATTTAAGCACCATGCTCGAAAGACTTACTGATGGTCCGAAGGACTTATAAATCGTGAAATTTTGAAACTCGCATTCTTTGTTTTCAAAAATTCCAACATCTTTTTTCATTCTCCAATTCATGTGAAAACATCCTACCCGAAGGTTTTATGGATGGCCCGAAGGATTTATCATCTTGCTCTAAAGGCTTACAGATGACCCGAAGGATTTAAGCATCATGCTCGAAAGACTTACTGATGGTCCGAAGGACTTATAAATCGTGAAATTTTGAAACTCGCATTCTTTGTTTTCAAAAATTCCAACATCTTTTTTTCCATTTTCAAATTAATGTGAAAACATCCTACTCGAAGGTTTTATGGATGGCCCGAAGGACTTATCATCTTGCTCTGAAGGCTTACAGATAACCCGAAGGATTTAAGCATCATGCTCGAAAGGCTTATAAATAACCCGAAGGATTTAAGCACCATGCTCGAAAGACTTACTGATGGTCCGAAGGACTTATAAATCGTGAAATTTTGAAACTCGCATTCTTTGTTTTCAAAAATTCCAACATCTTTTTTTCATTCTCCAATTCATGTGAAAACATCCTACCCGAAGGTTTTATGGATGGCCCGAAGGATTTATCATCTTGCTCTAAAGGCTTACAGATGACCCGAAGGATTTAAGCATCATGCTCGAAAGCCTTACTGATGGTCCGAAGGACTTATACATTGTGAAATTTTGAAACTCGCATTCTTCGTTTTTAAAATTTTCATCATCTTAAAACATCATTTTTTCCATTTTCAAATTAATGTGAAAACATCCTACTCGAAGGTTTTATGGATGGCCCGAAGGACTTATCATCTTGCTCTGAAGGCTTACAGATAACCCGAAGGACTTAAGCATCATGCTCGAAAGACTTACTGATGGCCCGAAGGACTTATAAATTGTGAAATTTTGAAACTTGCATTCTTCGTTTTCAAAAATTACATCATCTTAAAACATCATTTTTTCCATTTTCAAATTAATGTGAAAACATCCTACCCGAAGGTTTTATGGATGGATTTGCTTCACTACCCTTCGGTGAAGGCTTAATATGATGCTCCACTACTCTTTAGTGAAGGTTTAAAATGGATTGTTTCACTCCTCTTCAGTGAAGGCTTAAGATTGTCTGCTTCACTATCCTCCGGTGAAGGTTTAAGATTGACTTTGCTCCAATCTCATGTGTGCAAGTCTCTCTTCATACATGAAAATCTTGTTTTTCTTCTACATCTGATGGTCTTCACTTCAAAGCAATGCTTCTTCTGTGGATTAGACCTCTCTGTTCTTCAGTGTATGCCTCTTTAAATACAACTCTTTGCATTTGAGGTTTGAAATCTTCCTTTCAATCATCGGGATTTTAACATTCTGCCTCTTCTCTTTTCAATGGAAGACCTGTCAAAATCATGTGTTTATGCATAAAACATGAATGCAATTAAATGTATCCGTGTCATGCATTTTCTTTTATGCATATGATGTTCTCATGAATGCATAAATGTTGAATCAATCTTTGTTTTCCTTCAAAGTGGCGAACTTAGTCTTCTTCTATTTGATAATTCTTTCCAAGGTCTGCTTTCTATACTCGTGTAGCAACTCATAGTTTTCAACTTGCATTTTGACGAGCCCTTTGATCTTCTTCTATCTTCTTGTCATCTTTGTTTTCTTTCTTCATTTCGGAGAAAATGTTTTCTCTCTCAATATCTTGCTATAGTCAGAAATACGACTGTGTTACCCCATTTCCGTCCTTGGCTCAATTATGCTTTCAGAGTTGTTCTTCCAGGACTCTGCTATTGATCGATGCTCAGTTGATTTGCTTTACAAGGTAAGCTCTGCTCAAATTCACGGTCTGCCCCTGACACTTCAGGTTGCTAGACTCATTCTCAATAATTTCTTGGTCTGAATCTTTTCATCTCAACATGACGTGGGTTCGGTCGTGCCCCAACATTATCTTACACTGGTACGGGCTTTCAAAATGCCCCATCACCTCAAATTGTAAGGCTCATTCTTCATGCCTCCTTGGTCTGAATCTTTTCATCTCAGCATGACGTGGGTTCGGTCGTACCATAACATATCACAACTTGAATGTTCTCATTATGGTGTCACTACACAGTAGTGTTGTCAAATAGTTTGAGGGCATTTTTTCGTGCTACTTAAGAAGTGATCAACCCTTCTAACACAATGTCTTGTATCTTATACAACCTGTAATATGTGCCCCTTCTGAGCAATGAGGTCATATTATTCCTGATGGGTTATTGACAACGTCACAAGGAAATATTACCATTTCTTCCTTTATCTATTCTGATCTCTTGGACCGTCTGCTTCAAGATCGCGAAATGCTTCATGTTCTGGCACCGCTTATTCTTTTTCTCCAATAGAGGCACAATGAGCCTCACCCACTTCAAGGACCTTTTACATTTGAATTATCCTGTTTGAAAATGATTTTCTCTTTCTCTTATTTTAGGGAGTAAAGAATGAAAGAATCTTATAAAACATTGTCCCTTAATTCAGACTCACAATCAAATCAAATCATAAACATGAATTCACAGAATATCAAAAGAATCAATAGCTCTTTAATGTTTTCAGGGTTATAAATCTTTGACAAGTGTCAAAATTGAGGGGTTGGTTTTAGGTTGGCTTCATATTTTCTAAGGCTTCGACCACCAAAATACCATCTCTTTCTTGATCGTTGTGACCATCACAACATGCCCTTCTTTCTTGGCTTGGTATTTTAATCGGATGCGGACAAAATGACGTAAATAGTATACTCCATTACTAGACTTTCCAGAACACTTCCATTTCAGTTCTCTGAAATCTTCCATTTGTTCAAGCTTCGTAGACTCCTCTAACCAAGGTAGTGCAGAAATATCGATCTAAAAATGAAATTTCTGAGTGCTCGTGTGAAATTGACTATGACAGGTGTTCCTTAACTCCCTTAGTCCATTTTTATCGCAACTCCTTATTTAGATAAACTTGATTTAATTTGCCATTATCGGGCTAGCTGAAATCAGCTTTATTATAATTTGCCTTTATCAGGCTAGCTGAAGGGTTCATCTCATCACAAAGTCTTTGACTTGACAATCACAGTGGAGCATACACCGAATTGCCAGGTACCCGATCAAGGTCATGGTTTGAGTATAATCTATTCATAAAGCCAGGGTTTTCGAGTTTCCTCTATAACCAATTGCCTTAGTGGAATAGCTCAGCTTTATTGTATACATGTATATTATATATTTTGATGAGTATGTGGATTCAATTTCTTAAGCTTGTCAAGAAGAACCTGTCATAGTCTAGGTGTTGTTGAATGTCAGAAAATCTCATCGTTAGAGTTTAATTTCCAAGCAACTGACCTAAACTAGATTCACCTACTCGACTATTTCATCCGTAAAGATCATAATCATCATCGAACGTCGTCAACAAAAGTCTGGTCTAGTCAATTTTGTAACATCATACACAAAAGATGCCCCATGTTGTCTGCTCCTATACATACCTGAATACCAAGCCTATGGTTCATTCCTTTATGATAGGAGAAGGCTATATCGGTCTCTACAATAGAATGGTATGGTGTTCGAGTCTATCTTTTGGGGGTAAGGTTTAGGGTCCTTGTTTTATCAGATTTCAACCTTGTCATTTTGTCAAAGATTTATAACTCTAATCATTAAAGAGCTTTTAATTCAATTGATATTCAAGGAATTTCAAGTCATGAATTTGATTCAAGGCTCACCATCCTTAAAGCAACATAAATTCATTTAAACATCATTGCAAAACTGATGAGAAAGTTTTTTTTTAAATGTTTAAACAAGATATTACAAATGACAAAAGGTTTCATGATGAACAAAATGATTTCCGCGCAGTCAGAATGCCCAATTATTCTTCTGATGTAGTGATGTTTGATTCGATCGGATGCTACGCATTGTGCTCTGGTGCCCCACTCGAGCTCGTCATCCATTGTTCCACCAATTCTTGTGTCAACGTCCCATTTTCCACGAGCCTCTCTATCTCCTTGAACAACGGCCTACAATTTCTCGTAGAATGCCCCAATGCCCCCAAGTGAAAATCACAGACACTATCCTGATCATAACTATGAGCAGAAGGGTCAGGTTGCACTTTCACTGGCCTTGGTGTGAGGTATTGACCTTTAACCAAATGGGGATACAGATCCGAGATAGAAGTTTGGAACACTTTCAAAGTATTTTTCAATCTTGGGACCTTATTTTGATGACTTGAGCAACCAGCTGCCCCTTTTCTCTTACGGCTGTGGGAGCTATGAACGTGACATTCATTCACCTCATCAGCTCTTCGCTCTTCATTTCTTGAGCTTTTGGAAGTGACTTTCAAGTTTCCTTTACTAATTGCATCCTCAATTGAATCTCCAGCTAACATAATATCCTTAAAGTCATTTGTCGAGTTTCCCAGCAATAACTCAAAGAAAGGAGCTGGGAGAGAATCGAGAAACATATATGTTATTTCTTCTTCTAGCAAAGGAGGCTGAACTTGTGCTGCTATTCCTCTCCATCTCAGGGCATATTCTTTAAAGCTCTCAGTAGCTCTCATCCTTATCTTTTGAAGGTGATGACGTTTTGGGGCTAAGCCTTTAACATATCGATATTGCCCCAGAAAAGCATCAGCTAGATTGACCCATGTCTTGATCTGCTCTCTGTTCAAATGATTATACCACACTACCGCCGGGCCAACAAGACTATCATGGAAGTAATGAATCAACATATTGTCATCATTTAGGTACCCTTCCATCTTTCTACAAAACATTTTCAGATGAATTAGGGGGCAACTAGTGCCATCATATTTCTCAAAATTAGGCACCCTAAATTTACGTGGGATGACCAAATCAGGGACCAAACTGAGTTCCCTAGCTTCTAACTCCTTGTGAGAGGCATTAACAACCTTCATATTTTTAACAGCTTCATTCAACCACTTGAACTTGTCTTCAAATTGCTCAAAATTGACGAGGCTCATCTCTCGGTCTGAGCCAGATTTCCCAGGGCCAATTATCACTCTTGATGTACCAATCTGAGATTGATTTCCTCTGTCATCCATTTTCTCTTTACCAGCAGCCTGTGGTATCAGTACTTGGGCCATTTGATTTGATACGCCTTGTAGAGAACCCGATGTTTGATTCCTTGTACCTTGTAATCCGACCAACTGTTCTTGCAACTGATCTTGTGATTTCTCATTAACTTGCTACATCGCTTCCATTTGTTTGTTCATGATGATGAGGAACATAATGAATGAATGATCTTGTTATTACTGTCACATAACCTCCCATAAGTTATTTCCATGTTTTCATAATTAATGCATATAAAATGCTTAAATAAATACATGCAATGTAAATGCAAATGAAAAATGCAAATACAAAAGGTGTCATTCTAGAGTGACCATCTTAAAACAACTTTCATTGAACACAAAGGTTTCGGTACATCAAACAACTTTTATAGATAATGGATAGCTTTCACTCCTAGCTTTTCTATCTCCTTCAAAAGCCAATTTAACTTCCACTCATGCTCAGGGGTTGAGTTGTCAATATGCTTTAATTCTCTTGCAAAGCCAGCTAAATCAACCCATTTGTGAGCCACATCACTTGCTTGGGTCATAACCTCTTTTATAACGTTGTCACTTTTCTTTATCTTGAGAGCTGATTCTCGGAGCTGCAGACACCGCTGTTGATTTTTCTTTGTAAGAAAATCATCATGGTTATGAAACTCTTGCATAAGATTACTACAATCATCCACCATCTTCATCAACTTCTTATTCTTGGCTTTAGTGGCTTCTAGCTCAGCTTCACTCTCCCGTTTATGGCGTTGATGTGAGATTTCTATGTTAGCTATGGCCAAATTCAACGTCTGATTCTCGGCTTGGTATCTGCCCAAATCATTGATAGTTGTATCGCACCTTTTCTCTGCAATATGTAATTCATAAGAAAACTTATCCGCTCGGCCTTCATGCACCTTGCAATTCTTTCTCCACTGTTTAATATCATTCTTCAATTTAGTGACTCCTGCTACCCACTCCTCTGGGACATTTCCTATGCCGGCAAATTTAAAGGCGTGGTTGATCCTTTGAAAACTATCCCGCATAACTTCCATCTCTCTGCTTAATCTATCATTCTCGCTCCTTAAATGACGAATCTGAGCTTTATATCTTGACAATCTATCTTCTTCTTGGATGTCCTCACTGATACCCTTACCTTTGAACACATTTGGCTCTGACTCAACAGGATAAGCTGCTACCGAAGCGTGTTGTCCTTCCGATTCAAATTCTAATACTCCATGATCCAGGAGATGTTGGACTCGATGTTTGAAGGTGGTGCAATTCTCAATGGAATGTCCTTGAACCCCAGCATGATATTCACAACGAACATTTACGTCATACCATTTTGGATACGGAGGCTGCAACGGCTTCACATAATGCGGAGCTACTTCTCGAGCTTCCACCAGTGCATCATACAACTCCTTATATGATATTGGGATAGAATTAAAATGAGAACCACCTTTCGTCTTGGGTTGAACTGCAGTTTCAATTTTCACTTTCCCCGATGTCTGGAGTAGACTATCAAATGCCACTGCGTTCTGACTGCATGGCTTCTTTTCATTCTTCTGAATTTCTAAAGTTGCCACTATTTCTTTGGCGTTTCCAAACAACTTGTTGATACGAACAATGATTGTGCGTGGCTTCTCATACTGGCTAAGATCAGTAGGCTCTAAAGTGGTCTCTTGCATATTTGACACCTCAAGGTTGCTTCCGTCAAGCTCTTTCTGTCTTGTTGTAGAAGTCCCACTTCCTTTGGCTAAAGCATCTATCCTATCCATCATCCTGGACATCTGCTCTTTTATCTCTCTTATCTCCTTTTGCTCTTCCTCAGCCATGCGATCTTTGGGTGCAGATCTTTTCACTATTCTCGAAGCTTTCTGGTGATGCCACTTCTTAGCTGCGTTATAGTCTGCTTGATCACGAAACCCCTTGTTCCTCATGAAAACCTTCTACTATGCTGACCACTCACAAATCAACACCTTTTGATTATGTCATGATCATGCAATGCAAACAATGGGAAAACCCACATAAAAAACAAGTTAGTACAAACAAAATGACAAAAGGCAACAATAGCAAAATAAGTAAATTAATAAGATAATGCAAAAATAAAAATACGAGTACAAATGCAAATGCACGAGGTGTTAATCCCGAAAGTGACCACTTATAGAACAACCGTTCACTTAGACAACAAGAATTCCATGAGTACACCGTAGTCAAAATACAACTGTGCTTCTTCATCTCTTCATTTCCTTAAGCCGTACTCTTCATGGGATCTGGTATTGCACCTTCAAAATCGTCGGTGTATTCCATCACATTTGATGACGTCGGATGTCTTGAATCTTAAAATCTTCATTCTTATCTTCCATGCGATGTGGACTTCTCGTCTTTACGAAGGTCTTCTCGTCTTTATGAAGGGTCTTCTCGTCTTGATGAATGGCATTCTCGTCTTGATGAATGACATTCTCGTCTTTATGAATGCTCTTCTCGTCCTTGGTACGATTGTATCTATCCTTTGACTCAACATCTTGGCCTTTACAGTTTCTTCAATCAGGTTCAGATCTCTTCATTCATCGGTTGTCCTTCATTGATCGTTTGAACATCTCTGGATCTCCTGGTTTTGACTACATAGTGGAGAATTTCTTGCCTCAATATGGTCAGCCTTCTTGTTAGTCAATCACTTGTGAATTAACACCCCTCGATGACATGAGGATGCAAATGCAATAAAATCACAATAAAATAGACATAGAACAAAAATGGGTTAGTACACATAAGATAAACAACAAGATAGTGGATACCGTAAACATCACATAAAACCTACCCTCACATGCTGGCTACCCAATCATGCTTTAGTATATCCTACCCGACATGATATCTACCCACATGTTTTGTCATTCATAAAAGATCCTAACCGCATGGTATCTAATTCACATGTTTTGTGCGAAAATATAAAACCTAACCGCATGCTTTTCTAGTTCTCATACTTATTGCAAAAATAAATTCGAGGAAAAGGTTAGAATGAGTTTCCCCTTCGTGTCTGCAGACAGAGATTCAACATAAGATGGGCAGAGTTTCAGTATTTCTAAAAGGGTCCTCGAATTGTCCTTTGCTGGTGCCCCATTGGGATTGCCAGACCCTCGATCCTCGCCCATTATAGGCTTAAAACGGATCAAGTTCAATTCGAGATGATACATTTCCCTATGTCCATGCGAGGAAACTCAATGTTTCACTCGTAAACATAAGGCATGTACCCCAGAGGTTACTTGCTAAAGCCCATGCGGAGAAAAGTAATTTTTCTCACGTAAGCGTAGCGTTCACCCCTACCTAACGGGACAGAGCACAGTAAGAAGGCTCTAAATATCGAAATGGTTGTAACGACAGTGAGGGGAAACCCATAATCCTTTGCCTCAATCCAAGAAAAACAATAGACTAAAACAAAGGTCAGAAAACTGAAACATGTAGAACACACATTAGTACAACTATTTATTCATTAACCAAATTACAAATTAAGATGTAAATAAAACAATTCAAACAAACAAGGGATCAAAGACCAAATTAAAGCAAACTTATAAATTTCGTTTGCAAAGACAATTAATTAATCGACGATCGGCCTGACTCTCTAAAAAAAAGTCCCCAGCGGAGTCGCCAAGCTGTCGAAACGATTTTTTAACGGTGGGGTGATTTTGGAAACCGCATCATTTTTAATTATTATCTTTTCAATTGGATTTTTAATTAAAAACAGTGCGATTTTAGAAAACCTCTCGTTTCGAAAAATTGGAAATTCCTTTACGATAAAAATATAAGGTTCGAGGAGTCGCCACCAATATTTGATTAGGGTGTGATTGGGCACCCAAAAACATTGTCATTTTAAATAAAAATTAATTTTAATTAAAACGACAAATTTACGGTCTACGTTACCAAAATCCAAGTTCGGGAGTCGGTTACGCGTGGGGAATGATTAGCACCCCCAAAACGCCCTAAATCGGTACCTAGTCGATTAATTAATGTCTTTGCAACGAATTTCGCAAGTTCAAATTTAATTTGATTAACGATCCCTTAAAACAACAAAAGTGCAAATTTGCAACATTCAAAGCAAAAAAAATAGATTTAATTGAAATTACCAAACCATTATAAAGATAAAGAATATTCGATTATTTAAAAATATCGAGACCAGATCTTTAGGTGAGTTCTAACGATCTTTTCTCAAATAATTTAAATAGCCGAATATTTCTTTTTCTTTCATTCCCAAATTTTAAAGTGATTAATCAATTATTTTGGTGACACTGTTGGGATACATTTTTAATTTAAAACCGTTAAGAACAACTTTCCTGTAAGTTAAGAAAAGCTATTCGGACAGTTTTTAAATTAAAAGGGTATTACCCTTAATCTGATTATGTGATTAAGTTGAGTCATGCACATGAGGCCAACATGCGTAAACGCTACAACTAAATATATATGTACTAACGACATGCTTGAAATAATATGTACATGCATACATTCAAAATAAATCTAAATTAGCTCTACAAACATGCATGGGATATTGAACAAGTGGCTAAGATATAAAGAAAATAAATAGTGAGCTCTTTTCATAAAATCTCATTTCCAAGTGCTGCAACCATAATATAACCAAAATGCTATATAGGATCAAAAAGAAACATGCAAAAATTGAAGGTTAAATGTCTAGAACATCAAGACTTAAATACACTAAACTGGGGACCAAAATTAAATACGCTTAAAACATGGGGACAAAATTACAAACATTCAAACGTTGATTTATGGACCAAGTTAAAATGCACATAAAATATGAAGATAAAATTAAAATGTGCAGGAAATATGAATTGAGGACTAGAGTGCATTAAAGTAAAAACAAGCGTGACTCCCTCAGCCATAATCCCACGCGAACCGGCCACCCAAAACGCTTCCGTTTTGATACCTTAATATATATGATATCTTAGGTAAAACTGAACCCTAGTTCCCATTTCATCCTCAGTAGCCGCAACCCCTCTCACTCTCAAACTCCTCTCTCGCGAATGGTCACTTCAAAGCACAAAAGAACCAACGCCGGCCACCGTGGCTTCCGATGGAGACTCAAGACTCTCTCAGGTAAAAACTAACGCTTTGATCACTCTTATTTTGATTCTAGTCTTAAAGCCTAAAAATCAACCCTAACTATTTCCTTTCTCCCTTGACCGAGACTCTCCCCAACCCAGATCCGCGATGACAAGGTGTTTACCTTTGTGAAAGGAGACGACTTTGCTCCGATGGAAGAGGCTTCAGAGCTCCCGAAGGTGAAAATCTTCTTTTTTTTTCTTTGTCTTCGATTATTTCAAAATGTTTGTTTTGTGTTATTTTGATTTAAGTGAAATATAAACTGAGAGTGGGTTTATTGAACGAAAGAGAAAAAAAAACTCCTTTTCATTTGTCATGAAAATCTTGTTACATTGTTTTCGAATTCAAAGAAAAACTGGATCAAGAGTAGAAGCCCCCTCTTTTTTCTGTTCGTGAATCTCCCTTATTGTTGTTCCTTCCTTTGAATGGTTGTTGGAAATCTTCTCCTCCCTTTTCGCTCCTGAACCGAGCGCCCCCTATTTGCTGTCTGTCCTTTTTTTTTTGTTCGATCCCCTTTGCTGCTTTTATCTTTGCCTCTGTTCCTCCCGTGAACTCCTGCTAATTTTTGTTGTCTTCCTCTATTTGTGCATGGTATGGGCACGAGATGGACTGGGCAGTGGAGCAGGAGCAGCAGGGCACGGGTGTTGGGAAACCGAGCTGCTCGGTCATAATGCTGGCAGGGTGATGTCCGGTCAAGCATGGGCACTCGTGGGTGATGCTTGGAAGGGCGTGGAGTAGCTGTTGGGGAACCGTGCTGCACATGGGAGACATGGATAGCTCGGGTTGGGTTGCAATTTAATTACTGTTGGGCTTGAATCTTGACCTTGCAATTAATTTGCTTTGTAATTGGGCTTCAAATATGTAAATGGACTTTAGACACTTAATTTGTATTGAACTTCAATATGTGTCTCGATTTCCATATACGACTAATCCCAATTGAGCACCTAAAGCTTCCAAACGTAAACTTTCAAGCTTCGTCGTTTGAATTGATTCTTCATCTGAGCACGATTACTTCCAAATTAATTATCGGGCATCATCAAATGGATTTAAAAAGCCCGGACAAAATTAGGGTATTACACGCTTGTCCTATAAAGAAAATAAAATCTTTTAAAATTAGACAAGTATGTGTTCCTAAAGTAACAAGGGGCATCGAAACTAACATCCAATGATCCAAAGCAATTTGGATACAAAATCCAAATGAATGTCTCTTGTAGGTGTGTGAGAGCAATGGTGATGAAAATGAAGATATTCAAATGATCTAGCCACACTTGAAAAGGAATGGGTAACCTCTAAGCTTAATGTTATTGTTTTTTTTTTATTTGGTTGCCTATTTGTTTTAAGCATGCATGAGTTTTTTATATGAAATGCTTGTGCATTGTTTTTCATCTCATGTATGTTGAAAATATGTTATGATGAACATTTTAAAACTTGATTTTTCATAATTTTTAGTTCATCATAATGAATTTGGGTCAAAATTGATTTTTAATGCAAAAGATATTTCTCTAACAATTGATATCAACTTTTCAAATGTTTTGATTTTATAAATTTTAAATTTTTGACCTAAATTTAAATTTTAATGCATGTAAGTAATTGCAAATGATATATCTCTAACAATTGATATCAAATTCTTCAAATGCATAACATTTTTAGATAACTTTATGCACATACACTTAATTTCAACAATTGGTGTTGCATAAAGTTTATTAGACTTGGATATATTGAATTTAATGCGATACTGATATATTTGTTATTCTTTGTTGAAATTCAATTTTGTTTAAGTGTCAAACTTTTAAAGTCAATTTTTTTGTTTGGAATGTTATTTTTTAGGGGAGCTTTGATTTTTCAAATGCTTTTAATGTTTACCACTTACCCTCCAATGTTATTTTTAAACTTTAAAGTTGAATTATTTTTTATATAACAAAAAGGGAGAAAAATATGGTTTGAAAAATTCAAATTTTCAATGAAAAATGAGAGCTTTTAACATTTTTCCAATTTTTTTTCTTTTTCATTAAATGTTTTATTAAGGGGAAGTTTTGCCAAAAATAATTTTTCAAATGTTTTGTTATATCAAAAAGGGGAGATTGTTTAACCATGTTTTATAATATTTTAATATAACAAATTAAGACAAAATGTTTTTGGACTTGAATTGAATTTATTCAAAGTTTTCAAAATTTTAAAAAATAATTCAAAGTCCATTAAAGGTGAATTTGAGCACAAAACTGATTTTCACGTAAAAAGTAACCGATACTGTCCTTACAATATCGATAATGTTCATGTGGTACCGATACCCTAGGTAAGAGGAGTATTGATACTCTCAAGGTAGTATCGATACTACCAGCTTGCTCAAAATTCCAGAATGCAAAAATGGTATCGATACCGCAGGCCCAACAACTAGTTTTATTTAAATATTACAAAGGTGGTACCAATACTCCCTATAGGGGTACTGATACCCTCTGTACTGGCAGTTTTATTTTTACAGAGAAAACATCCTCAACGGCTAGAAACGGCCACAAACACATTCCAACACATAAATACAAGTTCAAGACACTTGAATAAGGTTTAGAACACTTATTCAAGCAATCAAACACAAGAGAAGAACTTTTCACTCTATTTCTATTTTCTTGTAAATATTTGTGTTTCTGTGAGGTTTATTTTGTAAACACCTTCATTTTTAGAGGTTTTCTTTGTTTACATCTTTTTCCTTGTAAAAGAGTTGTGGTTCTAGCCGAGCCTTTGAAAAGCTAGGGAGTTTTGTAAATGTTATCTCTTTGTCCGTGAAAAAGAAAAAACACATTAGTGTATTTGTTGGAAAATCCTAAGTGAGGAGCTTAGGTAGTGGATGTAGACTTAGTTGAGAAGTCGACCCACTATAAATCATTGTGCAAAATTATCTATTTTTTCTTTCTCCTTACTCCCTAAACAATTTTTGCAAATTCACCCCTATTGTACTTTTTTCGGTTGTTCAAATTGAGCTTCAACAATCCTAACAATATGCAATTTACATTCAAAAATACTTTTCTCACAATGTTCAAATCTGGTTTGCAACTGTCAGTGATCTTTCAATAATTTGATTCCCTGTTATTGTTTGTTTGTCGATGCAATCAGATATGTTCGTATTTATTTTTGTTCAAATTTCTTAAATGAACTTTTTACATTTTCCTTGTATGATCTCAATTAACTAATTTAATATATTAATTATTATAAGAATATGTACAAATTATATTCATTATAATTTTAAATAGTCCATCCTTTTCAATAAATTAGTGGCTTCTATTTGTATTATAAAAAGTTCCTCGTAAGAAAAGAACTTGTAATGTATATTAAAGGTTTAAATATCTGAAAGGTCCCTATAATTTCTAAAATTTAATCTCTATACTTTACTTTTATAAAATTGAGTTTGTATTATTTTTATTTGAAATTTTGATCCAGTTTCTAAACTATATTTAATTTACTATTAACAGTTGTCCTGACAATTATAAAAATAATTTTTTATCCCTATATATTTATAATTTTTTTAATCAAATTGACTATTAAAAAATTGTAAATATAGATAATTAAAAAATTATTATTCAATTAATAATATTTTTTAATATACTTTTAAATATCGAGAGTCATTGATAAAAACCAGAAATGTATGCGTAAAAGTGTTACTTTTTTTTTGCAATTACTATGTCATCAGTTAATAATAAAGTTAAATATAAATTATAAACTACGATTTTCAAAATAAAAAGATAATGTATTGATTCAATTTTCACAAAAATAAAGCATAAAGATCACATTTTAAATTTTAAAATTATATGAGGCTACATTTGGTTACATAAGTCTTAACACAAGGAAAAAAATTAACTATTACTTAAATCGCAAAATTATTTATTATAACAAAAAGAAAAATTAATACAAATCTAAATTTAGAATTAAAAAGATAAATAAGACCCATGTAAATAAACTTATACATAATAAGTAATATATGTAGGGATGGGCGTGGATCGGGTTTGAGTCAGGTTTCAGTTAACCCGACCTGACTCGAAAATTTTACATCCTTTACCCGACCCGAAAAATATATACCCTCCATCCGACCCGAACCTGACCTGATTTTTTGAAGTAAAATATATACAAAATAAGTAATATAAAAATATTATGTTTATTCAATAAAAACATTGATTTAAATTGAAAAAAATAATATATAGAGGGGTATTATTATAATTATTCCTAAATATATATAATAAAATTATATTTTTTTCGGATCGATTGAAGTATTTTTTTATCATAAACTCGAACCCGACCCAGACCCGAACCCAATTAAAAAAAAAATCAACCCGATCAAATCGGATCGGGTCAAAACCCGTCAGAATCGAATCTCATGGCCGTCCGTGAATATATGTCTCAACTAAGCACGCGAATGGATCAATATTATCAAATGAAATTACTTTTTTATTAACTCGTATACTAAAATAAGAGAAATAAATAATACACCTACCAAGAGATATATAATATATTAATTGATCCAATATCAAAGATGTTTATATTATGTATTTTATTTTGTGTAAGTTTGAATCTTAAAATATAATATTTTTTGTTTAATAAAAAATAACAATACACTTACCAAACATAACGTAATATCAAAATAAGAATAAGAATATATGTTATATATTACATTTTATATAAAATAAAAAAAATGAGAAAAAGCAAACACTATACAAAAGCATGAATGTCCAAAATCGCAACGACTGGTGGTATTGCATTTGTTTCTTAAGAATTTTCTTTAAAAAGATAGTATTCGCGCGGACGTGTCGAAGACACGTATGACCACGACCACGACCACGACCACGACCACGACACGACCCGAGACGAGACGGCGGCGGCGGCGGCGCGCGAGAGTCCCCTTGTTCTCTATCACTCAACAAGGAAGTGGGAAAGCCAAGCCTTAAATACCATTCCCAATAGTGTTTCTAATACTATGTGGGATTAAGCATTACCAACACTTGTTCCCAATGCTATGTGAGATTGAGCCTTAAATAGTGATATTATTTTTGAATGTTTTGCTTAAAATTGCAATAATCGCGATTGATTGTAGATTGACATTTAATTATAACATATTTAATCGTATAATACTAATGCAATTGGTTGTTGATTCAGTTGTTTTAAGGTGCATGATTGTTAATTGTTTCCTGAATAATCACATTGTATTGGAAACAAGTGTTGGTAATGCTCAATCCCACATAGTATTAGAAACACTATTGTGAATGGTATTTAAGGATTGGCTTCCCACTTCCTTGTTGAGTGATAGAGAACAAGGGGGACTCTCATGCGCCGCCGCCGCCGCCGTCCGTCTCGTCTCGTCTCGGGTCGGGTCGGGTCGTGGTCGGGTCGTGGTCGTGGTCTCATACGTGTATAGTCCAAGTTCGTATTGCGATAGTCGACTATCGCATTACGATTTACATATTCGCATTGCGATAGTCCACGTTCGCATTGCGAACTTCGACTATCGCATTGCGATTTACATATTCGCATTGCGATAGTCCAAGTTCGCATTGCGATAGTCCAAAATCGCATTTCGAATATGGAAACTGATTTGCGATACCGAAAATCGTATTGCGAATTATCGATTGCATTGCGATTTAATTGGTCATTTTGGTAAATTCAAAAAAAAATTGTTAAAATCGTATATTATAAGATATTTTTAATCACTGAAGTTATTTTCTCTAAAATAAATAACACATAAAATAGAAATAATAAATAAATTAAGTAGAAGTAAAAAAAGAAGAACATTTCCATTTAAATATTCTTACGACATAAAATTAAAGCAATCTCTCTTACATGTTTTATTTTTTATTTTTTCTTATTCACTCCTTTATTTTGTAAGAAATGTTTTCGTAACAAAATTCCTATACTCCGCGCGTGATCTCTTCCTCCCTTCCTGCGTGTCTCCGATCAGGTACTCCATTTTTCATTTTCCTCCTAAATTATTCGCTTTAAAATTTGTAGAATTCAGTGCTTAATGTAAAAAGTTTTTTTTTAATCTTGTTCGAAATTCTCTAGATAAATCGATCCTTGATGAATTTCATCAAATTCTAAGCTTATAATGAGAATGCTTAATCTGATTTCTTTTTGCTTCGCTTTTGTTAACGTTGTTTTCGTAGAGACGAAACAAAAGGGAATGCAATCTATGGAAATTTAAAATATTCACAATTTGCATATTTCAGGATATGCTTTTTATTGGAGTTTGCTTGGAAGTTAAAGATTTATGATTGTTCTATCATTTATTAGTTTTGATTACATGTTGTGATGGGTTGAGTTTTGTTTGATGATTAAGAACAGGTTTAATTTTGTAAATTTTTATCTTGATTTTTCAAACTAGATTGTATTTAGGATTTTTTCTGTTTTTGCTGCTGATTTTCTTTATTTTACCTCTCGTTTTGGTAAAATTCTGAAATTTGCAACATACGAATTTCAGAATGGTTGAGAATTGGAGCCTGAGATTGCTAAATGTCAGCGAAAATATCTTTCTAGAAGTGTCTATGCGCTGTGTTAATGAGATTGCGGCCTCAAATGGTTTACATGCATTTTTTTTTGCACCTATCTTTTGTTCGATTCAATGTTTTTTTGTTGGTTGTCTAAACTTTATGAATAGGCACGAAAGCATATACAATTGCTGTATTGGTGCTTGATCTTTTCAATTTAAAATGTTTATATATTTTCATATATTGGGGGTTTCAGGAACTTGTTGATGGGTGCCCCTAAGCAGAAATGGACAGCAGAAGAAGAAGAAGCCCTCAAGGCAGGAGTTCTCAAACATGGAACTGGAAAATGGCGCAATATACTTTCGGATCCTGAGTTTAGTTCGGTCTTGCGTTCACGCTCAAACGTGGATCTCAAGGTATGTTGCTGAGATTCGAGTAGGATTCATCAATCATCATCACAATAAGAGTTTTCACGTTTTCTGGTTTAATGACCTAAATCTGCTGTGTTTGGACAGTGTCTTTATTAATTGCATCCGAAACTTTCGAACATGAGCTGTATGCATATTTATTTGCCAATGTTCTGTCATGCATAGGGGTGAAACAATGTGTAAAGTGTTGATATGATCAGGACAAATGGAGAAATATAAATGCCACGGCCATATGGGGGTCAAGGCAGAAGGCCAAGCTTGCTCTTAAAAGAAATCAAATGGCTGCTAAACATGATGATAACCACATGGCACTTATTACTGTACCTCCGAGTGAAGAAATTGTTGATCCTAAGCCCCTTGCCATTTCCAGTGGAACACCAAGGGCAACTGGCTCCAAAAATTCAATTTCAAGGTTATTTTTATGTATTATCTTATATCATGATAAACTTACTTCTAGTTAAACTTCAGTATATGAGTTCCTGTCTGCCAGATATTAGAACATGAAAAGAAGCAGAAGACAAGACATTTCCAAGGTTGATTCATTTCAAACTGGCTGTAAATGCAAATATTTGGTTAGTTCCTTAGATTAGGGATTTAGATCAATTACTTTTAGCTGATGAAAACCAAAATTATACGACCTTCAGTCATTTTTGGCCAAAACAATTTTGTGTTGAGAGCGGCGCTAGTCTGATTTGTACATGCATATCGAATCCTGACGCCCTCCTGATTCTTGTAGGTTGGAAAACATTTTATTAGAGGCTATCACTAGTTTGAGAGAGCCTGGTGGTTCTGACAGAGCTTCAATTGCTTTATACATAGAGGTACTTTCTATTTTCAACCATTTATACATGAAGCTCAGCTCAGAAACTGTTGCAAATGACTTCCCTAAAACATCTAAACTAATTTGAGTTTGTTTTTTTTTATTTGACATTTTAGGAGAAATATGCTTCACAGCCAAACCTCAAGAAGCTTTTGGCTACAAAATTAAAGCTGCTGGTAGCAAATGGGACATTGACAAAGGTAATCATACTGTTAATTGTTTGTGTAACCCTATTTTATAATAGTATAATCTTCCTTGATTGTATATATAATGTTTAGCCTATTATGTAGCTTGATGCCGGAAAAGTTAAATTCAACATTAGTGTTATAGGGTCATAGAAGTCTTTATATTAGGTAATAATTTAAAGCCGCTAATGTTTCCGAAAATGATGTTCTGTGTACTCACGTCACACAGAACTTTTGCAATATTGGATTTAAAGAAAGAAAGGTGGAACAGTTGCATCTACTTGCATAATGGATACAATGGCATCAATACTTTCCTTATGAATTGCGTGAAATTTATGTTGGTTTTACTGATGTACTTTTGGAAAGTTATTAGCATGTTTGTAAAGAAGGTTTAAGTTGAATGTTCATAAGTTGGGAGTGATTCATCTTTATGATATGCATATATTGATAGGTAAAGCATAAGTATAGGATTGCTCCACATTCAACTATTTCAGAAGCAAGAAAAACTCCTCTGCTTGCTTTGGAAGGAAGGCAGAAGGATTCTACAAAAGCAGAGAAGGACATCAACAACATTCTTACTAAAACCCAAGTTGATGCAGAGTTATCAAGAATGAAGAGCATGACTGCAGAAGAGGCTGCTGCGGCTGCCGCACAAGCAGTTGCAGAGGCAGAAGTTGCTATTGCCGAGGCTGAAAAGGCTGCAAGAGAAGCAGAGGCCGCGGAAGCTGAAGCAGCAAAAATTTTTGCTAAAGCGGCAGCTAAAGCATTGAAGTCTAGGATGCTAGTTACCTGGTAAATCTTTGTTCTTATATATTCTTCAATTGAACAATGTACATAGATCTGGAAACACAGGGTTTCTCAGAAGATGCTCTTTATTGGTTGTTTAAGAGGGTTGGATCTTAACCAAGAGTACAGCTAGTCATACTCCTGATATTTACGCCTTGAAACTGCAGCTCTGTCAATCAACAAAGCTTTACCACAACTTAACATCAGCTGAACAAATTTTATTTTACTTATATTTATGAGACTATTTTAATCTTTTCTTCTCTATGGTTGAAAAGTTTCTGAAGCAATGCATTACTTTTTTTGGGTGAGTTTTGTCTTTGGTCTCAAATAATACAGCTCTATTGTGACATGTAATTGTTTAGGATTTTTGCCCCTATTTAGTGGTTCTTTTCGCTGTTTATCTTATCGATATCAGTTGCAAACTTGTGCAGATGGTATAGGACATCATTTCATCTTAGCTAGTTGCTGGAACCTTGCATCAGACTTGACATCTTGCTGGCCTGGTATATCAACTATGAATCATGTCTATTACTGTAAATATATAAGGCTTGTAAAGAAGAAAATGTGAGATCAATCCATGAATTTGTGCTTCTTTTTGGATGAACATTTGCTGGGAAGCTTAGAGGTTTTTGTGATTCTATAGCTTTATCTTGTAGTAGAGGGTATATAGATATGGCAAAAGAAATAGAGATGGCATTGTAATGGCACTCTTGAGATATTATCTTTTATTTTATTGAAAGTCCATCTGAATAAATTGAACTACAGTTTTGCACGGTGTTGTAGCAATGTTATTGTTGGCAAATGGCCACTTCAATTAACTTCTCACACTGCCTCTTGTTCAAAGAGTGGTGTTGGAATCAATTTGATTAACTTTTGCTCAACTTCTTCAATTGCTACGAATTATGAGAAAGATAAATCCTAATCGAATTACAAATGTGATGATCCAATGTACAATACACATTGAGAAGGCAATAATTCAACAATCAGAAGATCGAGTTAGGGAAAACCAAAAGCTGAAATTCTCGAACACAAATTTTACCCCTTTCGGAAACGCGAATTATAAAACACAGATTCATCACAAGATTAATCAAAGAAAACCCTTTTTTCAGCTTTTAGATTTCGAATGCTTTACAAGCCAATTAATAACCGAGTCAATGTTGGTTGAATTTTTTTCAAAATATCATGTAGCAGCAAACTTCTCTATCAGTAATTGACTTGAGCCCCCTGCATTAGAAATGCTACGTGTTAGGAGACAGTTTTTTACTTTTTAAGCAAAGCAAGTGGAATGAATGTTTCTCTTACATTTCTTCAGTTAAAGCCGGTTTTGGCAGAGCTCCTGGCTTGTCAATTTTATTGCCTAGCACCAGAAGAGGGATGCCACTAAGTGAGGGTTTGCTCAACAAATCATGAAGCTCACTTCTTGAGATGCTCAGATTATCGGGGTCAGCAGCATCCACTACATAACTGCAAGAAAATCAGGTTTATTCTAGTAGATATACAAAGCAGTGCAAGCAATTCAATACTAAGAGCGGTATTCAATTTCACAATTTGAGAAGCAGAAAGTGCAATGGCAAGCAACTGAAGGCCAATCAAATACTGCAAAATTTATATATAATTTTTTTTGAAAAAAAAACTAATACTAATATTTTATCATGTATGTAGGTACAATTTTATCACAAGCCCCTATATAACCTTTTTGCATCATGTATAAACCTTTCTAATACCAAATAGAATTGATGCCTTCAGTTCGTCAGTTACAGTTTTCAAAGACATTGCCCTGAATAGATATAAAGGACTGGTCGGTTTTGTATAATATTAACAAGATAGCTTTAAAATGCTCGCTACTAAAGCAGATATGGGCAAACCTTTTAGCAGAAAAACTTTTGTTGCCCCGACATTGTCAAAGGAAACATAAGAAAGTTATTGCAAAGAACGAGTCTATGAAATTGAAGTAGTCGCTTCTTACACAATTGCAGAAACTGCCCGGCAGTATCGTTCCCACATGCTACGAAACCTTGGTTGGCCTCCAAGATCCCATAACTTGATCGTAGCATTTCCTTTTGTCACTTTCCTCATGTTGAATCCAACCTGAAAAGAAGCCATTCGGATGACAGAAAGAAAAGGATTATATAAGCTTTGGAATGTAATAGCATTGCAGTGAGTTCACAAAATTAATACAAATCCACTTAGATGATATGACTCACCGTAGGGATCATGTCTTCACTATATCCACCAGTCTGGGGAAAAGGACAAGCAACCAACTTAAAGTCAATTCACAAAGTAATATAAAGAAACATGTGCTTAGATAGCTAGTAATGGATCCTGCGTATGCTGCTACTGCATTTATAAGTGAGATTTTAGTTTACTTACCGCGACAACATTTACTAATGAGGTTTTTCCAGCATTCTGAAGTCCTATCAAAGATAGCTCCATTTCCTGCTTGAAAAACAGGCTGCAAAACATGTATGAAAAGTGAACCTCAATACTATGAAGGTTGAACTTTTGCACCATTTGTTTGTTTAAAGATTGTTCCGAAAAAGAAATTCATATAAAACCGTCTGAAAAGTATGTTAACTCCAATTTGCTAAAAAGAAAAACCTCCCAGCAGATAGAAAACAGTCGATGAACAAACCATTCCTTAAGTCTCATAAAATCGAAAAAGCATTTGCAACTTAAGCTGGAATTCCAAATATATATATATGGATATAAAATCAACTTTGATGAATCACATAACTAAACTTGCTCAAGCCAGTGAAAGACAAACTAAGAGAACCTTCAAACTAGTCAGAATAGGACATTGCTCAAAAGGCTCATGATACTCTAAAGTCAGTGCACTTCTTTATCATAAGGAATACCACTTCCTATTAGGCTATGAATGAATTTCGCCATAGAAACCATCTAATTTTTAACAAAGGCATCCTTGTCTGCGAGGTGATATTATCATAATCTACACCACTTGAAGAAGAAATTTGACAACAGTATCAAGCAAAGGCTGGAAAAATCATTTCTTTATTCTAGCCCAATGTCAAACACACAGCTAAAAGGATGCAAAAAATGAAAATTTAGCTTAAATACATAAAACACAACTCCATCTAAATCGTAATTCTGAAAAAAGGGAGAGAAAAGAGCTCATACCTTCGAAGCCAATTGAGAAAAGCTTCCCACAAACCCATTTTGAAATTCAAGGAGAAACAGAAGCAAAGATGCCAAGCTAAAAATCAAAGAGCTTTTTGGTCAATTATGAAATAGATAAAAGGCGCCCAGAGATCTCTCTCAGTCCTTCCTTCCCCTCCCTCATAAATAATATAAAAATAACTAAAATACTAAATTATGATACTAACTACCATAAAAAAATGGAAATACAACAAATCAATTAGAAGAGTGAAAGGAAGCCAAGTTGAATTTTAAAAATGGGTGGTGATAAATCTGAGCCGTTGAGAGTGGGGATGATGGAATTAATTGACAGTTTGGATTTTGTTGGCTGTTTTACTTGCAGTTTAAAAGACCGCAAGCTCTGTTGTGTAATCCAGTTTAAAAATGTAGGCTTAGCAAAAATATGGGTAAATTGAAAATTTGATAACTGAACTTTAATCTCTCTCTTATTTTATTGACTGTACTTTAAATCTTTTCAATTTCCTTACTAAACTTAATACATTACGTTTTTTGTCATTTAGATGTTAAATAGTTAATAGCATTAAAATGGGTTGTTATATAGATGTAAAACAATATCATTTTGGTGAAAATTTTATTTTTTTAAAACGACATCATTTTTAACGTTGTTAACTATTTAACGACGTGGTGACCAAAAATGGGTGAGAGAGTAAAGTTTAGTGACAAAAAACCTAATGTACTAAGTTTAGTGAGGAAATTGAAATTTTTTAAAGTCTAGTAAGTAAAATAGGAGAAAGTAAAATTCAGTAATAAATTTTTAATTTACCCCAAAAATTTAACATATAACCAAAAAATTAGGGTTGTATACGAATAAATTCCATTAAAATATTAATACATTAAATTTACTAGACAAAATTTGCAAATACACTAATATAGTTCTCATATTTTAGGTTTTTGTGCGAATTGCATTTTAATCCTTATATATATAAAATGAGCAAAAATGCTCCCATTAGTTAGAAACATGAGCAAAATGATCACTTGGTGATAATTTAAAATGTTAACAATTACATCTAATAATAGATATGCATGTTTAAATCATTTATATCGAATAGAAAATTATGTTATAAAGTGATTGTTTGATGGTCTAAAATTAATTATATACTAATATTTGAAAGGTTTTAGGGTTTAGAGTGGTCAATTTAGAGTGGTTAATTTACCCCTATCATATTTTCGCATCAATTTAGTCCCCAAATTTGTTGAATTGCATCATTATACACTCTACCCTAACTTAAAACCCTAAATTGACCACTCTAAACCCTAAAACATGACCCTATAGCCTCTAATCTTAAACCTTAAACCTCAATTTATATCTTAAAACCCTAAATTGAAGGTTTTAAGTGAAGAATAGAGTAAAAATGATACAATTAAATAACTTCGAAAGTTAAATTGATGCAGAAATACGATAGGGATGAAAATATAAATTGAGTCTATTATAAAGCAAAAATTTCGGTTTTGCCTATTTGAAAATAGCAGACATGAAACATTGTAAGAAATACCGTTTTAAATATTAATTGATATTAGATAACATGTTCAATTTCCAAATAATCCCTTTCCCTCTCTTTGTAAAAGAAAAAAAAGGTTATCAAAACCACGTAACCATTAATAATATTCATTACATCGTAACTTGTTAGTATGATTATGACTTTGCTCATTTGTCGGTATAACATTTCCAAATAATATTCTATTTAAACAAATCATTAAAACAATAATTTTGTAAGACAATCAATACTTTTTTTAAATGTATTAATTACTTTTTAGTATTTTGGAATATGATATTTTGAAAAAAATGATATTTTTAGACTTTCTTATCAACTTTATAAAAATACATTCAATTATCAACTTTAATTGATCTAATGATTATAATAGCATGGTCATTTAATAATAATTAAATTTATATATCTTATATTAATAATATATATATATATATTGATATTTAACATTAATAATATATATATCGATATATTATATTTATTGTAAAATCATTCTATCATAAAATAGATTAAAAAAATTGAAATTGATTCATCAAAAACAATTAAATAAATAAATGAAAGTTATATGGAAGACGTCACGAGGAAATGGTCTCAACATTTGATTTAGTTGGCCAAATAATTCAAGTAAAAAAATTGAAAATTACATATATTTAAAAATTATTTTATGATGTAAGTCATTTATTATGATATATGTAGAACTCGTCAATAAAATTGACTAATTTCATAAAATATGATAAATAATTGAAACTCGTCATAAAGACATATTGAATTTCATACAATTTTCTTTTAATACATATAATGAATTCTACTTTTTAATATATTTTATAAAACTCATCATTCATTCATGACGAATTCCACTCATATTAAAATAAATAATTTAAATATTAAAATAATTTTCAAACTCTTATAATTTTTTTTTTAAAAAAAGTTCAGCCTACAATATTTTTAAATTTTATTGCTAAATATTTTCCCTTTTACTATATTTTTAAAATAAAAGGCAAATAGTGAAAAATGGACAGCTTTTTTAGGTCTTAGCCGCTAAAATGGTCAAAGTTTTCAACTTTCAAACTGTCATAGTGTCATTGGGTGCATAGAAATCTTAACAATTATAAAATATTAAAGGGTCTCATTACATATAAAAAACATAGTAAAGGGCCTTATTATTTCTTGAAAATTAGATATAAAAACATATAATCATATCCACACAATCAATAAAATCATCATTTGCAAAAACAAAATGTTAAAAAAATCATTAAAAATCTAACCTCTGATCTGAATCAGGGATTTGTGTGGAAAGTAGAAACGAAGTCATAGGAAAGAGTAAAAAAGACACAACCGAAGCTCAAGTCCAAAACTCAGAACCAAAATAGATGCAAGAAAGAAAGAAAGATTTATTCAGAAGTCATAATCATCTTCACAGAAACCTTCTTTAGATCTTAATTTAAATTACCATACTTTTCCTTACTTCTTCTTGACAAATTTTACTCCTTTACTGTTTTCCGTTGTATTTAGGAACCCTGTGAAGTTGGGGGTTTTCTTTTTATCTATCATTTGCTGAAACTTCGAAGAGAGGATTAAGTAGAGATGCCCATATCTGGGACTGGGAATTTTCCTAGACTTTTGTCAGGTCAGTTTTATTCTTTGTATGGATATTAAAATTTCTCTGCTAACTTCATTTTTTGCGTGTTCTGTGGATCTGCTATATTGGTTTTGGGCTTTTGGCGTTTATATTTAAAGTTGATTGTTTGAAAGTTTGATAATTTCTGAGCTTATAACGATGTTATAATCTTGTGTTTGTGCATTGATATTTGATACTGAACTTAAATATGTTGTTTGTCTATTTTTTGTCAAACTGTATCAAAGGTGTTTTAAGATTAGTATATTGCGCATACCCAAAAGATGGTAAACGTAATGCTAACATCCACGTGTTATTTCAAGTTGATGTCTTTTCCTTTCGGATTAGGAGTTGATAATTGTCTATTCCAATCCTAAAGGATTGCATTTTGACAATGTTCTGCTCTAGGATGCTGTTGATTCTCAATCTATTCTAGCCAATCAAAAGTGTTGGTTTAGAGTTTGTTGTACTCAAATTTTGATGGATTTAAGAGATAAGAGAAGATGAGTATGGTTGTAATTCATATTCGATCCATATTTTTTTGGATCTACGTGTGTTGCATTTTTCCTAACTGCAGCGTTATCTGGGAGATGAAAGAAAGAAAGGGAGTATGAGCGTGAGGAACAATACAAATACAGGAAACCAATTGCTTTCCTCCGCGATGCAGGGTACAGATGCTCGAAGTCTGCTGTTGTGTGGAGCTTGGTGGGGTTCCTTCTTATGCTTCAACTCTACTCTCTTGCTACCCACAGAAGTGCAGTGAAAGGGGATATCCAATTCCGTGTGAATCGTCATCCAGTCCGGGAACTTGAACAGGTGGAAGAGGAGAAAATTCAGGTCCCCCCTGTTAGGAAGAAACGATCTCCACATGCGTCTAAATGGAGACACAAGCGAAATAGTGCCCTGGTTAATGAATTCCTTGATGAGAATTCCCAGCTTCGGCATGTATTCTTTCCAGATATGAAAACTGCTATATATCCTGTGAAGGCAGCAGGGAATGAAAGCCACTACTACCATCCAGGGAAAATTTGGTTGGATACAGAAGGAAATCCTATTCAAGCTCATGGAGGTGGTATACTATATGATGAAAGATCTGCTACATACTACTGGTATGGAGAATACAAAGATGGACCCACGTACCGTGCACATAAGAAGGGTGCAGCAAGAGTAAGTTCATTGTTTTGAATATATCCAAGTTTATTATATTGGTTCTCTCAGTCAAGAATATATTATTGCTTGCATTCATAGAACAAAGACGAAAAAAGGATGAGACAGACTTATTAGAAGAAAACTCTGTGAAAAAGACTGAGAATTACATAAACGATTTATAATTTCACTTATAAAGGCCACCTAATATGTGAAGGGTATATTGGCCTTGGTTGCCTAAATGCAAGTTGTAAAGTTATGAACTGTTTTGTATTTAGATTGATAGGCATCGAATTTGATTGCTTTTTCTTTGGCATTTGTTCAGTTTATTGGTTGATTGATGCCACTCCATTTTATCTAACTATAAGAAACTCGCTCTACTGAACTTAAAGCATGAATTGTGAGGCAACAAAGTTGTCATCTTTATCAATCTCTTTGTAAGGTGAAGTGATGCTTGAGATACACGACATTTGATTGCATATCTAACTCATTTTTAGCACCTATCTCATCCTTCAGGCTTGAAATTTGAGTGCATATCTAAATCTTTAGTTATAAGAAGTTCCCTTTGAATATTTTTAATCAGGTTGACGTTATAGGAGTTGGTTGCTATTCTTCCAAAGATTTGTGGACTTGGAAAAACCAAGGTATTGTGTTGCCTGCAGAACAGAAAAATGAAACCCATGATCTCCACAAATCCAATGTGTTGGAGCGGCCAAAAGTTGTTTACAATGAGAAGACAGGTAAGTATGTAATGTGGATGCATATTGATGATGCCAACTACACTAAAGCTGCTGTCGGCATTGCTATCAGCGAATACCCGACAGGTCCTTTTAAGTATCTCCACAGCCAAAGGCCCCATGGATTTGACAGCAGGGACATGACCATCTTCAAGGACGATGATGGTGTAGCATATCTAATTTATTCATCTCAGAACAATAGTGAACTTCACGTTGGACCACTAACTGATGATTATCTAGATGTGCAGCCTGAAATGCAAAGGATTATGGTTGGACAACGCCGGGAAGCCCCAGCTCTTTTTAAGTACCAAGGGACTTATTATATGATCACATCGGGTTGCTCTGGATGGGCACCGAATGAAGCAGTGGCACATGCAGCTGAGTCGATCATGGGGCCATGGGAGACAATGGGAAACCCATGCATTGGAGGGAACAAAATGTTTCGACTTGCAACTTTTTTGGCACAGAGTACATTTGTGATTCCTTTGCCAGGCATTCCAGGTTCATATATTTTTATGGCGGATCGGTGGAATCCAGTTGAGTTGAGGGACTCAAGGTATGTGTGGCTACCTCTAATAGTTGGCGGACTTCCTGATCGGCCCCTTGAGTTCAATTTTGGATTCCCATCATGGCCAAGGGTATCGATATACTGGCATCGGAAGTGGAGACTTCCCTTGAGTTGGAGGGTACCGAAATGAGTGGCTTATTTTTCTTCAATTCTAATACACGGTTCTAGTGTATTGTATGTTAAAGCTCTTCACCTATTCTTTCACTGTTTCGAATCCTTGTGTCGAGATTTTTTTAGCTTAGACACCTCAGTAATTCAGTGTACAAGGTCAATCTTTTGCACACTTCAGTTCACTTACAAATTTTCCAACAGTAGGTGACATGTTCATATTAGCTATGGAGAATGATAAGTGGTGCAAAGGGGAAAAAATACTATTTTGTTGAGACTCGGGTTTTACAGTTTCATTTGATATATGAGCGCTCTGCAAAAGGTCTATGTTTCTCAGCCCCATTTTGCTTAGGTCTCAAGTTTTACCAACTCATGCTTTGGGAGACATGGGAATTGCCTGTGAAACAAGGTAAACTTGTTTACATTTTAAAATGATATTTTTATACATTTAAAGGAGCCTATTATTTTTAAAAAAATAGGACTTTTTTACTCGAACCTATTACATATATAAATAAGGGCAAAAGACAACTAAAGTTCCAGGAAATTTGTCTGAATAATCTTTTTGTTAACATTAATTAATTGTCTTCCAACTTCAACTCCCAATATAGATTAGCTAGCTGGTTATTTGTCAATGACGTAAAATAATTTTTCAAAGCTTAAATTAAGCATAATGAACAACCACATATGGACCGACTCTTGAGGGAAAATCCCCACAAACGTAAAGCACATGCAAATGATGTTCGGATTATAGGGTATTTTTTAATTCGTCTATTAAAAGTTATAAAATAGTCATCTGATTATTCACACAATCGAAATTCGTCTTTTTTAATTAAAAAATTGACAGTTGTATGAGTGGACGTTAACCTGTTAACTAGGATATGATAAAATTTGATCTTAGAACTATTTGAGTCATACAGTTTTTTGAGATTCTGATATCATACTTTATCATATCTTAATCAATAGATTAACGTCCAACTCAGACTGCCATGATTTTTTTAACAAAAAATGATAAGTTTGGAATATAGGAATAGTCCGATGATTATTTCATAATTTTCAATAGTTAGAGGACTAATCAAAGTAATGTCTTATAGTTGAAAGGCAATTTATAACTTTTAATAGTCAATGAACTCAATAAAGTAGTGTCTTATAGTCGGAATCTATACTTTACTCTATAAATTATTATTATTTTTATCGGCTTTAAAAGAAAAATAATGAGAAGAGATATTTAGAAAAGTAGTGAAAAAGATTTTAAAAGAAAATTTAAGATAAGATGAATTTAAAAAAGACATACGAAGATTAAGATGCGAACCATCTAAAAAAAGCTCCCCCACTGTACATGTTCATTTTCATTTGCTTCTTTTTTGTTTTTGTGTGGGCCAAAAAGTAAATTTTTTTCTATAAAATTGGGGTAAATATAATATATTATATGTTTAAAGACTCTCAACCTTTTAACAATAAATGTTATATCCCTATTTATACAGTGCTCGAACATGAGATCTCAAAAAATAATAATAAATTTATTAAAACTGAAGTCGCTTGATTCGTGTAAAAAATACAACTTTGTAACATTATCACACCATCATGAATGCATTTTTGTAGATTTTATGTGAAAAACCAAACAATGTTTTCCCTTTCTTAGGGTTAAAGTGAAAAGGAGAAATACAAATGGTTTAATTTGTTTTATAATTGTAATAAATAAAAGAAAAAGGATCTAAATTTAGTTCAATTAATGCTGCAACACCTTTTTATAAAATATCCCACAATTGGAATCCAAATCCCCTAACCAATGGCCGTCCTATGACTCTAGGCCCCCCCCCAAAGAAACTAACTAGATAGAGACCATTCTTATGGAAGGATATTTAATAGGGTAAACTATATAGATGATCACTCAACTTCTATAAACTTTTATTTTGGTCATAAAAATAAAATATTTGCAAATTAGTTATTTTTGTTATATATGGTTTGCATTTTAGTCACTATCGATATATTTCTTTTATTTTATCAACTCACGTTTTTTATTTTTAATTTAGTCAATCTCATCAAATTTTGTAAACATTATTTTCATTTTAATCATTCACTTTAAATTTTATTAACATTTTAGTCACTTGCATTAAATTTAGGTATAACGATAGTTTCGTATGAAAATTTTCACCCAAACTAATAATTAAAATAATTTTCTCACTCAATAACATAATTTCTATGTCTTTTAGAATTTTAAATCTAATAACCAATTTTTTTTGGAGATGACTTTATTGGTAACTTCCTTAGATGGAGAGCATTTTCTCTTCAATTTTTTCACTCTTCATTAGCAATTAAACTGAGTGACTAAAATAAAAATAGAGAAAATATAAAGAAGGATTAGAAAGTCCAATGGCGGTGACTAATTTATATTTTTTAGTGACCAAAATGAAAACTTGTGAAAACTGAATAACTATCTGTGAAGTTGTTCTAATTTATAATTTTAAACACTTTTTTATTATTAAAAATAATTAATTTCCGTAAGCTGATATCACGCTTTTACACCAAATACCAACCCCATTTCAAATTTGGACCTATTTGCTAACTATTTATTTTTATATATAAAATATTATTCGGCTATGTTTATTTATTTAGTCCAACACCATTATGTTTAGACTAAGAATTTTTTTATTGTCGTTTTTTAAAAAAAGAAAAAGAAAAAAGAAAATTGCTTCTTCTTTGGGACAATTTCAGCAGGCCAAAACGGGTCAAATTAAGTTTTGGTTGTTGATAGGAAAACTCATTATCAACTAACATGAGCTTTCAACTTATCCATTTGAACCAATTAAATGATCTTAATGATTAAATATATTATTATTCTCTTTCAAAGTCTTGAGTTTGAACAACTATATTTGTAAATTATGTAAATTAAAAAATATTATAAACAAATATTATCTTATAATCACCTCAAATTATTAAAATAAACATTAAATTAGATAAAAAAAAGTTAAACATATTCATTTGATGATTATCAAAACTCAATAACCCTAATTTTACATATAATAAAAATAATCACAAAATAAAAAAAAACATAGATTAATTATGATTTGTGAAATCAATTTAATTACTCCCCATACCATCCTATTGAAAATCAAAAGCAAATTCTTAGTAACTCCCCCACGGCCCCACCTTTCTATCTCCCTTCTTTTCTCATCAAACAAAAAACACAAATTAATATGTAGCCAACACCACATAAAATACGCCAATCCACATTACACGTACGAGAAAAACACAACACATGTGTGAACCACTCCCCCATGCACTAAACTGAAAACGCCTAGGGCCGTCATCAAGGCCGCCATGCACCGGCCCACACCACCACCTGATCCTTCCAAGACAAGAATATTCCGGCGTCGGGGCACTGTGCCATTGACCAACCTTCCTTGTACCTTCTCAACAAGGCGCGTACATCGTCGCACACTTCATGACTCAAAGCCACGGGGCTGAACCCACTTGCATGGAACCGTCTGGACCAGTGGGTGGCCGGTTCGCGTCTCTCGATGGACTCGGACGGCGGACAAGCCACCAAGTCAACGATAGTTCGACCGGCCGCTCGTTCAAGCATCAATCTTTCGTTGCTTGTTCTATTGAAACACTCGTCCAAGGCTTCAAAGTAAAGTCTAAACCATCTCAAACACTCTTGGAAACCCTTAACGAAATCAACCCCATCAACCCCAACATCAAGGTCTGCTTCTTCTTCAACTACCGTGATTATCCTTGGCTGCAATCTCCTGAAATTCGATATCACTATATCTCTACGATTATCGACGGTCGTGATTGAATGTAAAGTGCCAACACAGTTGATGGCCAAGGCTTCATCTTCTTCGATACCAAGCTCTGATAAATCTAATTCACATAAATCGCCAGCATGGTGTATGACATTGAATTTAAAGGGAACTCCCATAAGCCTGGCGAATTTTTCCATTCTTTTCCTTATTTCTTTCATTACCTCTTGGACGGTAGCTAAGCCCTGTGATGAGCCTGAAACTCCACCGTTTTTGCTAGTGACGATCGTGGTTAGCCGTAGATTCGGGGTTTCATCGCTACGGGTTGCTATGGCTTCAAGCAAAGTAGGCCATTGAGTGCAATAAGTGTTACTAATATCAATTATATGTAATTTGCTTTCACCTTCCAAAGCTTCCATGATTGCACCATTACAAGCAACGTGACCAAAAGTTGTCCAAGGGCTTACCTCTTGGAACTTCAATACCATCTTCCTCGTCGACTCGAAAGAACTTGTTTTCTCAGAGACAGAGGCCAACGTCCGATAGCAACGCTCGCCGGAGTCAGTCATGCGGCTGAACAAAGCTTGAAGAAAATAAGAAGCCAGTTTCTGATCGGTGTCCCCGTAAGGTGATCCGAGCTCGTTGAGCATCCATATCAGCTGTTGAACCCGTCCGCTGTTCCGATCGGCGATAGCGGCAGCCGTCTTCAATAGGATATCGGAAGCCCACTTTCCGGAGAAATCGAAGTTGTTCATGTTATGAGCGGGGGAAAAAGTAGTGGTGGAGTAATCAGACGAGTCAATAGCATGGTGAGTGGTGGTGGTGGTGGTGGGGGTGGAGGTGTTTGTGGGAGTGGCGACGGTGGTGGAAGGGTGGGGCTGATATTGTTGATGATAATGATAATAAGGGTAGTAATTCTTGGAAGAAGACGAAGAGAAGTCTTCTTCATCCATGAAAACGTTGAAGCATTCTTCGTCTTCTTGTTGGTAATGATTGTTTTGTCTGGATGATCTAGAGCTGCTGGATGTTCTACTAGAGTTGAAAGATTGGTCCGATGGTTGAAGACTCACAAGTCTAAACAAGGTATCCATCTAAATCCAACACCAAACAGATCCACATCAATGAACTTTGGATTCAAGTTGTGGGGAAAGCGAAAAGGTTTGAAGAGATGGGGGTGAGCAGTGAGCTGCTTATGTTTTTTTTTCCTAGCAGTATACTACAACATGATTGAAGGAATGGAGACCTTAAAACTATGATTTTACTAATTGGGTTTTGGCCAACACAATTAGATAACTACTTAATAAGAAAAGTAAAGGACTGGGAATGTATGTCGTGACAGTCAAAATTATGCTTTTCTTTTTGTGTAATCGATGAAAAGAAAATGGAGATGGCCGATTAGTGGCCGAGGGTTCTTTTCTACCATAGCTTATTCTCTTAGGTATGCTTTCTAATTTCATTTTCATTCTTTTATAAAAAATTCGTGGACGAATTGACTAATATAAATTTTTTCTATTAACATTTGGTTAGTTGAATAGGTATATATATATATATATATATAAGTTATTATATAACTATCATGTTATATTATTTTTTGTGTGTATATTTTATTGAGGGAGAAAGAGAATGAAGAATTGATATAGAGAGTAAATTCTTTAATTAATCTATGTGATAAAATGAAATATTAATTTTTTTAAAAACTTTGGATTCAAATAATAATATGTAAAGAATTGTATGGAGGGCATTTTATAATTTGGAGGTCTCCCATGGAAGCTGCTCTCAACCTGGCGTTGGGGCAGCCTACTATCTTACCTCCCTTTATCCCCTTACCAAATTACATATGAAAATAAGGATCAGCTAATTATTTAAGATAAAATTTTATCTCTATCGTAGATTATTAAAAATAAAAATGGTATAGAGGGTAGGCGTGCGAGATGGGTTAGAAAGTGGGAGAGAGAAAGGCGTAAAAGCTGCCGGCGTGCATGGGCAGCATCAAACCCACCATCATCAACCCAAAACATTCACATCCTTTGCCTCCTAATCCCTCACAAAACCCTGCAAAAATTCCTACTTTTTCCCCTTTTCTATACTATTTACACTATATCCCACACTATCAATTTGTCATTATAATATATTCCATTACCATAATCTACCCTTCCCTAGGGATATGGCATGCACCTTGGCTTTCCTTCCTTTTTTTTCCCCATTCCCCCCACACTCCTTGTATCATCCAATAGTTTATACATTTTTATTGGATTAATGGTTGAAATGAGAGATTGTTTTGTATAAGGTTGCCGGTTTTGTCCTTATCTTTGGGTTTTTTATTTTTTAAGGGACAGCAAAATACGAAGCTATGGTAGCTGAGGTGATCAGGTGAGGATAGGTTAGTAGTCTTATCATGTTGTTATTTGTTTCTCCAATGTGAAGGTTGGCTCTGCCTATGCATTTGATTTGCTGTAGAGATATTCCCATGTATTGTTTCTTCTTTGTCTTCCTCGATTTCGTTCAACAATCATTAGGGGAATTGCTTGCTTTGGACTATTTGTTCCTACTCAAGACCATGCTTCAGGACAACCTATTCAATTTCCTATACCTTCCATTTCATGTATATTATATTTAGATATAGTAGTTTAACTCCAAATTGATAGATTTTGACTCGAATTAACTTAATAAAGTTATTTTTTTTAAAATGGGTTTAGATTAGGTCGAGTCTAATCGAGTTTGAGTGGATGATGAAAAATCTTTGATCTAACTTGACACGAGGTAATAATGTAACTTTTTCTTATAAATTTAAGAATAATTGTTATAATACTCTCTTTCTCTATAAGTTTTTAATCATGTCCTTATATTACGTCGAATCGGATCATATTAATACTTCAAAAATTCAATTTGAATCAGGTTCGAGTAGAGAGAAAATTTTCTTTGAGTCGGGTGAAGAGTATATGATTCTAGGATCATATCATATTTAATGGAGAGTATATTTTTAAGTTCAGATCTAGTTCACAAATAACTTAATCTAACCTGACATGTTGCTATCTCTCATTATACCCAAGAGTCATGTATTTTGATTTTGAATATAGGCCAAGAAAACCAAATAAAAAAGGTAGTCTATGGGAAGTCGACTCCCAAGAATAGAGGTGTAAAATGTTTCAAGTTTTCAACCCATCACCCAAAGCTATCTAGTTAGTTAATCAGAATTTAATTACCCTATTTAACAATATCATTAAAATCAATTTGGCTTTTGATGTTTAGTTAATTGGTGTTTACAAGCACTCTAGTTAAAATTATTTAATTATTATTTTAAAAATTATATTTAATGGATTACTTTTTCGGATTATTATATCATTTTAACCAATACCCATTAGACAGTGATATAATATGCATGATCTAAAACATAATATAAAGACTTTGAAAGCTTAAACCAGGCCAGGGCATGCTTGATGGATTTGTGGGACCACGATTTGTTGACATGATTTTGCTTTTGGGATTATAGAAACAAGATTGTGGGTGAAATGTCACACTAGCTCAACCATAAAAGAAATTTTGCTTTAGATTAATTGGGAAGGTGATGGCCAACTTGTTGATTTTATAACACCTTTTTTTCTACATTATTTTGTTGTTTGATACCCTATAGTTTTGCAAAATTGAAATTCAACCATAAACATATATCACCTTTTTTCCTTTTCAAATCCTTCATACCCCATAAATCATGTCTCACGGAAACAAATCCCCAATCTTGTAGTCTTAGTCCTTGAAAAAGTAATATTTGAATTAATTAAGACAAACCGTGTTGAGGTACAATAAGGGAGGGTAGTTGTGAACATAAGTGATAGTTTATCTCTTCTAATTTGGATAAAGAATCCTTAGTTATGATGATTCAAATGCAGTAGATATTCTAAGAGACCTATAATGATCAAACTTTTAGGGGTAGAAGAAAGAAGGTACGAATCCCCCGATGAATATGAGGATACTTTTTTTATTGGGGGAAGAAAGGGTGGGAGATTATCGTCTTGCACCCAGAGCCATAATATCGGGTGTGGTTAGTTGGGATGTTGACTGATGATACTCTGATAGGTCATGCTGACACGTTGTTTATTACATATATAGTGTTTGTCTTCATAATCGAGAAAATGTTAAACAATGACATTATTTGATATTTTTTTTCTTTTCACTAGGATTTTTTGTTGATGGAATCTTGATGAAGGAGCAGTTGTGATGTACGATTCACCCCTTCTAATTTAGGTGAAGAGTTGTGCCACTTAGTTCTCGTATTGTATTTGTGTTAAGCTTCTCTTAAGAACTTTTGAAAATTTTCCGGGAATTCTAGCTTTATAGGTCGAGTGAAGAGCTACATGCCTTGACACAATCGACTTAACGCCTTAGTAGTTGTTTCATTAACCTAACATTGTAGGAAGGGTTCTCGTCACTACTTAAAAAAATGGCTAAGTGCCTTACAAGTAACCATTTATACGCGAAAGAAATCCTAACCATTGCCTCTCTTTAGTTGAGGAAAGATCATACAATGGCCTTTTCCTAGGCAATATCTTGTGCGCCAACTTTATTTTAGCTCGAGTGGTTTTAGAAATAGACAATCGAAACATAATATATAAGTAGATGATTCTATGACACATGGAAGACATCAACGATTCATTCTACGTTCTTGAAGAATAATAATAAAAGAAGGATCTACCATGTCAGATTCAACATAACATATTATGTTGTCAAGAATTATGAGGGTGGATGGATCAACATGCCAGATTGCTAAAACATATCATATTGTTGAATGAATGAATTACACAAGGAAAGATCTCAACCCTACAATCGGAGAGCATCTCACTCCCACGTTAATACAGGCATCTGTATCTGGTGAAACCATGAACACCACATGAGGAGCAATCACAACAGAGGTATTGGGGAAATGATAATAGCATAGGTATCAACATTGTAGAAAACAAAATCTCAAATACTACACGAGAAATAGTTGTAATAGAGGTGTCTATGTTACGATAAGTAAAATCACAGATGCTACCGATTATCTTGACGTTGTACATGTGAAAGCATTTTAACAAAGACATCTTAATGTTATACTAGTGAAGATATCTCTAAAGAGGCATATCTACGGAGCAACTACCGTACCGACATTCAACAGTGGAGTAGTCTATGAAGTCATCTCACATAGTACGATAAAAGGCATCTCATAAAGTGACATCTCAATACAAGTAACTCAATCAAAAGCATCTCGACACAGTAATCAACTGGACATTATTGCATTGTGCAAAAAAGGCAACCAACGAAAAGCATCTCGTATTGTGGAAACCAGGCCCAGTCATGATATTTTAAGGGCCCTAGGTTAGGAGGTGATGATAAGAAGATAAATGGGGGCAACACTTAATTTCCCTTCCAATCATTAAAATGGAGCCCACTGGATTATCATGTTTTCGATTTTTTTAATAAAAAATGATGTTTAAAGATATTTTTTAATTATTAGGGCCTACTGAATTACCATATTTTCTAGTGTTTGAAATAAAAAAATATATTTAAAAATATTTTTTAATTATTAAACTTAAAAATATTTTTAAAAATGGGCCACTCCAAACTTGGGGCCCTAGGCGGTCGCCCCCTGGCCTATGCTCAGGGCCGACCCTGGTGGAAACAAGGCGACCAACATAGAGATTGATAACTCTCTAGTAGGAGTTATATTTGCATCTTTAGGTCTAGGTTTTTGTACAACCTTAGGTGAATTATTGCATCTTAGTTGTTAAATTGCATTGCATTTTTCATATTATAGTTCATGATGTAATAAAGGGGTTTAATTGGGGTTTTTACACTTTTGTCTCCACATCGTCGACACTTTTACCCCAATTCTATTGTCTTTGTACTTGACCATGTTCGAGTTTTAGATACATTACAGTAGGTTGAGTGTTGACTTTAGATCGAGACTACATAGAGCTGAAAAGGACGAATTTGTTAGAGAGAATAATCCAACTGTCATGGAGAGGCCCAATAATTACGAAGGACACCAGAATTTGTTATTGTTGGACGATGAAATTCACAGGACGCCAGATGATAACTTTGCACTTAGTAGTGTTTGTTGGATATATGAATTGCAAAACTACACCGTTAGCACTGACTGGAAATATAAACAGTAATTTAGAAAAGAATTCTATATACTGCAATCATGTCAACACCTTTAAGCAAACTGATACCCGATCTTTCCAAGTTCGATGCACTTGATGGAAAGAATTATAGAAGGTGGTCCCAAAGAATCCTGATATTCTTCGAGCAACTTGATCTTGACTACGTCCTGCTCAAGCCACCAACTACCATGCCACCAACCCCAGCTACCGATAATGATGCTGATGCGGTCCTCAATGATGATGCCTTAGTAACTGCCGCTGATGCACTCGCTACTTACGAGAAGTACGAGAAAGACAACAAAAAAGTGCGAGGACATATGCTCAGTCACATGTCAAATAAATTATTTGATATGTTCATTAGAGAAAGGAGTGCCAAGACAATATGAGATACTCTCGATAAAAAGTATGGTGCGAACGATGCTGGAATCAAGAAATACGTTGTCGGCGAATGGCTCAAATTCCAGATGACTGATGACAAGCCGATAATGGATCAAGTCCATGACTATGAGAACCTAGTCGCTGACATCATCACCGAAGGGATGCAAATGTGCGAGGTGCTGCAAGCTAATGTTCTCATTGAGAAGCTGCCCAAGTCCTGGTCCGACTACCGCAACTCTCTTAAGCATAAAAAGAGAGAAATTTCGCTTGAAGAGCTCGTAGGCCATATGAAGATTGAAGAAGCCAACCGTTTAAAAGATAAGCTTACTAATTCTATGAGTAATTTATCTTTTAGAGCTAACCTGGTTGAGTCTAAATTTAAGAAGATCATGAAACGTGGGAATCAAGATAAGAAGACGAAACCTCAGAAGGCTACCAACTTCAAAAAGTCAGAAAAGGCCAAACCTGAAGGAAAGACGCTCAAGTGTTATGTCTGCGGTTTACCCGGCCACAAAGCTTACCAATGCAAACACCGCTCATATCGCCAGAATGACAACAAGCCACATATGCACGTTGTAGAAGAAGATGATGAGATCATTGCTGCGGTGGTCTCAGAAGTCAATCTGGTGGAAAACAGTTTGGAATGGGTTGTTGACACTGGCGCTTCAAAGCATTTATGCGCAAGGAAGGAGTTTTTCACCGAATTCGAGGATGGGAACGAAGGTGAACGTGTGTACATGGGGAACTCTAGCAGCTCTGAAGTGCTAGGTAAAGGCAAGGTTTTACTCAAGCTGACCTCTGGTAAAACTCTGGCTTTAAATAATGTTCTGTATGTACCTGCCTTGCGTAGAAATTTGATAAGTGGTGGGCTTCTGAATAAGGCATGCATTAAGTTAGTTTTTGAGGCAGATAAACTTGTACTTTCCCGAAATGGTGATTATATTGGGAAAGGGTTTTTAAGCAATGGTTTATTTGTCATAGAAACTAAATTTAATGAAAATAAAGCTACCACTTCTGCTTATATTGTTGAATCCATTGATATGTGGCATGCTAGATTAGGACACATGAATATTCATACTTTAAAGAAATTGATAAATATGAATGTTCTGCTTAAACTAGACACAACTAGCTTTAACAGATGTGAAATTTGTGTAGAAGCTAAGCATACTAGACCTCACTTTAAGATTGTTTCTAATAGATAGACTGAGCTGTTAGAACTTATTCATACTGATCTAGCAGATTTTAGAAACACTGAAAGTAAAGGAGGAAAACACTACTACATAACTTTTGTAGATGATTATTCAAGATATACAAAAGTTTATCTCCTAAGGACTAAAGATGAAGCTGAAAACTTCTTTCTTATTTATAAGGAAAAAGTTGAAAATCAGTTAGATAGGAGAATTAAACGGGTTAGATCTGATAGAGGTGGTGAATATGGATCTAATTTCTTAAAAGATATTTGTAAAAAGAATGGCATAATTCATGAAACTTCAGCCCCCTATTTTCCTCAACAGAATGGTATAGCCGAAAGGAAAAATAGAACTTTAAAAGAGATGATGAATTCTTTACTAATAAGTTCAGGTTTATCTGATAACATGTGGGGGGAAGCCATTCTATCGTCAACTCATATCTTGAACCGAGTTCCTCATAAGAAATTAGATTCTACCCCATATGAATTGTGGAAAGGATACACTCCTAATTTACAATATCTGAAAGTGTGGGGGTGTCTGGCTAAAGTGGGTTTGCCATACTTTAAGAAGTCCACCATTGGACCTAAAACCGTTGATACAGTGTTTATAGGGTATGCTACGAATAGTGCTGCATACAGATTCATGCTTTTACAAGATTATTCTATTTGTGAGTCAAGAGATGTTGTTTTCTTTGAAAATACCTTTCCTTTAAAGGAACCGAGATTAAATGTCGAAACACAAATAGAATATATTCCATCAACTTCTTCTAGTAATCCTGCTAGGTCTTCTGAACAAATTGAATTTGAGCCTAGAAGAAGTAAAAGGCAAAGAGTTGAAACCTCTTTTGGACCAGACTTTATTACTTCCTTTATTTCTGAGATAAATGATTTAGACTCCATTTCAGATCCTATAGCTCAAATTTTTCATTTAGATGAGGATCCTAAAACTTTTGAAGAAGCTATAAGATTTATCGATGCTAGTTTTTGGAAAAGCGTTGTTAATGATGAACTAGAATCGATAATGTCTAATCATACTTGGGAATTAGTTGACTTGCCTAAGGGATTCAAACCAATCTCCAACAAATAGGTCTTCCGGAAGAAACTAAGGCCAGATGGTTCGATTCAGCGGTACAAGGCAAGGTTAGTCGTCAAAGGGTTTACTCAAAGGTTTGGTTTAGACTACTTTGATACATACTCTCCCGTTACGAAAATCTCAATGATTCGTGCATTATTTGCACTAGCCTCTATTCATAAGTTATAGGTACATCAAATGGATGTTAAGACTGCTTTCTTGAATGGGGATCTAGATGAGGAGATTTACATGGAGCAGCCACTAGGTTTTGAAGCACCTAGTATGGAAGGGAAAGTCTGTAGACTTAAAAAGTCACTTTGTGGACTTAAGCAAGCTCCTAAACAGTGGTATGAGAAATTCCATAAAACTATTCTTAGTTTTGGTTTATTATGAATGGTTCTGATGCTTGTGTGTATTCGAAGATGTTTGACACTGAATGTGTCATCATAAGTATGTATGTTGATGATATGTTGATTTTCAGTTCTAACATCGAGTCCATTAACAAAGTTAAGAGTTTCTTGTCCACTAAGTTTGAGATGACAGATTTGGGAGAAGTTGATGTAATCTTAGGAGTCAGAGTTACCAAAACTGAAAAGGGATTTTCTTTGAGTCAAGCACATTATATAGAGAAAGTGCTAAAGAAATTTGACAGTTTTGATGTCGTCCCTGTTCGAACTCCTTATGACCCTAGCATACATCTTGTTAAGAATAAAGGAAGTAACGTTTCCCAAACTAAATATGCTAAATTAATCGGAAGCTTAATGTTCTTAATGAACTATACTCGGCCTGATATTGCTTATGCTGTGAGTAGACTGAGTAGATATACTCATAATCCGAGTGGTGAACACTATATTGCTCTTAAACGCTTACTGAAGTATCTTAAGGGTACTTTGGATTGGAAACTTGAGTTCGTTGGCTTTCCTGCGGTACTGGAAGGATATTGTGATGCCAACTGGGTTTCTGATAATGATGAGGTAAGCTCTACGAGCGGGTATATTTTTACTTTGGGTGGAGCAGCAATCTCATGGAAATCATCAAAGCATACTTGTATTGCTCGTTCTACCATGGAGTCAGAGTTTATAGCTCTTGACCTAGCTGGGCAAGAAGCCGAGTGGCTCATAAGCTTGTTAGCAGATATTCCGTTGTGGGGAAGACCGACTCCTCCGATTTCATTATTGTGTGATTCACAAGATGCGATATGTGTGGCTAAGAACCAAGCTTACAATGGTAAGAAAAGACACATTCGCATAAGACATGAATCTGTTAGACACTTAATAAAGAATGGAGTGCTCTCTTTAGAGTATGTGAAGTCGGAAAGGAACCTAACAGATCCACTTACCAAAGGGTTAAGTCAGAATCTGGTCCTAGATTCGTCGAGGGGATGGGTCTAAAGCCCATTGGTTGAGGAATTCATGGTGGATACCCAACTTAGTTATCTAAGTTCCATTTGGTCAAACGAAACCATGGAAAGACTCATAGTGCACATTCCTACTGCCTATCCCTATGACGAATAATGTGCATGCCCAAGATGAGCTTAAGTGCTCTTAATAAATTCATATCCTAGGATTTGGGTGGTCTTAGTGAGAAAGACTTGATGAATTTACCGATTTTTGCTAAATATCTATTCTTAATAAGTTCATAAACTAGAGTGAGTGGGTAGGAAATGATGAACTTACCGACATAAAGTTTGAGTTTGTTAAACTCTTAATAAATTCAAATCCAAGTATTTGGATGGTTCTAGTGAGAATGACTTATTAAATTTACCGATAAATGAGGTTGAATATTTATTCTTAATGACTTCTTAGCCCAGAGTTTGGGTGGTTCATTTATAATGAACTTGAAGAAAGTCACCATACTCTTTGTGAGGTTGAGCTATTATAAAAGCTCTTAATTATTTCATATCCATTTTAAGGGTGGTTTATGTTGATATAAACTTGATGAAATAACCTATGTAAGTGAGAAGGGTTAGCCGCCTTCTATAAAAAATGTTGGGCCATTTTTCTATCACACTTACTAGAATCCTGAGGTAAGATGGCCAAATATATACTTTTGTATATATATATCTTACACATCAAGGACTTAGGTGGATGAAGGGGTTAGTTGTGTGTTATGAGTTTACCCCCATCTTAGAAAGTTCCAGACTAGTTTCACTTATCTAAGAGAAGGATTGCTCATCACCACTATGTACTAGTTCCAGATACGTTCACTAGTGCTTAAGCAACTAATCTCGCTATTGCTCTTCTGGAAAGTTTGTTTTCGAGTTTCAGAAGAATTCTTTTGCATTAGTGGGTGAATGTTGGTAATGCTCAATCCCACATAGTATTGGAAACACTATTGGGAATGTGTATTTATAGCATGGATTTCCCACTTCCTTGTTGAGTGAAAGAGAACAAGGGGGACTCTCGTGCACCACCGTCGCCGTCCGTCTTGTCTCGGCTCGGCTCGGCACGACTCGGCTCGGCTCGTGGTCGTGATCGTGGTAATACGTGTCTTCAACACGTCCGCGCGGATACTATCTTTTTAGAGAAAATTCTTGAGGAATTTCTCTTTGAAAGAAATAAATGGAAAAATGTGAAAGATTTTAACTGATATTTATAGGCTGCTGAGGACTGTTTAATTTCAAATGATAACAGCTGGTTTATGAGAGTTATCAGAAATTAAACAGCTTTTCCTAAATTAAATCAAAAACGTTAAGATGTATCTGGACTGATTTCCAGCTTTGTACAGAGGAGACAAACTGTTAATATCAGGAGTTACATGAGTTATTTGATTTAATTCCATGGGTTACATGATATAATTTCGGGAGTTATAACAGCTGAACAATGATGCAATGAACCTGGACTATTTTTGAGTCAGGTTCATCTAGACGTTTCAGCTGTTACAAAAGAAGAGATTTAATCCTTAAATTTTATGGATGATTTTAACCCTATTTCTAGCCTATAAATAGAGGCTATATTTAGCTTCTCAACTCACTCTCAACATTCACAATTCACTCTCAAAGTGTTTTATGCAATTATTCTTTCCGTGCTTTCCGATAAGAAGAGCAATATCACCGAAAGTCCACTCCGATTTCGGGTGTACGGATTTCGGAGCGACCATGTTAACCTCGGGGGACGGTCCGCCTACTGCAGCGATTACACACATCGGGGCGAATTCGTTTTTAAGGCAGTGGTTATACCACGACACGGTTTACGAATCTGTTCCTTTTAATTACTGTTTATATTTCCAGTCAGTGCTAACGGTGTAGTTTTGCAGTTCATATATCCAACAGTTTTTTTACTTTTACATCTCCTTTTACTTAAGTTTTGCACTTGCCTTTGTAGTATTACTTGCATTTACATTGTTTTACATTATGGTTCAACATGGGATGAAGAATTACCTTAGTCATGTTTGTTTTTGTTTTTTTGTTAAAAAGTGTTCGTTGATGTGTTTCTTGAGTGTCGATACAGCTTTTTTTGGACCACTTCACACAAACATTTATGTCCAATATGGTCATTGTGGAGGACGGTGGCAGTTCACCCCTTCTGGTTTAGATAGATAATCATTAGTTATGGTGGTGAGAGATCCGAACACAATCAGTATTCCACAAGAGCCATAATAAAGCTCTCTCGGGTAAGAGGAAGAAGACATGAATCCCCCCTATGAATGGGAGGAGACTTCCTTTTTGTTGGGAAAGAAAGGACAGAAGCTTACTATCTCGCCCCAAGAGCCGAAACCCTGGGTGTAGGGTGACTTAAATGTTGACTAACGAGGACTCTAGTGAATCCCTCTTAACAAACGGTTCATTATATGTACAACAAACCCAAATTGTGGAACTCCATTCGAATGTCTTCCGGTTTACACTTTACACCTTTGTTTTACTTTGAATAGTACCATATCACATAAATCTGCTGAAATAAAGATGATTAGTTTTTTTATTCAACAGCCTTTATTTCTCCGTAAATTGATAGAATGATGGATGAAATTATAAGGTCAAAAGCAAAAACTGTCGGTGTCTTATTCTAATAAAAGAAGAACTACGATGTGAAAGAAAAAGAACCAAGTAACTGTGACCACACAAAGGACACGGGTTTTTCGCCTGAAACATGCTTTCCTCATAGCCTTTATACAAACACCAACTCCTCCTCATAGCCTTTATACAAACAGCAACTCCACCATAATCTGAGCTAATATCAAAACAAGTATAGGTATACATTGGCTGATGTAAGGGTTGTCTGTTTATTTTAAAATTCAAATTTTCATTTTATTAATGATATTCATTCTAAAATTTTATTTGTATTAAACTCATACGAAAAAATTATGTTATTAATATATATGCATCCATTCTTAAAAATATTTCTGAATTCATCGTAATATATATACACATATTTATCAAAACCTGACCAAAGATAAAATCAGTGGACCTGCAAAGAAAAAAATAGAAGATGGGGTTGGATTATACCTGACATGGCTTAACACCATTAGGCCATTAGTCACCAAAGCTGTAGCTTTCCCTTACTTTTCTTTTGCAACTAATCTCTTTGATTGCTAAAGACTTTTTTATTTTTATTTTATCGATTTATCTCATTGATGATGTTTATGAGGCCCTTCCAGTTGGATGAAGGGTAGTTTTAATGGATGATATTTAATATAGTTTCAATCTAAAACTTATGTTAGTTTAAGATTTATAATCGAAAATATTTTAAATAAAAATAATTTTTTTAATTACAATTGAAAATATTATAAAAATATAATATTTTTATAATATTTTTAATTATATTCTATCTAATCTAAAAAATTAGTTTATTTAACCTAAAATATTTAGGTTAATAAGATTTTTTATTACAATTGATTTCTACCATTTTTTACTTTATATTAATAATTTTAAGATTTAGGGTTTAGGATATATTAAAATTTTTATCGATTTCTACTCCCTCTTTTAAAGTTGGTAGAAATCAGCTTTAAAGCAAAAAAGCAGGCAGCCTTCATCTTCGGACTTGAGTGGATGGATACAATCAAATCAAAGACAGCTTGAAAGCTGAATTGACATACTCATTATATTATCATAAACTCTATAAAATGAAAAGAAACCAATCATATACAATCCATTAGAAAATGGAAAAACTACACATCAGTTTGACACGGATCTTACATCTGCAAGTTTATAAAATATTATATCTTATTTAATAATATAATATTTTCATTATTTTATTTCTAGAGATTACGGATTCGAGCACTAATGACCTTAAGGATGATTAAACGTTCATTGTCAAATAATTGAGAGTATATAAAACATATACTACTTTATATTACCTTTAACTTAATAAAAAAATTATTTTGTTCAAAAGCTATAATTCCATTCAATAATAAAACATTTCAAGAACTTTTATTATCAGTTAAATATTTTAATTATTTGACCCAATACTATTTTACATATAATCCATTAGATAAAAATATTAACTGATACCAAGAAACAAATGACACTTGATACATACCTTAAAAAATTAAAAATAATATTTTAACGTAAATTCCCCCTTCTTTTTTCTAATGATGAACCAATAAACGGGTAATACATGTTGCATGACTTAGAAAAGAAATATTAGAAAATATTTTCTTAACATTGTTTTCCACATCATTTTTTATTTTTAAATTTGTTTCCATCATTTAAGTAACATGAAAATTTTAAATATTATTTTATATTTTTTCACATTATGTATCACGTGTCACTAATTTATTGATCTATCAATCTAAACCACTCATTTATAACGCAATGGATGACATGTAAAACAATCAAATAATTGAGCGTCAAATTGATAAATAAAAATTCTTGAAATATCATATAATTAGGTATAGTTGAGTAGCCAAATTAATAAAAATCATTAAAATGTTGAGTAAGATATAATTGAGTGATCAAATCACTATATAATCCTTTTATTTATTTCATTTGATTATTATAATATTTAAAGCGTGAATCATGCTTTTGAATTAATATAAACATTCTATTAGCCATTACACAGAGGAATTTTCAATTAATAAATAAGATAGTGTTTTATTCAGTAAATTTGTGAAAGTTTTCCAAATTACCATCAACGAATAAAATAATATTCCAATTCATCTGAAACTATATTTCCCTCTCTTCCTATTTCAGTTCTGATAATTTCTTTTTTTATGAGAAAGCAATTTGGTGAATTAGGGAAACGAAAGTTGGGTTAAAAATAGAAAAAATAATAACAAAGAAAGTATTAGAGCTACAATCAAAGATGGATCGAGAGAAAGATAAAAGTGGTCGTCTCGTCCTTCTTAAAAGTTTTAAATTATTATATATTTTCTTTATATTTTATATTAAAAATTTATTTTCACACATTAAAAATATATTTCTCTAACATAAAATTATATGTCTCGCAATCATAAAGCTCAGAAAGGTTGACAAAGTCACCGACAGTTAAAAGATAATTAAAGAGTTACGGGGTTCGAGAATCTGTTTAAAACACTACTTGATTCAAGCTTTCACCGAAAGTTGACAATCATTTCCTATAAAGCAGGGTCACTGAGATCAGCTCATGAAGTTGTAGTTGGGCAATGTCAAGAAACACATTTTAAGTTGGAAATCAATAAATACAAGTGGTCATTATCCCTATTTTTAGCTGCTGCTCTACCAGTTCGGAAAAAATCATTCATTCCTCCTAATGAGTAGGATGTAAATGAGGACTGAATTAACAAAGTTCTATTCATATTCGATGGTTTATTTTTGAATGTATTCCTATTTAATTTATGTTCGTTTAAATTTTTAATATCATATTCAATTGTTTATTTTTTATGGTATTTATGTATAATTTGTTTAATATTGGTATTTCGTTCATTTATATGATCACCAACATGTTTGTTTAGAGTTCACCACTAGAAAATTATGAAATTATATCATTATTCCTTAAGCTCCTTAAGATTGACAGTTTGAACTCTAAAGTTCACATTGCATTTAATTTAGTCTCTACCTTCACCAATATTTAAAATGTAAAAAAATAAAAAGAAAAGGAAAATCAGATAAACTAGCTTATAAACAAGTCAATAAATAAATTTATTTGTAAACATAAACGAAACAAACATACTTATATTTGTGTTCATTCGTTTATTTAATGAACATAATTTTTTTTCATGCTCATTTATTTGGGTTTGTCTCAGGAAAGATGGACGATTATACGGCTAAGAAGCGGCGTGACCGGGAATTTAATAAGATACTTAACAAAGTCGGTTAAGTTCTACCGAAAATGTTGACTAATAATAATGTTGTAGGTGGAAAACATGAAGAAATATTAAAAAATTTGGCAACCGATAAACTTTGCTTATCGGTAGGTAGCAATATCGTGCACAGATGTATCAATATATATAGTAATATATAAGAAAGTGATGAAAACCGATTAAAAATAGACATGTATCGATACCTTTATAAGAATATGTATAAAAAGTATTATTACTTTAGTAATTTAAGAGAATTGCAATAAAAGTGTGTACGAAGTATCGATACCTTACACACATGTATCAAAACATGACAATATAACAGGTTGAAATTTGACAAATCCAGTTTCAATTTGACAAAACATGTAATGAATTTGACTAAACCGATTAAAAATTGACAAAACCAGTTGAAATTTGACAAAACTGATTTCAATTTGAAAAAACTGGTAAAGAGCTACCGAAATTGTTGAAATTTGTATCGATACGTTTATAAGTATATGTACCAAAGTATCGGTATTGCAGGAATTTAAAAGAAATGAAAAAAGAAAAACGTCTCGAAAGTATCAATACCTTACACACATGTATCGATACATGACAATATAATAGGTTGAAATTTGACAAAACCGGTAAAGAGATACGAAATGATTGACATTTGCATCGATACTTTTATAAGTATATGTACCAAAGTATCTATACTTTAGGAATTTAAAAGATTTGCAATAATAGCGCCCATAAAGTATCGATACCTTGACACATGTATCGATACATGACAATATAACATGTTGAAAATTGATAAAACCAATTTTAATTTGACAAAACCGGTAAAGCACTACCAGATATGTTGACAGTATCGATACTTTTATAAGTATATGTACCATAGTATCGGTACATTAGGAATTATAAAGAAACAAAAAAATGAAAACGTCTCGAAAGTATCGATACCTTACACAAAAGTATCGAGACTTGGGTAATGGTATCGATTAAATATAAATAACATAACCAGTTAAAATATCAAAGGATTGCTAACAGATAAATAGATAGAAGGTGACCATAGTTTTTGAAATCGAAGCGTATTAGTTGCTTGGAAATAGAAACAAGATGTTTTTGAAAGCGTACTTGTTTGTTTGTTGCTACAATCGAATCGAAAGGTATGTCTTCGAAATCGTATTTTTTTAGTGTTACAATATTCGAAAATAGGGGTTACATTTATAGGTTTGGGGTTTTCGAAGTAAAGAAGGATTTGAGATCGATTACAAGTAGAAAGTGATATTCTAGGTATAAAATAAATATCAATACTTTTACATAATATTATAGGTAAAATTGATATTGTAACATCCTCAATACTGGATTAGTGACCAAATTATAAAACTTCAGAATTGATTGGCTAAAGTAGATAAATTAAAAAGTTTAAGGACTTATATGAAAATTTTTGTGAAGAACTATATATCAAAGAATGATGAATAGAAGGGTAAAATGGTCATTTGAACAATTATTGAATTAAAAATGAGATGTGGGAGAGATACATATACGTGGAGATGAAAAGAAAAGGGAAATGAAATATCCAGAGAGTTTTTCTTCTTCTTCCTTCTTAATACGTGAAAGCTATTGGAAATGTGAGTTTGCTTGTTAGTTGATTATTCATTAAATTTAAGTTTGGTTTATGATCCTTGGGTGATACTTAAGCTTAAGGAAAGCTTAAGTTATCTTAAAACTATAAGATGAAGGAATTAAGAGGGATTAAAGATAATGAGTCTTTAAATGAAATCTTAGCAAAGAGTTGATAAGTGGAATTTAAAACTAAATTTGACTTGTCATCAATTGAATTAAGAAATATGAAGTGATAGAATTGAAATTAGAACATGTTAAAAATTTGGTATGATTCTTGATTTCCATATAGAGGATGGGATTTTGAGGATAAAGATGTGTTGAATGAATAGAAATTGATTTAAGTATGTGCACTTGAGTTAAGAGTATGAAAGAGATTAAGACATGAAGTGTTTGAGCTGATAAGAGTGAATTTTCGGGTTCAAAAGTGAAATTTGGGCTTTGAATATCGATACTGCTTCATCCAGTACCGATACTTCAAGAGTAAAAGAGTGATCACTGGTATAGGGGTATCGATAATGGTTGAACAGTATCGATGCCATAAGTCTGAATTTGACAAAGACATTCATAAGGTATCGATACCTGGAGGGTAGTATCAATACCAAGGGCACCGATACCATAAGGTCAGTATCAGTACCAATTTTGAAATAAGGATTTCAAATGCAAAATGGGTATCAATACTATAGTTAGGGAAATATCGATACCCTGCAGGGGTACCGATACTACTTCAAGTAGGAAATGAAATTAAGCCTTTCTTTTGGTCTAGGAAATTAAGGATTGAATTATGATATTTGAAATACTGATATGTATATAATATGTATGATTGTGTAAATATCGAGTACAAGAAAGTTCCGTAATGACCACAGAGTTAGGATCGATCCAAAGAGAGAAAAATCATAGAAGTGGATTTAGAATTAAGTGAGGCTAATGTGAATGCATACTATAAGTGTAATTCAATAGAAATAACACTTGTGATAAGTCTATTTACTATATTAGTTTTCATGGTCTAATAGTTATAAACATGCATGTGTTATGATCTTTATAAACACATGTATGAGTTATATATGTTTATATGATTTGATACTTGTTATATGATTCATGTGAATATACTTAAATAACATATGTTATATGATATGAGATTGATGGTTACACGTACATGTGATATGTGACAAAAAAGAAGAAATATGTGATTATAAGAGAAATGATATGACTACATGATTATGTGGAGAAATTATAATTATATGAGTGTATGGAATATAATGATTATGCCCATGTTATGTGATATGAGAGCTACGAGTATAGTTGGCATGCCAAGAGTCGAGGGTTACATAGGTCATTCGGGACATTTGATAGGTCTTTCGGGACATAGATGATGTTCTTCGGGACATAGATTTTGCAGGCCACTCAGTGGATTCTCATATGAGCTGTGGTGACAGCATGTATGCACAACCTCAAAGTACTCACATACCTTAAGTTCTCAGTAATGTACATGGGCTTATAAAAAATATAAAGAGTATTTACATGTTATTATTGTTTACATTGAATCATATATGACATTTTTGAATTATGATATGATAAGTATAATTGCATTTGGATTGTTAGATTGCATGTTCATATTTATAGGAAATGCATTGTTATATTTTTATGCATCACTAAGTCGATGACTTAGCGTGTAAGCGTTTTACACGTAGATACTGAGAATCAAGATGACCAAGCTTAGGATCAACAGGACAACATACATCTACTCGAAGATCAAATCAGAAGTAAATTCACAGTATGTATTTTGTTGTATAAAAAGTATTGGCATATAGAAAAGTGTAATTTACATATGCTCTGATTAGTTTTGTAATATTTTGGTCATACTTATGTAAACTATTAATTTTATACTAATGAAAACTTAAATTTTCATGATTTTAAAAGTTTTAAAAATTTTAAATAGTCAATGTGACACCTCAAATTCGTATCTGGGATGGGTACGGATTGGGGGTATTATATTTAATGGTATCAGAGCTATGGTTTAACCGATTCTAGGCATAAACCAGAGAACACAGTGTCTTTAAACGTGTGCATGCCAACATAATAATAATAACTTCTGATCTGATAAGAGTAATAAGTATGTTGTTATGCTAATAGAGTTATTTGGTCATATCTTATTAGATGTCCGGACAAGATAGCTCCCGAAGTGAAGTGGGAGTGATAGGCTAGTTGAGAGTAATAATTCACCTGCCCTGACCAGGCAAGGTGAAGAACGAGCACTTTCTAGAGTGCCTATACAAGATCAAGATGCATTCTTCAGGACGTTAGATGCTATCTTGATGCGTTTCCAACCTCATGCCTCTTCAACTCAGAGAATGAATGTTGCGAAGGAGTTAAAGGAATTAAGAGTTCCAGAATTTAAAGGTGAGGCTAAAGAAGGTCCTGTTGCTGCGGACCTTTGGCTCAATAATGTAAAGATTATGTTATATGGACTCCACTATTCAGATGTGGAAAAGTTAGATGGAGTGGTCTCCTTGCTTCGTGGGCAAGTGAGAATTTGGTGGACGAATGTCATTATGAGGATGACAAGTGACCAAGTAACATGGTATTTGTTCTAGAAGAGTTTAAGCACATGTATATAGGAGATCAGTTCATCAAGCAAATGAAGCAAGAATTCTTGAACCTGAAGGAAATGACCGCACTGTGTATAAGTATGAGTGTGAGTTCAATAAGTTAAGTCGTTTTGTGACTGAATTGATTTCGACAGAGAAAGATGCATACGAGTGGTTTGTTGAGGGCTTGCGCCCAAGGTTAAAGGAGATGATTATTGTGTTGAACTTGTCCTCATTCTAAGAGGTAGTAAATCATGCTAAAGCTCTAGAGAGGGATCATAATGAACAGTTTGGGGAATAAAGAGCTCAAGCGTCTAAAAGAACTGGGGCTTCATCAAGTTTTGCACCACCCAAGAGAGGTAAAGATTCTGGTTTTCGGTCTCAGGCAAGGTCAGAGTCGGTGGCATCCTCTACTAGAGGATCAAATCAGATGAGAGCTAGACAGAGTCAATCAGTGGGGTCTGGTGATGAGAGGTCATAACAGAGACAATGTTAGACTTGTGGAAGATAACATAGCGGTATATATAGAGTAAAATCTGGAGTTGTTTCCGATGTGGGGAAACATGACATTTCATGAGAGATTGTCCATTGGGGACAAGAGAGGCTGCACAGTCGGAGCGATCTACTTCGATGTCTCAGAGAGGACGAGGAAGAGGTAGAGGAATAAGTCAGCTTGAATCCTCTACTCAACCAGAGGTACGCTCCACTGTTCGAGTATATAACCTCAAGACTAATGAAGATCGTGATGATCCATAAATAATTGCTGGTATTTTGCTACTATATGGTAAATGCATTATGGTATTGATTAATCCAAGGTCTACATACTCTTATATTAGTAGTAAATTAGTGTGAGAATTGAGAATTTAGTTAGAAGCTACTAGTAGTGATGTGATAGTGATAAATCCATTATGGCATAGTGCTCGGGTAAATAGAATGCGTTGAGGGTGTCACATACGGATTCAGGGAATTGAAATTCCTGCTAATCTGATGGAATTACCCTTTGACGAATTCAAGGTGATACTAGGAATGGAATGGTTATATCGTTATCATGCAAATGTTGATTGTAGACTGAAGAGATTAACATTAATCAGTTTAGATGGATTGGAAGTGATAGTGTTCAGTGAAAGATGAAATCCATTGGAAAACGTTATATCAGTGATGTCAGCAAAGAAGTTATTACTACAAGGATGTCAAAGTTTCATGGCTAATGTACTGGATACTAGAATCAATGAGAAATGGTTAGAAGAAATTCCTATAGTCAGAGAGTTTCCTGATGTTTTTCCAGCAGAGTTGCCAGGGTTACCTCCAGATAGAGAAGTGAAATTTTAGATTGAGATAATGCCTGGAACTGTACTCATTGCAATGGCACCATACAGAATGACTCCAAAAGCATTGCAGGAGTTAAAGATTCAGTTACAGGAATTGTTGGACAAATGATTCATTAGATCAAGTGTATTGCCCTAAGGAGCTCCAATGTTGTTTGTTTGAAAGAAGGATGAGTCGATGCGTCTCTACATTGACTATAGGCAACTCAACAAGGTGACTATTAAGAATAAGTATCATCTCCCTATAATTGATGATTTATTTGATTAGTTGAAAGGAGCTTCAGTTTTCTCTAAGATTGATTTGCGATCTAGATATCATCAATTGAAGATTCAGGAGAAAGATATTTCAAAGATAACATTTAGAACAAGATATGGTCATTATGAGTTCATTGTGATGCCTTTTGGAGTTACGAATGCACCGGCTGCCTTTATGGACCTAATGAATAGAATATTTCAACCTTATATGGGCCAATTCATAGTTGTGTTCATCGATGACATATTGGTGTATTCGAAAACGAATGAAGAATATTGTACTCATCTAAGGATAGTTTTATAGATTCTAAGAGATAATAAGTTATATACCAAACTATCGAAATGTGAGTTCTGGTTGAATGAGGTGACATTTCTTGGACATGTAATTTATGTTGAATGAATTCATATTGATCTTCAAAAGATAAAAGCCATTCTAGAATGGGAGGTTCCAAAGAATGTATCTGAAGTTTAAAGTTTTTTGGGACTCACAGGTTATTATCGAAGGTTCGTTAAGAACTTTTCAATGATAGCTTTACCTTTAACCAAATTAATGAGGAAATGTGTGTCATTTTCTTGGATTCTTGAATGTCAAGAAAGTTATGATATGTTGAAAAAGATTTTGAATTAAGCTCCAATATTAGTTCAACTTGAGTCTGGAAAGAATTATGTGGTTTATAGTGACGCGTCTCATAATGGTTTGGGATGTGTGTTGATACAAGAGGGCAAGGCGGTGGCTTATTCGTTGAGACAATTGAATTCACATGAGAAGAACTATCCAACACATGATATAGAGTTGGCTACAATAGTGTTTGCTCTTAAGATTTGGTGTCACTACTTATATGGTGAACGTTGCTATTTATATACCAATCATAAGAGCTTGAAGTATTTGATGACTCAGAAGGAATTGAATTTAAGACAGAGGAGATGGATGAAATTTCTAAAAGATTATGATGTGGTAATTGATTTCCATTTTGGTAAAGCAAAAGTGGTGGCAGATGCTTTAAGTCGGAAGACTTTTGCAGCTTTACGAGCTTTAGATGTCAAGTTATCATTGGATGGTAATGGTGCAATTTGTGCGGAATTGACTCTTAAGCCATCATGGCTAGATATAGTTAAGAAATTACAAACCAAAGATGAAAGGTGTTTGAAGAAGTTACAACAAGTAAAGAATGGATAACTTAATGATTATGAGATTAAAGCTGATGGGAATCTGTATAATCGAGGGAGATTAGTGATTTCGAATAATGATGAGTTGAAGAATGAACTTTTAACCGAAGCTCACTGTAGTCCATTGATGATGTACCCGGGTGGAAACAAGATGTATATGGATCTCAAAAATCGATATTGATAGCCGAGAATGAAAAGAAGTATTACAGAATTTATGTCCAAGTTTTTGACTTGTCAGCAAGTCAAAGCTGAGCATCAAGTTCCATCAGGACTATTGCAACCAATGTCTATTCCTCAATGAAAGTGGGATAATACGACTATGGATTTTGTGATGGGGTTGTCTTTGACTCCAAACAAAAGAGATTCAATCTGGGTAATAATGGATATACTGACTAAAGCATCTCATTTCATTCCAGTAAGAACTGATTTCTCCATTACATCAGAGATATTATCAGATTACATGGTGTACCGGTTTCAATTGTTTCTTATCCAAATCCTAGATTCACATCGAGGTTTTGGAAGACTTTACATGAAGCGTTAGGAAGTCGATTGAACTTTAGCACAACATTTCATCCTCAGACCGATGAACAATTCGAGCAGACTATCCAAATTCTAGAAGATATGTTGAGAGCCCGTATAATAGAGTTCAAAGGATCGTGGGAAAAATACTTGTGTAACACCCCCAACCCTAACCCGACCCGGCTACGAGTCCGAGATGTCACATTGACTTTTCAAAACCTTTACTTGAACAAAATAGTGAATTATTTTAAAACTTTTACTAAATACAATTGACTAATTTACATAAATTAGTATCCTATGATTTTACAAAACCAATTTGAGTATATCAAATTCAAATTTTTTATTTACATGCCAAATACATATATTTTCTGATCTAAACTTTGTAAAGGAGATACTACCTGTCTTACTCCCCAATCCTCTCTATATTCTTCTCGAACCTACGCGTGAAACAATCACACGCTAAGTCGATGACTTAGTGAGGCAAATAAAACATATAATAGAAATCATAAAACATTCCATATAACAAACCACATGAACATTTAATACTAACTTATCATACAAAATCATATAACAATTTCATACAAAATCACACACCTTTTTATATAACAAATACACTCATGTACATATATCATCATCTACTTTCTTAGCATTATCATATATATTATTATAACTGTTTCTATCATTATCATCTAATTATTTATCACTTGATCTTGTACTTATCATTTATGTATATCATATCACACATATATCATTTCACCAAGAAACACCCATAAATCATAATTCCTGTAACCAAAAGCACATACATTATATATATATTGTATTCATGTTATCTCTTTGATTAGCCCATGGTACACTTGTGAGAACTATAGATATGCGAGTCTATAGAGGTTGTGCACTAATGCTGTCACCACAGCTCATATAAATGCACCGAAGTGCCGCGTAGAAATGCACTATAGTGCCACGTAGAATTGCACTGAAGTGCCGCGTAGAAATGCACCGTAGTGTCGCGTAGAAATGCACCGTAGTGCCATATAATGTCCATAAGGACCACATAGAAATTCCTTAAGAATCATATACATATACCAAGGACCAAGTATGTGTCTCAAAGACCTCATAAATGTTCCAAAGAATATATATATGTCCCGAAGGACCGCGTAGACCCTCGACTCTTGGCATGCCAACTATACCCCTATCTCTCATGACACATAACATTGGCATTATCATTTATTTCATTTCAAATATTCACATAAACCTGTAATTCACTTTCACATATCACGTATCAAATAGCTTTTCACATAACTCATAGTCATATGTCTTATCTCATAACATATACATGTTTTCGCCTATATAATTCATATCATTTCTTATACCATCACATAATTCATTTAACATATATACATATCATATAACATTATAATACAAATACCTATAAGTCATATCACTTAGATTTCATATACATCTAGTCACATAGATCACTTTTGCATAACTTATATCCACATATATTAGCTACATGTATACCCAGGAATCAAATGGCATATACCAAATCATATAAATATATATATAGTTTATGCAATCACGTTACTTATACTCACATGGATCCATATCATAGAGCTTAGTTCCCTTGTACATGTTATCACACCGGCATATAATCTTATATCAATCCTATAGGTAAAAACTATTTATCTTTATCTCGTTTTCCCTTTGTATCAGCTTACATGATTTATTATACTAACATGTACAATAACATATAACCCTTATCACTTATCTCACGTTATTTAATTATGAATTATTCTATCCATTTAATTTAGTTCTATATAGCTCCTATAACCTTCTCATAAGGTTTTATAGTTCTTCATTTTATAACTTCTATATCATAGTTTTCTTTTAAGCATATCACTTTTTCCTATAGTGTTTATCCTATAGGTTCGTATTATCGTTATGCTCATGTCCCCTAATTTATATATATACCATTTTCATAAAGTCTTTTAATTTATTATATTCTGATTTATATATTATTGTCTTAAATATTCTCATATTACTCTATAGTCTGGTCTTATTTAACTCATCACCCATCTCATGTGGTCATAAATATATTATACTGATTCTCATAATTAATCACCTATACCCTGTAACATGTATGGTCATCCATCATATAACTTATTTCACTTCCCATGCAATCATATAGATCATTCATATTAGATCCTATAACTGATCACACTACATGTATTCACACAATCATTTAACACCTACTGTAATTTATATCATATATACTCAAATCAAACATATACATATGATCATAAATTCATACATTCTAATATAGGAAATAGACTCGTCGCAAGTCTTATTTCCATTAAACATCATAAACTAACTTGTATGCTCTCACCTGGGCCTCGTTTGCTTCGAATCAATCCTAATCCTTAGTTTGTTCTGGAACAAGCTTTCATTCTATATCTACATAATAATACATTTATACTTATCAGTATACTAATTGATATATTCGAAACTATCACTCCTTAGGCTAAGAGAAAAGCCAATTTCATCTTTTAATGAAGGTATGCATTGATGCACTGCACAGTGTATCGATGCATTCCCTAACGATGCATCGATGCACTACTTGTGCATCGGTACATAAAATACATTCGATGTTTGTATTTTAAGGTGGTGCATCGATGCACTACTTGCATTCGATGTTTGTTTATTTGAGAGTGCATCGATGCACATTGAATATGCATCGATGCACACAACCCAGAAATTCCATTTTAAGCACGAAATTATTCAACTCTTCATTCAATTCTTCTATTTTAAGCCCCTATCATGTCCTTAAACTCAACTACCATTACTTAAACCAACTTATATCCATATAAACCATATTTATCTTCCATATCTCATCATGATTCTTAAAATTAAGAATCTTACTAAATTTTCAACTTTGTTATAAATCCTTTCTAACTTCATAAATATCTTATTTTTATTGATAAAAAGTCAAATTCCTTCTCAAAATTCACTTATTAACTCTTTTCCAACATTTCCTTTAAAAACTCATTTTCTTTAATATTTCATAACTTCTTCATATTTTGATTTTAGGACAACCCAAGCTTTCCATAAGCTTAAATATTACCTAAGGATCAAAACTCACTCTTAAAATTAACAAATAATTAGCTACAAGGAATCTTACCTTTGCCTTGGAGCTTCACGGGAGGAAGAAGAAGACGAAGAAGAAAAAGAGAGAAGAGATTTCTGGAAAAATCTCTCATCCTTATCCATATATATATATATATATCATTATTTTATTCATCTCTTGGTCAAATAACCTTTTTGCCCTTTAATACCTTTTATAATTACTAGCATCTTCAAGGTAATATTTTCAAATAAATCACTGAACTTTTCAACTATTCCACTTTAATCACCAAATTCTAAAATATTACAATTTGGTCACTAACTTGTTATTAAGGATGTTACAAATCTCCCCTACTTTAAAGAAAATTCGTCCTCGAATTTTCACTGCACATCTTGATAAGAACATGTGTTTTAATGTTTTCATGTTGCTTCCTTTACTTAATCTTTCCTGTCACCATCAGAAAACTTACTTTTCATTCCTTTAGTTCTTCATTTACCTTTTCCCTTATACATCCATATCATATCACTTATCAGGTATACAATAACATCAGTTCTTATCACTTAAAATCATAAATCAATCAATTTACTCATCAATCTCTAATTGCCTTGCAATCATACTCCAACTTTCATTCTATCATCACTTTACTGTCTCTTAACTTCTTTAATCATATAAATCATTCTTTATTTCTCTGACTACTTCTACTTGACCAAGAAACATAACTTTAAATCTTCATCATGGATGATTAAAACATACATTTTACAGAATCAAGCAATCTTTCACATCATCTGAAAAACCTTTTTTACTTTTAATCAACTTATAATTTATACTTCAACATAACCTTTATCATATCTGATCCTTTAAACTCAATCATTTCATTTCCTTATTCGATTATGTTTCCCTAATTTAAAATCTTCTTATAGCATAGGTCATATCTTTTCTTCAGACTCTCATAATCTTTTAGCTTCCTTTGGATACACAAATCCGTATCTTCTTAACTATATCTCATTTAGGTTATCAGAATATACTACCATATCTAAATCCACAGCAGACTTGATTGACTTAACCTTACATCTTTTCCAAATCTTACAACTTTATCACTTTTACTATTACAACTCGTCAATAGCAACTGTTCAATCTAGGGCACAAGCCCTAATCAATCAATCATATACATCATTTCTATTCAAAATTATCTCAATAATAATTTACTTAACTTATAAATCCACCTTTATTCACATACACCATGTAATTTCCATTATTCACACTTAACATTCTAACTTCTTTGTCTTATAAACGGATTAATGATGTATCCATTCTTAAATTCTTCTTATCAATCCTTAGCTTTACTCAAACATACAAATCCTCACTTCCTTCTCTATATCACTTTACTATGATCATAGTATACAACTGTATCCAGATTCAGTTCATATTTGGTTATCATATCCTGACAATATCTTATCAATATCTTGTTAGCCAACGCTAACTCTTTCCATCTGGAATACAAACCTTTATCATATCCATAATCTTACTTATACACAATACTACCCCTTTGATTCAAATCCATAACTCTGATTTCATTCATCTTATAAACATATCACTGATGCATTTATTCTTGAACTCTTTTACAATTCTAACCACATCATTTGATCCTTTAACGTTCTTATGGTGACACTTGTTCACCATATTCTAGCTTGTCCACTTAGTAACGAAACTACTCAATTTAACTTCTCCATTTGCAGAAATGAAAACCTTCTAATCATTATCTTCATATCATTTAACCCAAAGGTCTGTAACAACAGAATCTTCCTCCAATCCACCCTTGAACTCGGGTGCTCTTAACTCTTTCAACTAATTCGAAACATTCATTCTATGAGTTAAAGAAGTGGAAAATTGAAAACACATCAAAATATTATTCAACATCATGAAGACATTTTCTAATCTTGTACAGGCATTCCCTGAGGTTTTCCGCTCTTCTCCCTGCCTGGCCAGGGCAGGTGAATGCTATTACCTTCAGGTCTATTGCCTTGTGCTTCACTTTTGAAGCTCTCATTATCAAACATCTAATATAATATAACTATTGAACTCTATTAACAAGACAACACACTCCTTACCGTTCAGACCAGAAACTTTTTCACTTCGTGTTGGCATGTACATTTTTTTAAAACACTGTTGACTTCGATTTAAGCATAGAATCAGCTAAACTGTAGCTCTGATACCATTAAATGTAACACCCCCAACCCGTATCCGACCCGGCTATGAGTCCGAGATGTCACATTGACTTTTCAAAACCTTTACTTGAACAAAATAGTGAATAATTTTAAAACTTTTACTAAATAAAATTGACTAATTTACATAAATTAGTATCCTATGATTTTACAAAACCAATTCGAGTATATCGAATTCAATTTTTTTTTATATGCCAAATACATATATTTTCTGATCTGAACTTTGTAAAGGAGATACTGACTTGTCTTGCTCCCCAATGCTCTCTATATTTTTCTCGAACCTACGCATGAAACAATCACACGCTAAGTCGATGACTTACTAAGACAAATAAAACATATAATAGAAATCATAAAACATTCCATATAACAAACCACATGAACATTTAATACTAACTTATCATACAAAACCATATAACAATTTCATACAAAATCACACACCTTTTTATATAACAAATATACTCATGTACATATATCATCATCTACTTTCTTAGCATTATCATATATATTATTATAACTATTTCTATCATTATCATCTAATTATTTATCACCTGATCTTGTACTTATCATGTATGTATATCATATCACACATATATCATTTCACCAAGAAACACCCATAAATCATAATTCCTGTAACCAAAAGCACATACATTATATATATAATGTATTCATGTTATCTCTTTGATTAGCCCATGGTACACTTGTGAGAACTATAGATATGAGAGTCTATAGAGGTTGTGCACTAATACTGTCACCACAGCTCATATAAATGCATCGAAGTGCCGCGTAGAAATGCACCGTAGTGCCACGTAGAATTGCACCGAAGTGCCTCATAGAAATGCACCGTAGTGCCATATAATGTCCATAAGGACCACATAGAAATTCCTTAAGAATCATATACATATACCAAGGACCAAGTATGTGTCTCAAAGACCTCATAAATGTTCCAAAGAATATACATATGTCTTGAAGGACCGCGTAGACCCTCGACTCTTGGCATGCCAACTATACCCCTAGCTCTCATGACACATAACATGGGCATTATCATTTATTTCATTTCAAATATTGACATAAACCTTTAATTCACTTTCACATATCACGTATCAAATAGCTTTTCACATAACTCATAGTCATATGTCTTATCTCATAACATATACATGTTTTCGCCTATATAATTCATATCATTTCTTATACCATCACATAATTCATTTAACATACATACATATCATGTAACATTATAATAGAAATACCTATAAGTCATACCACTTAGATTTCATATACATCTAGTCACATAGATCACTTTTGCATAGCTTATATCCACATATATTATCTACATGTATACCCAGGAATCAAATGGCATATACCAAATCATATAAATATATATATAGTTTATGCAATCACGTTACTTATACTCACATGGATCCATATCATAGAGCTTAGTTCCCTTGTACATGTTATCACACCGGCATATAATCTTATATCAATCCTATAGGTAAAAGCTATTTATCTTTATCTCATTTTCCCTTTGTATCAGCTTACATGATTTATTATACTAACATGTACAATAACATATAACCCTTATCACTTATCTCACGTTATTTAATTATGAATTATTCTATCCATTTAATTTAGTTCTATATAGCTCCTATAACCTTCTCATAAGGTTTTATAGTTCTTCATTTTATAAATTCTATATCATAGTTTTCTTTTAAGCATATCACTTTTTCCTATAGTGTTTATCTTATAGGTTCGTATCATCGTTATGCTCATGTCCCCTAATTTATATATATACCATTTTCATAAAGTCTTTTAATTTATTATCTTCTGATCTATATATTATTCTTTTAAATATTCTCATATTACTCTATAGTCTGGTCTTATTTAACTCATCACCCATCTCATGTAGTCATAAATATATTATACCGATTCTCATAATTAATCACCTATACCCTGTAACATGTATGATCATCCATCATATAACTTATTTCACTTCCCATGCAATCATATAGATCATTCATATTATATCCTATAACTTATCACACTACATGTATTCACACAAATCATTTAACACCTACTGTAATTTATATCATATATACTCAAATCAAACATTTACATATGATCATAAATTCATACATTCTAATATAGGAAATAGACTCGTCGCAAGTCTTATTTCCATTAAACATCATAAACTAACTTGTATGCACTCACCTGGGCCTCGTTTGCTTTGAATCAATCCTAATCCTTAGTTTGTTTCGGAACAAGCTTTCATTCTATATCTACATAAAAATACATTTATACTTATCAGTATACTAGTTGATATATTCGAAAATATCACTCCTTAGGCTAAGAGAAAAGCCAATTTCATCTTTTAATGAAGGTATGCATCGATGCACTGCACAGTGTATCGATGCATTCCCTAACGATGCATCGATGCACTACTTGTGCATCGGTGCATAAAATACATTCGATGTTTGTATTTTAAGGGGGTGCATCGATGCACTACTTATACATCGATGCACTACTTGCATTCGGTGTTTGTTTATTTGAGAGTGCATCGATGCACATTGAATATGCATCGATGCACACAACCCAGAAATTCCATTTTAAGCACGAAATTATTAAACTCTTCATTCAATTCTTCTATTTTAAGCCCCTATCATGTCGTTAAACTCAACTACCATTACTTAAACCAACTTATATCCATATAAACCATATTTATCTTCCATATCTCATCATGATTCTTAAAATTAAGAATCTTACTAAATTTTCAACTTTGTTATAAATCCTTTCTAACTTCATAAATCTCTTATTTTTATTGATAACAAGTCAAATTCCTTCTCAAAATTCACTTATTAACTCTTTTCCAACATTTCCTTTAAAAACTCATTTTCTTTAATCTTTCATAACTTCTTCATCTTTTGATTTTAGAACAACCCAAGCTTTCCATAAGCTTAAATATTACCGAAGGATCAAAAATCACTCTTAAAATTAACAAATAATCATCTACAAGGAATCTTACCTTTGCCTTGGAGCTTCATGGGAGGAAGAAGAAGATGAAGAAGAAAAAGAGATAAGAGATTTCTGGAAAAATCTCTCATCCTTATCCATATATATATATATATATATATATATATATATATATATATATATATATATATATATATATATATTTATTTTATTCATCTTGGTTAAATGACCCTTTTGCCCTTTAATACCTTTTATAATTATTAGCATCTTTAAGGTAATATTTTCAAATAAATCAATGAACTTTTCAACTATTCCACTTTAATCACCAAATTCTGAAATATTACAATTTGGTCACTAACCCGGTATTAAGGATGTTACAACTTGCCACTTGTCGAATTTGCCTACAACAATAGTTACCAGTCAAGTATCAAAATGGCTCCTTATGAGGCTCTATATGGGAGAAAATGTCGTACGCCTTTGAACTGGTACGAGCTTAAGGACCAATAAATTCTTGGTCCTGAGTTGATTCAGGAAGTGGAAGAGAAAGTTCAAGTGATTCAAAATAATCTGAAAGTGGTAGCTGATAGACATAAATCATATGCTAATCTGAAGAGGAAGGAAATACAATTTCAAGTGGGAGATAAAGCATTCTTAAAGGTGTTTCCATAGAAGAATGTGTTAAGATTTGGGCGAAAAGGAAAGCTCAGTCCTCAGTTCATTGGATCCTATGAGATCATTAAAAGAGTGGGACCAGTGGCATACGAATTAGCTCTGCCACCTGAAATGAAAAACATTCATGATGTTTTCCAAGTTTTAATGCTTCAGAGATATAAGTTTGATCCCTCCCATATTGTAACACCAGAGAGATAGAAGTTTAGCCTGACCTGAGTTATGAGGCAAAACCAGTCCAAATATTAGCTCACGAGGTGAAACAATTAAGGAACAAGACTATTCTATTGGTCAAAGTATTATGGAGGAATCATAAGGTAGAGGAAGCAACGCGGGTGCATAAAGAGAACAAGAGGAATCATTACCCCCATCTCTTTGTGCAGTAAAAATTCAAGGACGCATTTTCTTAAGAGGGATATTTGTAACATCCTCAATACCAGGTTAGTGACCAAATTATAAATCTTCAGAATTGATTGGCTAAAGTAGATAAATTGAAAAGTTTAAGGACTTATATAAAAAATTATGTAGGACTATATAGCAAAAAAGGATGAATAGAAAGACAAAATGGTCATTTGACCAATTATTGAATTAAAAATGAGATGTGGGAGAGATATATACACGTGGAGATGGAAAGAAAAGGGAAATGAAATATCCAGAGAGTTTTTCTTCTTCTTCTTCTTCCTTCTTTATACGTGAAAGCCATTAGAAAGGTGAGTTTTCTTGTTAGCTGATTATTCATTGAATTTAAGTTTGGTTTATGATCCTTGGGTGATACTTAAGCTTAAAGAAATCCTAGCAAAGAGTTGATAAGTGGAATTTGAAACTAAATTTGACTTGTCATCAGTTGAATTAAGAAATATGAAGTGATAGAATTGAAATTAGAACATATTGAAAATTTGGTATGATTATTGATTTCCACATAGAGGATAAGATTTTGAGAATAAAGATGTGTTGAATGAATAAAGATTGATTTAAGTATGTGTACTTGAGTTAAGAGTATGAAAGAGATTAAGACATGAAGTGTTTGAGCTGATAAGAGTGAATTTTCGGGTTCAAAAGTGAAATTTGGGCTTTGAGTATCGATACTGCTTCATCTATTACCGATACTTCAAGAGTAAAAGAGTGATAATTGGTATAGGGGTATCGATACTGGTTGAACAATATCGATACCATAAGTCTGAATTTGACAAAGAGATTCATAGGGTATCGATACCTGGAGAGTAGTATCGATACCAAGGGTACCAATACCATAAGGTTAGTATCGGTACCAATTTTTTGAAATAAGGATTTCGAATGTAAAAAGGGTATCGATACCAGGCTTGGTATCGATACTACAGTTAGGGAAATATCGATACCCTACAGGGGTACCGATACTACTTCAAGTAGGAAATGAAATTAAGCATTTCTTTTGGTCTAGGAAATTAAGGATTGAATTATGATATTTGGAATACTAATATGTATATAATATGTATGATTGTGTAGATATCGAGTACAAACAAGTTTCGGAACGACCATAGAGTTATTATCGATCCAAAGAGAGAAAAATCATAGAAGTGGATTTGGAATTAAGTGAGGCTAAGGTGAGTGAATACTATAGGTGTAGTTCAATGGAAATAAGACTTGTGATAAGTCTATTTTCTATATTAGTGTTCATGGTCTAATAGTTATGAACATGCATATGTTATGATCTTTATAAACACATGTATGAGTTCGATATGTTTATATGATTTGATACATGCTATATGATTCATGTGAATATACTTAAATAACATATGTTATATGATATGAGATTGATGGTTATACATACCTATGATATGTGATAGAAAAGAAGAAATATGTGATTATAAGAGAAATGATATGAGTACATGATTATGTGGAGAAATTATAATTATATGAGTGTATGGAATATAATGATTATGCCTATTTTATGTGATATGAGAGCTATGGGTATAGTTGGCATGCCAAGAGTTGAGAGTTACATAGGTCCTTCGAGACATATGATAGGTCCTTCGGGACATAGATGACATCCTTCGGGACATAGATTTTGTAATACCCCCAACCCGTATCCGACCCAGATCCGAGGTGTCACATTGACTTTTCAAAACTATGTTCTTTACAAATCCACTAAAATCTTAATTTCCTCATTTGAGAAAATAATTACTTTACATTAATAAATACTATCAAATTGTTTTACAAACCATTCAGAGCATATTAAACTCAATCAATTAGTACATGCCAACTATATTCAAAATGACCAAATACATTTAAATCATTTATTTTCTGATATGAAACTTTGTAAGGGAGATGCTGAACTGTCTTGCTCTTCTTAGCTTATCTTCTCGCTTCTGTAACCTACGTGTGAAACAATCACACGCTAAGTCTATGACTTAGTGAGACATTAAATTTATAAAAGAACTCTAATTATTTAAACATGCAAGAACACATTATCTCATGATGTCACACCAAAATAATATAACATTACATATAATGTTATATACACATATACATATCTCACACTATTTCCATTACTAACCTTATTCCACTATCCATATTCTTATCATTTATGTATTATAATCATATACTCGTATGTCTATTCTTTTAAGCCACATATGATTCATTTAACCAAGCAATATACACATCATCATATAATCATATAATGCAATTCATATTACAAAAGCATATACTTTACATGTATATATATATATATAAATATATATATATATATATATATATATATATATATATATATATATATATATATATATATATATATTTATTATTATCTCTTTGTTAGCCCATGTATATATGTGAGAACTATAGATATGTGAGTACATTGAGGTTGTGCACTATGTTGTCACTATAGCTCGTATAATTCCCACTAGGGGAGCGTAAAATTTGTCCCGTAGGACCACTATGTCCCGAAAGACCACTGTATATGTCCCGAAGGACCACTGATAATCCCTCAACTCTTGGCATGCCAACTATACCTCTAGCTCTCTTTACACATAACATAGGTATTAGCATTATACCATTTCACATATTCATATAAACATGTAGTTCACTCTCAGATATCACGTAGCTTATGTTGCATAACTTGTATCACATATACACATTCATATCACATGTTCATTTAAGCTCAAAACTTCTTCCACATTTACATGTAATCATGTAGCTTCTTTTCATATAGTTCATGTCACTTTTCATATCATTCATTTATCACATATAACATGGCTTAATATATCTTTGTATTCTTTTTCACCTAATCACATCTACCTCTTCTCATATATCTCATACATAATCTCTATCATATATACATTCCTTCACTTATCTTATAGTTATGTATCATATTACATAATTTAACTTATATCATATTATCATGTGTACATATATCATGGACACTTAACATGTATCATATAAACATGTATTCACACATATTATTAACATATGCAACAATCAATAACACACATGTAACATATCAAACATATGCTCATATTAATGAATTCATGCATTTTAATATAAGAAATAGACTTGCCACAAGTCTTATTTCCATTAAACATAATACACTATCTAATATGCACTCACCTTGGCCTCACTTGCTATCAATTACTCCTATAGCTTACTTTCTCTTCTTGATCAATTCTAACCTTTCAATCATTACGGAATTTGCTCTCAATCGATATTTAAACAATCATGTATACATATTAGTATTCTAAATACTATGATTCGATCCTTGATTTCTTAAGCTATAAGAAAGATCTACTTCTATTTTTCCTTTGAAGTGCATCAGTACACTCTGCAGTATGTACATCGATGCATTAAGTATGCATCGATACACAATTTGCATTTTATGTTTCTATTTTTAAGTGGTGCATCGATGCACTTCCTGTGCATCGATACACAGTGAACAATTTCTGGAAATTTACCCTTGATGCATCGGTACATGTTGAATGTGTACCGATGCACACTAGCCCAGAATTCCAATTTATGCACGAAAATCACTTTATTCTAACTTAATTGTGCCATATTTCAACCCTATTCAAATCCTTAACTTACATACACATGTTGAACCTCATTAATATTCATTTATCTCATATTTAACCTCAATATCTTCTCCTCTTTATGAAATTCAAGAATTGTACTCAATTTTCAACATGTTCTAAATCCACTTCTAACACTTCATATTCCTTAATTTAACCATTAACAAGTCAAATTCAACTTCAAAATCTATTAACTCCTTTTATTTCAATAATTCACTTAAAAACTCTTCATATTTAATCCTCCCTAACTCATCCATTTTGAAGTTTCAACATACTTTAATCTCTAAATAATCTTTCTTAGCACCCCAAGAATCAAAACTAAGCTTAAAACTCAAGAATTAACCAACTGAAATTAAACTTACCTTTGCCATGGAGCTTACGGGAAGAGAAGAGGAAGGAGATAACCCAAGCTCCAGACTTTTCTTTTCTTTCTCACCCTTTCCACGTGTTTTATAGCCTCAAAAGAAAGATAAAAAACTTTCTGGTCAAATAACCATTTTACCCTTTATTTGCTTTAATAATTACCAACTAACATTCACTAAATATTCTAATATAATCCATGAACTTTTAAATCTTTCAAAATCAGACTTCAAAGTTTCAAAGTTTCTATTTTAATCACTAGCCCCGATTTTGAGATATTACAAATCTCCCCTCCTTTAAGAAAATTCGTTCTCAAATTTTCACTGTACACATCGATAAGTACACTACCTCTACATATCTTATAATGCTCTTTATCCACATTCGTTCCTTTATACATTCATCTACTGTCGCTTATCGTATAACCAATAACCTCAATCCATTTCTGTCTTTTCTCTCCTTCGATTTTGCATTTTCCTTTAACCATTTCTAAAATACCATATAATGCCACTCATCACGTAGACAATAACATCCATTTTCATCACTCAATCTCATAAATCCATCTCTAATTACCTTATAACAATAACCAAACTCATTTTCCATCATCATTTGACCAAGAACACAACCTTAAATATTCTTTAAATATGATTAACATACACTTTAAAGAATCTTTTCACATCACCTTGCACACTTTTCTTACTTCTATATTGAAATTATCATCTATACTTCCGTATAACCTTTATCATATCTGATCCTTTCAACTCAATCATTTTCATTTCTTTATTCCATTATTCCTTTATTCATTCAAAATTGAAATCTCCTTATATATAAATCATATATTTCCTTTCATGTTCACATACTCTTTTCCTATCACTTATAATCATCTCTGATTACCAATCTTTATCACCTTTTCATAACTTTGATAATCAATTTCACTTATACAAACTTTATTCTTTACAATCTCTTATACTTGTATTTTTCTCAATCATACGAATATTTATCTCCTTTACTACCTTACATTTCCATACTCAGAATACACCACCATATCCAAATTCACATCATATTTGGTTAACTTATCCTGACATCATTTTCTAATTCTTTAACTCTAATACACTTACTATCATATAATTTTGTTAATCATTACCATCTCTTCCAATCTAAAGCGTAAACCTCCATCAATCCATTCATATACATTCTTTCCAGATCCTCTTTATATTTGGTTATCATAACCTGACAATATCTTATAATCTTATAATTTTGGTACATTTTATCACATACTCTGGTTAGCCAACGCTAACTCTTTCCATCTTAACTGCAATTATCATATACACACTTTTAGTTATACACAATACTATCCATTCATTTTAAACTCATAAGCTCTGACTTTATACATCTTATACGCTTGTCACCGATACACTTATTCTTAAACTCTTCTACCAATTCTCACTGCATCATTTGATCTTTTAACGCTCTTATGGTGACACTTGTTCACCATATTCTATCTTATTCACAAAATAACAAAACGAATCCATATCACCTTTCTGATTCAAAACAGTGAAAACTTTATATCATTATTCAGATATGATTTCAACTTTCTGAAATCAACCTTTAATCTTATAAGACATTTTCTGAGGTTTCCGCTCTTCATCATGCCTGGCCAGGGCAAGTGAATTGCTATCACCATCATATTTGTCAGCTATCGATTCACTTCGATAATTTCTATAATCCATTTCTACTATATCATACAAATCTTATCTATTAGCAAGACAACATACTCCTTACAGTATCATATCAGAAATTTTCACTTTGAGTTGGCATGTACACAATTTTAAAACTCTTTTACTATCGGTTTAAACCTAGAATCAACTAAGCCTTAGCTTTGATACCATTAAATGTAACACCCAACCCGTATCCGACCCGGATCCGAGTTTGAGGTGTCACATTGACTTTTCAAAACTCTGTTCTTTACAAATCCACTAAAATCTTAATTTCCTCATTTGAGAAAATAATTACTTTACAATAATAAATACTATCAAATTTGTAACATCTTGAAATCTGGGTCAGTAACTAAAATGAGATTTTTTGAAATTTGGGGATCAATTTAAAAAATTGAAAAGTTTAATGATTTTTATAAGAATATTTTAATATTGGATAAAGGGTAAATATGAAAGGATTATAAGGTTATTATTTTGACTTGGAGGATATTTTTATCTCCCTTATTTAGGGAAATAACACGTGGGAAGAGAGATATCTGGAAGCTTTCTTTCTTCTTCTTTCTTTCTCTTCTTCACGTTGAGTTTAACTACAAAAGGTAAGTTGGATTTTTATGGTTGTTTACTTGAATATTAAGTAGGTTTTGATTATTTGGGTGTTATATAAGCTTAAGTAAAGCTTTTGTAAGCTTAAAACACCAAGAAGAGAGAAATAGAAAGGAATTTTTATTAAGAGTTCATAAATGAACTTTTGTTATAGAAAGGTTTTTGAAGTTCTAAGGATGGATTTGACTTGTCAAAGGGTTAATTAAGAAGTTAGAGGTGATAGAATTAAACTAAGAACACATGGAAAATTTGATAAAATTATTTGATTCAAGAATTATGGTGAATTATGAGGGATAGTGAAGTGTTATTGTGTTATAAGAAGGTTTACATATGTATAGATAAGTTTTATGGTATAAGGAGGGGTTAATAAGTAGAATTTGAGGACAAATTAAGAATTTTCGGGCTCAAAATGTAATTTCTGGGTTGTGTGCATCGATGCATCTTCAATGTGTATCGATGCACTCTCAAATAAATGAACATCAAATGCAATTAGTGCATCGATGCACCCCCTTAAGATTAAAACATCGAAGGTGATTTGTGTACCGATGCATGGATAGTGCATCGATGCACATGTTAAAGAATACATTTCGATGCACTGTAGAATGTACCGATGCACTTCAATGGGAAATGGAATAAATCTTTCTTTCAGTCTAAGAAATTATAGATTATAGTATATCAATGGGATACTGATAGTATAAATATATGATTGTGTAGACATTGATCGGAAGCAAAGTTCGAATAGGTCGGCAGAGTAAGATACGCAAAGAAAAAAAGAGCTTAAAAGTGTTCATTGAGACCAGGTGAGTACATGATAGTAAGTTTACATTATGTTAAGGAATTAAGACTTGCGATGAGTCTAATTCCGATGTTATATGATATGAGTACAAAACCATAAACATGTAGTGATATTGTGTTAGATGTATGGTATATGAGTAAATGCATATGTCTAATTGTTGAATGCATCTTTATGTGTGAACTATGTAAATGCATGTATTTATGATAATAGGTTATGTGATCATGAGATATATGATAAAATATATGTGAAAGTAATATGACTTATATGTGTTTCTATTAGAATGTTATATGATATGTTATGTATGTGAAATGAATGATATAAATACATGTTAATATAATAAGCTAGATTAAATGTTATAATTGAATGAAGGGATTGTATGAGAACATGTATATGCTAACATGTGTTATGAGATAAGAATCATGACTATGAACTATGTGAAAAGGAATACAAGTAAAAGTGAAAAGCTATGTGATAAGTGAATGTGAATTACATTGAAATATGCTATATGAAAGTGAACTATGTGCCTCTGTGTATATGTGATACAAGTTATGCGACATAAGCTACATGATATGTGACAATGAATTACGTGTTTATATGAATATGTGAAATGATATAATGCTGATGCCCATGTTATGTATAAAGAGAGCTATAGGTATAGTTGGCATGCCAAGAGTCGAGGGATTATAGTGGTCCTTCGGGACATAGTGGTCAGACGGGACAAATTCTACGTGCCCCTAGAGGGAATTATACGAGTTGTGGTGACAACATAGAGCACAACCTCAATGTACTCACATATCTATAGTTCTCACATATGTACATGGGCTAACAAAGAGATAACAATAAACATATATATTACATGTAAAGTATATGCTTTTGTAATATGAATTGCATTATATGATTTTATGATGATGTGTGTATTGTTTGGTTAAATGAATCATATGTGGCTTAAAAGAATAGGCATATGAGTATATGATTATAAGACATATATGATAAGAATATGGATTGTGGAATAAGGTTAGTAATGTAAATAGTGTGAGATATGTATATGTGCATATTACATTGTATGTAATGTTATATTGTTTTGGTATGACATCATGAGATGATGTGTTCCTGCATGTTTAACTAATTAGAGTTCTTTTATAAATTTAATGCCTCACTAAGTCCTAGACTTAGCGTGTGATTGTTTCACACGTAGGTTATAGAAGTGAGAAGAAAAGCTAAGAAGAGCAAGACAGGTCAGCATCTCCCTTACAATGTTTTAGATCAGAAAATAGATGATTTAAATATATTTGGTTATTTTGAATATAGTTGGCATGTACTAATTGATTGAGTTGAATATGCTCTGAATGGTTTGTAAAATAATTTGATAGTATTTATTACTGTAAAGTAATTATTTTCTCAAATAAGGAGATTAAGATTTTAATGGATTTGAAAAGAACATAGTTTTGAAAAGTCAATGTGACACCTCAGACTAGGATCCGAGTCAGATACGGGTTGGGGGTGTTACAAAATTGTTTTACAAACCATTCAGAGCATATTCAACTCAATCAAATAGTACATGCCAACTATATTCAAAATGACCAAATACATTTAAATCATCTATTTTCTGATCTGAAACTTTGTAAGGGAGATGATGACCTGTCTTGCTCTTCTTAGCTTCTCTTCTCGCTTCTGTAACCTACGTGTGAAACAATCACACGCTAAGTCTATGACTTAGTGAGGCATTAAATTTATAAAATAACTCTAATTATTTAAACATGCAGGAACACATCATCTCATGATGTCACACCAAAACAATATAACATTACATACAATGTAATATACACATATACATATATCACACTATTTCCATTACTAACCTTATTCCACTATCCATATTCTTATAATTTATGTCTTATAATCATATACCCGTATGTCTATTCTTTTAAGCCACATATGATTCATTTAACCAAGCAATACACACATCATCATATAATCATATAATGCAATTCATATTACAAAGCATATACTTTACATGTAATATATATATATTTATTGTTATCTCTTTGTTAGACCATGTACATATGTGAGAACTATAGATATGTGAGTACATTGAGGTTGTGCACTATGCTGTCACCACAGCTCGTATAATTCCCACTAAGGGCACGCGGAATTTGTCCCGTAGGACCACTATGTCCCGAAAGACCACTGTATATATCCCGAAGGACCACTATGTCCCAAAGGCCCACTATGTCCTGAATGACCACTGATAATCCCTCGACTCTTGGCATGCCAACTATACCTCTAGCTCTCTTTACACATAACATGGACATTAGGATTATATCATTTCACATAGTCATATAAACATGTAGTTCATTGTCACATATCACGTAGCTTATGTCGCATAACTTGTATCACATATACACATTCATATCACATGTTCATACAAGCTCATAACTTCTTTCACATTTACATGTAATCATGTAGCTTCTTTTCACATAGTTCATGTCACTTTTCATATTATTCATTTATCACATATAACATGGCTTAATATATGTTTATATTCTTTTTCACCTAATCACATCTACATCTTCTCATATATCTCATATATAATCTCTATCATATATACATTCCTTCATTTATCTTATAGTTATGTATCATATTACATAATTTAACTTATATCATATTATCATGTGTACATATATCATGGACACTTAACATGTATCATATAAACATGTATTCACACATATCATTAACATATGCAACAATCAATAACACATATGTAACATATCAAACATATGCTCATATTAATGAATTCATGCATTTTACTATAGGAAATAGACTTTTCACAAGTCTTATTTCCATTAAACATAATACACTATCTAATATGCACTCACCTTGGCCTCACTTGCTATCAGTTACTCCTATTGCTTACTTTCTCTTCTTGATCAATTCTAACCTTTCAATCATTACGGAACTTGCTCTCGATCGATATCTACACAATCATGTATACATATTAGCATTCTAAATACTATGATTCGATCCTTGATTTCTTAAGCTATAAGAAAGATCTACTTCTATTTTTCCTTTGAAGTGCATCGGTATACTCTGTAGTATGTGCATCAATGCATTAACTATGCATCAACACATAATTTGCATTCGATGTTTCTATTTTTAAAGGGTTCATCGATGCACTTCCTGTGCATCGATACACACTGAACATTTTCTGGAAATTTACCCTTGATGCATCGGTACATGTTGAATGTGTACCGATGCACACTAGCCCAGAATTCCAATTTATGCACGAAAATCACTTTATTCTAACTTAATTGTGCCATATTTCAACCCCATTCAAATCCTTAACTTACATACACATGTTGAGTCTCATTAATATCCATTTATCTCATCTTTAACCTCAATATCTTCTCCTCTTTATGAAATTCAAGAATCGTACTCAATTTTCAACATGTTCTAAATCCACTTCTAACACTTCATATTCCTTAATTTAACCATTGACAAGTCAAATTCAACTTCAAAATCTATTAACTCCTTTTATTTCAATAATTCACTTAAAAACTCTTCATATTTAATCCTCCCTAACTCATCCATTTTGAAGTTTCAATATACTTTAATCTCTAAATAATCTTTCTTAGCACCCCAAGAATCAAAACTAAGCTTAAAACTCAAGAATTAACCAACTGAAATTAAACTTACCTTTGCCATGGAGCTTACGGGAAGAGAAGAGGAAGGAGATAACCCAAGCTCCAGACTTTTCTTTTCTTTCTCACCCTTTCCACGTGTTTTATAGCCTCAAAAGAAAGATAAAAAACTTTCTGGTCAAATGACCATTTTACCCTTTATTTACTTTAATAATTACCAACTGACATTCTCTAAATATTCCAATTTAATCCATGAACTTTTAAATCTTTCAAAATCAGACTTCAAAGTTTCAAAGTTTCTATTTTAATCCCTAGCCCCGATTTTGAGATATTACATATTTCACATGTCACTCAGTGGATTCTTAGATGAGCTATGGTGACAGCATATGTGTGGACAACCTCAAAGTACTCGCACACCTTAAGTTCTCAATAATGTATATGGGCTTATAAAAAATATAATGAGTATTTACATGTTATTATTGTTTACATTGAATCATATATGACATTATTGAATTATGATATGATAAGTATAATTGCATTTGGATAGTTTGATTGCATGTTCATATTTATAGGAAATGCATTGTTATATTTTTATGCCTCACTAAGTCGATGACTTAGCGTGTAAGCGTTTTACACGTAGGTACTGAGAAGTAAGACGATTAGGCTTAGGATCAGCAAGACAACATACATTCACTCGAAGATCAAATCAGAAGTAAATTCATAGTATGTATTTTGTTGTATCAAATGTGTTGGCATGTAGAAAAGTGTAATTTACATATGCTCTGATCAGTTTTGTTATATTTTGGTTGTACTTATGTAAACTATTAACTTTATACTAATGAAAACTTGAATTTTCATGATTTTTAAGTTTTAAAAATTTTAAATAGTCGATGTGACACCTCAGATTTGTATCCAGGTCAGGTACGGGTTGGGTGTTATAGATATTCTAGGTTGTATAAAGGTACCGATACTTATAGTAGAGAGTATTCTCATTCCTTTGAAGGGAACCCGATTACTATAAGATTAGTTATCGATACTTGTATATTGAATAAACTGTATGTAACTTGTATTTGATTGATTTGAGTTGATTTAATGCTTTAATGTTCATAAAATGATATATGAAGGAAAAATGAAGTCAATGGATCTTGCAATTGTTGTTCGCGAAGATGACATTGAAATAGAGCCCAAGAGTATCAACAATGAAGTAAATCGAAAGCAATGATTGGATGGATATATGTACTTCTAGTAAGTGTCAATGTATTTGTGTAATTGTTGTTGAAATGGTAATTGGATTAAAGTATTTAAGAACTTTAAATTGATTACAAATTTCAAATCTTGATAGTATGACTGAATGCCAAAGGATGAAGAAAGCTGGTAATTACAACATCAGTTCAGTATGTAAAACGAAATTGAAATTGAGTATTATTTAGCATTAATTTATTGATTAAGAAACATTTATGCTTAATTTCAGGTGAAACATGAGGTGTTGGAGAAATGAAAGTCGATGAGTGATGCTGAGAAGGAACCATATGTGACATTGTCCTAAAAGGATAGACAATAATATAATGCTTGGAGGAAAACACATGAAAAGAAAATATTCATTAAACTTGTAAATATTGTGATAAACGATATGTAAATCACTAACATTAGATATTTTTTTAAAAAAGTAGGAAGTGTCGACAAGGTGTAGTATCAAAAGAGTGAACTCCATAATTGAACACCTGAAGGAGAAGAATAAAATTCATATGTTGGAAGAAATGGGGTTTGGATCTTTGATAGGAGTGAGGGATCGACCAATTCGGAGGGAATTATGCCAATCGTTGATGGAGGAATTTGATTTAGAAAAATGTAAAGTTAATATGGTGATTATTCATTTCCTCTGGGGGTCCCATATATTGTAGTCGTATTGGGGCTAGAAGATAAATGCAATAATGTTGAAGAAGTTATTAAGACGAAGAACTAGAAATCACTTGCCAAGAAATATGATTTAAATCCCAAGGTGACATATGCTAGACTTGAGGAGGAAATTAAAAGCGAAGCTTATGATGGGGATAATCTGAAGGCCCGAGTACTATTGTACCTTGTCAGAATCTTTCTTTGTCCAACGAGTGATACATCCCCGAGCAAGGGCAATATCAAGTTGATTTGTGATGAAGGGTTAAAAGGTGAATTGAATTGGGCTGAATATGTCCATGACAGATTGATTGAATCAATAATTAGCTTTCAGAAGGGCCGAAGCTAAACATTCCTCAAAGGGTGCATAACAATCTTAGAGGTAAATAAGTTGAACGATGCCTTGAAGTAGAAAATTTTAAGTATAATTATTATAGAAAATGATAAATTTCATTATAAATTCGGATTGTATTGGTTGATTTTTGGTCTGATTGTGCAAGTGTATCGGCATTCTAAAGAACTAGAGTGGCACGCATCCGTGCATGGGGAAAAGAAGAAGTAGTTCGAGTAATAGCAAAATTGAAGTTGGAAAGACCGAACAAGCAAAAAATGGTAATAACAATAATTATATAATATTAAGAATATAAAAAAATGTATTAATATTGTAATTTAATTTTGAATGTTATTGATAAGGAGGAAGATGATGAAGAAGAGAAAGAAGAGAATAAAGAAGATAAGGTAGTAGGGGAATTATGGTTAGGGGAGTGCAAGTAAATTTAACATTTTGATGTCTACGTTGACGAAGCTAAAAAAGCCATTTCTGATTGTTTTTAAAGATAATCTAGAATCGAAGAGGCGATTGAGAGCCTTAAGGGAGAAGTGAGGGAGTGGGGAAAGAAGTTGTGAAATTGATGGGGTGATGGGAGAGGTTGAAAAAATCGATGAAGGGGGAAAATGAGGGTTGAAATAAAAGATATGAAGAGTTATGTGGAGAAAAAATTTTGATGAATTTAAAAAATATGAAGAAGAAAAGTTGGATGCAGTGAGGAGGAATGATGTTAATGTTATGCAGACATCGGAGAATGTAATCGATGTTGACCTGGATTCAGAATGTCCTGCACCTAAAAAGAAGAAGCAAAATGTAAGATGAATAAAAGAAAATTGAATTTGATTTTTATTATTGTGTTGTGACTAATATTTGTAATCATAATTGTAGGTTGAAAAAAGTGAAAATACCAAAAGAAATTGGTGCATTTGAAAGTGGACTGTGTGAATATGTATGGAATAGTGGCTTACCATTAATGTCAGTAATATATATTATTTTTTGAGTGATATTTGAACATTTCATGACAAAACATTAATCCAAATTTATTATATAGCGAATTTGTAATCCAGTTGGGAAACCAATTAGCCACAATATCCGACGTTGCAACGTTAAAACCTATGGCATGGGTTAGCGATCTGGTAAGTAGAAAGTATAAATTGTTAAAACCTAGTGAATATGTTGTAATTGTGTAATTAATTTTGTTAGTTTATTAGTTTGTTCGGCTGGTTGTTGGTTAACGATTCAAAGAAGATACCAGGGAAGCGGAAGATTGCCTACCTTCTATACAATTTTGCGGTGAGCTAAATTAATTAATGTTGAAAAGTAGTGTTACAGATGGTTAATTAAGAATGATTGTCGAGGAAACGCAGACAATGGTGTTAGAACACAAGCTAAGTGTTGATGATGTTGCGGGCTTTTGGGAGCATATATTGAAAGACTATTCGAAATTAACCAATTGTGACAAAATAAGATAACATATGATTTGCAAATGGTGTTTTTTTTATTTAAATATTTATAAAGAAATGTTGTATTTTGTTAAATTGGGCGTGACATTTATTATATATCTTTATTACAATAAATGACAGTAAGAGCCATTGGTTTATGTTGGTGTTGGATATGGTTTCTCGTGTTGCAACGGTTTATGATAGTCTATTTACAACTCCAAGGGCCAAAAAGAGGAAATTGGTATGTATGAAAGGAAACAATAATTTATAATGCATAATTTGTTTGTAATATTACTTTATATTTTTTTTCACGAAAATGACCATATTAGATAAATATAATAAGGAAGCGATATTTGTAAATGCATGTGGGTAGCTGAAGGTCCCATTGAAAGGTTTCAACTTTATGGAGTATGAAATTAATGTGCAATTCAATGGGTATGAAATTTGAGCATAAATTGAATGCGCAATTTATAAGGGTTTTATATTTGAAATTTGTGGTATTTAATTTTTTTAACAGACGTGATTGCGGCATTTATGTGATGATGTGGATGGAAGGGATCGTTGCTAGAGGGTCATCGGATGATTTGGTAAGTGGATTGAAAAATTACTTTGTAGTTAAAATGTTAAAAGTCGTAGATTGAGTGATGTGATTAACATATTAACGATTTGAATATAGGTTGTTAGAAATTGGGATCGTATGAGAATATTAAACGGTTGCATATGCTACAATCAAAATAAAAGGAGAGATGTGTTAACAATTGCCTGCATGAGCCACATGAAAAAATATATGGGATAATGTAAGCAAGATTTTTGTATGTGAATGAAATTATGTATGTGATGACCAAAGTTAGCAATAGGTTTCTATATATGTTTGGTATACATACCATGTGTTATGATATTTACGATATATATAGATCAATATTGTAGTATTCCAAATTTTTTTGTTGTCCTGAAACGTAATAAAGAGATTGAAATCATAAATAAACATTGAAAATTTAAGACATCATAGTAAAATAGACATAATAACTCATATCATTGTCATCATTTGCGGGATCGTACGACCATTTCATTCTATCTTCTAAAAAATATGTTGATGTAGGTTACGTGCTTGTTTCCAAACTGAGCTTTACTTGAGGACATGTTACTTTGTTATGTCCCTCACCCTTGCAGAACCCACATTGTAAACAATTTACAGTACACATCTCAAACAATTTACACACAAAAAAGTATCGATACACATATATATAAAGTATCGATACTTTGACTTTCGAAACCGATTACTTTAAAGTAATTAATAAATTTATAATGTAAACGGTAAAAATCTACCAATTTAATGATAATAAGCGTAAACATCAAGTATCGATATTTTTTTGTATTTATATCGATACTTTTATTCCAGTATGCTTCTCAAACATTTTGTACACAAAAAGTATCGATACACATGTACAAAAGTATCGATACTTATAATTTCGAAACCTATTACTATAAAATAATACGTAAATTTACAATGTAAACGGTAAAAATCTACCGGTTTAATTATAGTAGGCTTAAACATAAAGTATCAATACTTATTATATATGTATCGATATTGTTATTCTAGCATGCATCTCAAACAATTTGCACTAAAAAAATATCGATACACATATATAAAGTATCAATACTTGGACTTTCGAAACCTATTACTTTAAAGTAATAGGTAAATTTATAATGTAAATGGTAAAAATATACTGGTTTAATGATAATTGGTGTAAATATCAAGTATCAATACTTTTTGTATAGGTAACGATACTTTTATTCCAGTTTACTTCTGAAACATTTTGCATGCACAAAGTATCGATACTTGGAATTTTGAAACCTATTACTATAAAGTAATACGTAAATTTACAATGTAAATGACAAAAGTTTACTGGTTTAATGATAATAGGCGTAAACATAAAGTATCGATACATTATATATAGGTATCAATACTTTTTGTCTAGTATGCTTCTTAACAACTTGCACGCAAAATGTATCAATACACATGTATAAAGTATCGATATATAGAATTTCGAAATCGATTACTTTAAAGTTGTAGGTAAATTTACAATGTAAACGGTAAAAGTCTACCGGTATATGATAATTGGCGTAAATACCAAGTATCAATATTGTCTATATAGGTATCGATACTTTTATTCCAGTATGCTTCTCAAACAATTTGCATGCAAAATGTATCGATACACATATATAAAGTATCAATACTTATAATTTCAAAACCTATTACTGTAAAATAATAGGTTAATTTACAATGGAAACGGTAAAGGTCTACCGGTATAATGATAATAGGCGTAAACATCAAGTATTGATATACATGTACAAAGTATCGATATGTGGAATTTCGAAACCTATTGCTTTAAAGTAATAGGTAAATTAATAATGTACACGGTAAACGTTTCTACCGGTACAATGAAAATAGACGTAAATGTACAAGTATCAATAATGTCATATAAGTATCGATTCTTATAATTTCGAAACCTAGTACTTTAAAGTAATAGGTAAATTAACAATGTATACGGTAATATATTGATAATATTGATAACAAATCAAGTAATTAACATATTTTATTATCATCGGATTTCTAAGACATCATCAGCTTTAAACAGGTGCTACCAATTACATTAAATAAGCGCTACTTGTTATGTTATTATGGTTGATAATGTTTATAGTAATTAACATATTTTGTTATCGTCGGATTTCTAAGTCTCAATAAGCTTAAACTTTGTTAACATTTTAGGCGCTTCCTAATATGTTGATAATATTGATAACAAATTAAGTAATTAACCTATTTTGTTATCGTCAGATTTTTAAGGCCCCATTAACTTTAAACATACGCTACCTATTACATTAAATAAACGCTACTTGTTATGTTATTATGGTTGATAATGTTTTTAATAATTAACCTATTTTGTTGTCGTCGAATTTCTAAGGCTCCATCAGCTTAAACTTTCATAACATTTTATGCGCTACCTAATATATTAATAATATTGATAACAAATCAAGTAATTAACCTATTTAGTTATTGTTAGATTTTTAAGGCCCTATCGGCTTTAAAAAGGCGCTACCTATTATGTTACATAAGCGCTACTTGTTATGTTATTATAGTTGATAATGTTTCTAGTAATTAACTGGTTATGTTAAAGTCAATATTTTTTTGTGGATTTTACATACGACGATAATATTCCCGGCTATTACCATTATTGTTACCGACACAAATAACATTTCCAGAAAACATATAACATTTTCGGTAACATTTTTAATCGGTCACATATTTAACCATTCACTTCGTTTTTAATTATACATTAGTCAGTCTCACAACAAAACTTCCCTATTTATTTAATTTAATAAATAAAAGTTATACAAACAATTTATCTAAAGATTTTTCATTTACACTCCCTACTACTTAATAAAACTGACATGCAGCTGGTGGGCCACCAATTATGTGTTGTCTTTCATCTAGCAGCCATATAATCATATTGTATTCTCCTGCTCTTGATGCAGAGTAATTAGCAAAGATTTTAGAGACGACAGCGAAATGGAGAAAACACAAGTCTGTGGGAATGCAAGAGTGAGGTGTCAGATAAAATTGAGTGACAAATGGGCCTTTTTTTCTCTGTTTTAAATGCACAAACCTCAAGCTCTGATAGATTTTAGAATGATCTGATACCACTGTCTTTTGTGTCAGTGTGGAGTTCATTCCACATGTTCAGATACCATTACTCAGTAGTACAGAATACATGGTGTTAATGAAAGCTGCAGCAGCATGATATTCAATCATTTCTCAAGGAAAATTCATATATATGCAGATACAACGACACATATACAACCTTATACATGAAAAATTGCTAATGACTAGTCACGCTTGCCTGACATCTGACCCAGTTGAGAACCAGTCAAAACCGATCACCAGCAAGCATGCCGGGTGTCGAAAGTTGTCACTTCTCTATCAATGTACTGAGAATGAGCATTGTCGGATCTCCTTATTGCTTGTCACTTAATCTCGCAGGCAAGCATATGAATGAAAATGCTGGGGCAGGCACCAGCGATATGTTTGAGGCGGTTACGTATATATCTTAAAATTTAAATTATATATATGGCTTAATATAAAAATAAATGTCTGAATTTTATCTCAAAAAATATTTTAGTGTTTAAAGAAATTTTCATTAAAAACAAGTGTTTAACGTTTTCATTGGAGTACTTTTAGGTGTCTGGATCGTAATGACCGTTAAACTTGTGTTAGGTGACACGTGTCATGTTCTGATAATTTTAAAATTTTATTTAAAAAATTAAAAATATTTTATTTTAAAAAACCAAACAACCCGCGTCTCCCTCTCTTCCCCCTTCCCTTTTCCCCTTTCCATGGTCGTCGACCAACCAGCCATGATTATCACTGCCATCTTCATCGGCACCAGCGTCGACCTCCGATCAAAATTCCATTCAGTTTTTGTCGTAAAGTGCTACCATTTGCGGTAGAGAAGCGTTCAAAGATTTGTTAGATTTTAAGTCACTGTCACTGTTTTTCGTCGATTCCGACCGATCCTAATGTCCATAAATCACACCGCCACCACCATTCGAACCACCGTACAATTCCGATCAAAACCCAAGTGTTCGGTGACGATGATGACTAGAGATGGCCAACAACAGTTGGTAATGGGGGTTGAAATGGGATATTTTAGTTTTTTAGAGTTTTTTATAACGTCATTAAAAGTTTAGGTTTTTATAAATAAATTAAGTTTTTTTTTAAATAATTATTTTTATTATTAAAAAAATTATAAAAATATAACGGTAAGAACCTAAAAGTGCAATTGAGAAAACATTAGACACTTATTTTTAACAAAAATTCTTTAAGCATCAAGGTTTTTCGATGCAGTATATGCACTTATTTTTTTATTAAGCCTATTTTTATTAATCTTCTGTTTTATTAATTATGTCCATCATAAAATTTTATGTGTTCACTTCGTATAAATTTTATGCTAATATATGTGTTAACTATAAAAAATATTTCTAAATTTATCACTAGACAATTTATCGTGTTAAGCTTCGGCCCTCATTTACCGATGACTTATTACATTGAGCTTCGACTCCCATTTAATATTTATTGACGACTTATCATATTGAGCTTGGACTCTCATTGTTTAAAACTTTAACTTCTATTACTACTTGGACTTCGATCCCCATTATTCAGAGACATAAGAATGACTTTGGGTTCTAGGGACTTTCACTGTTTTGGGGTTAACAGTGTTTGGGTAATTGGACTTACTGGTTTATATAAGCATGTCATATATTATACATTTTGTTAAATATTACTGAAAATATTATGTCATCCTCTAATGTTTGATCTGATATTGTATGCCATATTGTTTAAACATTTATTTATTTGTAGATTGGTGTTACTTAAAATGAAAGAACGTAAGTACGTATGATAGTGAGACGTGTGATATTGAATTATTGATAGTGTTAGTCACCATTTTTCAACCAATAATATTATTACTATTATAATTATTATTATTATTATTATTATTACAAACCCAAACCCATTTACAAACCCATTACCCAACATCCAAACCCCAACCCAAAACCCAAACTTGGGCCCAAACAAAAAAACCCTAGCCCAATACCTAACAACCTAAACTAACCCTAACACTAATATCTTCAGATGTCACCGCTGCCAAGATGGTTCCCATAACCACTGCTCGAGCCTGTCACACGTCCAGCCGTGCTAGTCATCGCCGCCGTCAAGTCTAGCCGAACCAAATCATCAGTAATCTCAACAAAACCCCAAAAAATCCGGGGCATTAAAAGCACAAATCATCACCATACATCATTCACAGTAATTGTCAGAAGCAAGTAAGATTAGGTTTCATTTTTATTGAAAAATATCTGTAATCGGTATAAGAACCCGGATATGAAGATGTAATGGGATCTTTTCCCCACTGATTTCCAAAGCAATAAAAAAAACGTTTCTAAAGGTAAAATATTTCTTCACAATCATTTTTTTATTTTATTTCTTTTCAAAACTAAGCAAAAAGTAAAAAAAAAAGGGTTCAATTTATTTACCTTGATGCAGTCGGGTCTTCGTCGGAGTGGAGAAGTCGAGAGGTCGAGTTCCCTTTGGGGTGTTTTAGATTCGTTTTTAGATGCTTAGTCATCGGTTTCAGAGTTTAGAGAGGGAGATCATGGTTTTGGGATAGATCTAGGGTACTCCGGCCACTGTGGGTGGTGGCCGGAGCGGCGGTCGAGATGAAGGCAGTGGGTGCGACGAAGTCGATAGAGAGAGAGTTGGGAGAGTTTTTTTTTTAGAAATAGGTTAAAATGAAATAAAAAAAGGAAATGGGTTTTTATAGAAGTTTAGACGAAATCATGCTTAAGTCCACCTAAAATTGCCATTTTTTTGCGTTTTGGTCATTTGCGATGTCCAAATTTGTTATTTACCCCTTTTATATTGCACCGATTTTGCTATTTCCCTTTTTTAAAGCATGTCATGTATTGTTGGTATATTTTCATTTTAGTCCCTCCAGTTTTAGTGTGTTATTATATTTAGATCACTAATATGTTGTTTTATTTTGTTATGATTTAGTTATTCATTTTTTGTTTTGTTTAATTTAGTGTTTGATTATAGTATTTATGTTCTAATTTAATTTGGACCTTCAATTTGTGTTGTTCATTACATTGTAGTCCTTATGATTTTTATTGCATTTAACCCCATATTATAATGTTAATTTTTAATTTTTATTTAAATTTAATTTAATTAATTTGTTTTATTTGAATTTTTATGATTAATGTGTTCCTTTTTGCCATTTAATTTATTTAGTTGGTCCATTTTATTTTTTATTTACATTTAATTTTTCCCATTTTCTTGCTTTCATTTTAATGGGTATGATTAAATGGTATTTCTAGTTTTTTAAAATTTAATTATCTTTTAGAAATTGTTCTTAGATCAAATCTTTTAACACAAAATATTATTTATTAATTAGGGTTTTACCTTGTGTTTAATTGAGGAGCAATTTAATTCTAGTTTTCGAATAAAATGCCCGATTACTTGAGTCGATTGTTCGAATCCCCAAAATTTTAATCATTAAATTATTTTAAAGATTAAATAGACTAATCCCTTAGTTTTTAATAGTTAATTAGCACAATTATTAAAGCCTTGATTTATTGGGTAGTCCTTAAACTTTAGGTATTATAGATTTATACCTTCTACTTTAGATATTTACATTTAGGTCTCTAGACTTTAGTTTCCTTGCATTTTAGTCCTTAAACATTAAGAACTTTAAATTAACATAATCAATTTGGATAATTAGAGCCTCCACTTTAGGCTAGATTTTAATCTAGTCCCTATAATTTAGGGAGTAATATGAGTTTACCCTCGCCTAAATGTTCAAGGGACCATCTTGATTATTCGATTTAATAACAAGTTAAAATCGAATAAGATTAATATTAGAACCTACATTTTTAGGTTTAGTCCTCTAGATTCATTAATTACATAGTTTGACAAATTTTTAGGCTAGAAATCCTTCAACAAACTCACCTAGTGAAATTAGGATTATAAATCGAGTGACTAATTGATTGCATATATTTTTAAACACAAGGAAATGTTCACTTTTTAGGAAGTCAATAGTATGTCTCTCGCAAGTATGCTAACGGGGTGATTACTGGTGATTCCCAAAATAGGTTGACATCATTTTCAAAATCGCATCATGGTTTTCAAAAATCTTGAGGCAATGTCCGGTTATTGAGCACAATAGCTATTCTCATGCATTCATGCCAAGGGTGAATGTTATTGGCTTTAATAAATGAATACCCTAATCAGTTGTGCATCTATAATAAATTTTTGATTAAATAAATTTCAAACCCAAAATTTTCAATTTTAAATATAGGGTAATCAACTAGGTACCGATTTTTGGGCATTGTGGGGGTGCTAATCTTTCCCCATGCATAACTGACTCCCGAAACCATTTTCTGGTTTCGTAGACCTTAAACTTGGAATTTTGAAAAAAAAAACGTTTTATTAAAATCACCGAGTTTTTATGGTGTCCCGATCACACCTTAAAACGATTGGTGGCGAATCTTCACATTTCAAAAATATTTTCAAAGAAAAACCCCATGTCGTACTAGTTTTTCCCCACTCAGGCGAAAAATAGTGTCGATAGTTTGACGACTCCACTAGGGACATTTTATTTTACAAAACAACTTGAGAGTGTCCATAAGTTGGTTACCCTAATTTAGGGTTCTAGAAAATATGAGTATGATCTTATTTAATTTACAGTTCAATATGTTATTTTTAAAAAAATAAGATTTTCTCTTTGGTTAATGCTTACACTTCTGTTAATTTATTTTGGATTATTATATATCATAGCTCTAAACCCAAGCTCAATCCCGATTTACCTAAGTAGGGGGAACGTCACACCTCATGGGGAGCATTGGGCTTCCTCATGTGCGTCTGACAAAATACCTCTGGAAAGCATCAAAAGTTGCATGTCAGGATATCAGTTCTGAGACACGCTTTTAGTGGTGTGATTACCTAATTTTAATTCGATTTGCAAGTCTATAATGGGCCAGAATCGGAGTCCTTGTTAACCTTAACAAGTTGTAAAGATAGCTTGGGAACGTTCCTAAAGCCAAGCCTCATCTAGAGAATTTAGTAGACCTACCTCGCTAGAGCCATGTGGAAAACCTAAGAGTTTCAGAATGCATGCAGTTAGGGTTTTAATTTCTTTTTTTATGTCCGTAATTTGCATTTATTATTCTTAAAAAAAATTCGAATTAATTTAACTTTACTTATTAGTATTCATTATTCTTTGAATTCTTTGAATTAATTTAACTTTACTAATTTATCTCTTTTGTCTTTTATTTGCATGTGTCATTCTCAATTTCATTTTATAACATTACATAGAAGATGTGGATTCCCGAATTATCTGTTTACTGTAAAAAAGGGCTTGAGTCAGCAATGTCTTCCGATAGGACTAAGAATGTGATAAATGTTCAAACTTGGTCAAAGTATGGACAAGCGCGATTTGGAGATAATATTGTAGCTGGTGAAGAATATGTGATGCCAGATAAGGTCATTATTAGTGTCAAGCTAGCACATTTGGAAGAGTTATCAAGAATCTAGGCTAGTTGGGATGAGACCGAGAAAATGTTGTTTAGAGAAGTCTATGGAGGTGTAATAGAGGTATTAAGGGTACCGATTGACATAATTGTCATTTGAGTTTTGGTTGAATACTGGAATCCCACGTATTATTGTTTTACCATTGGAAAATTAGACATGACCCCTACCCTCGAAGAGTATACCGCCCTACTGAACATACCAAACTTCAAAAGGAATTCATTTTACAATAAGGCAATCCGACCCAAAGGATTTGTAACCAAGATGATCACTTTGAATGGGAAGATAAAAGAATGGGTCAAATAGTATATTCAGAGCGGTGGGATCTCCTGGGCTTAACTAAAAAGTTTGATCTATGAGCAAGCACCATCTAAGAAAAGGAGAGATCAATTTGCACTCGCAGTATATAGTTGGTAATTTTCCTAAGAAAGGAATATCACTTTGAAATTGCCATAATAGATTTTGTCGAAGTCATTGCTAGGAAAAAAAATCCCGCACCAATAATCCTAGCAGAAACATTCATGTCTTTAAACAAGTGTAGGCGATCTGGTGGTGGTCAATTTACTGGTTGTGCATCTCTCTTGATAGTATGGTGGTGGAGACATTCCTGGATAGTTGAAAAGGGTTAGGCCCGAAATCATCAATCAGATTTCTCTCCATTGGAAGACTTCCTTGACAAATGAAAAATTCCATAACCTCGCAAAAGAAAAGACTGGATTGAGGCTCTATGAAATATGAAAGATACCAAAGTAGAAGGGAAAGCGTATTGGTTGCCCAAAGAAGACATATTGTACAGATGTGGTAATTACAACTATGTTATGTTACATGGACTATAGGGAGCAATTGGCTATAATCCTTTGATGGTACTTCAACAGTCTAATGCTCGATAGTTTATACCATACTGGTGGATTGAAAGAGACATTTTGCTTTTTCTTCCCTAAATTATAGAGACAAAAGCTCAAAGATATACAATGCTTGGAAAAATCCATGTTTCATGAATTTAAAGATGACATAACCAATATTCATGTCGGTCTATGAGGTTTGGAGGACAGGGAGAATCAATGATAAAACCCCGAGACCAAATTTAGAAGACGAGTTGACCATGGAGGAGCGATTAAGAAGGCTCCCGACTGAAGCTGAAATGTTAAAAGAAGAAATTAGGTTGATGAATTTGGATAGAGAAAAAACCAAATAAGTTTCTCAGATGAGAAAACGATGTAGGAACTCGAGCTAGTGAAGTGAGATGGGGTGATAAAATAGTTAACCAAAGAAAAAGAAGGAATCCAAGAAAATTTCAATGCCTTGGACTGAGATTTTAGAGACTTGGAAAAGAATATGAAGGCTAAGGGTCTGCATCAGATGACTAAGGCTTTGAAAGTGAAGTTAGATGAAGTAGAAAGAAGTGTGAGAAGAAGCCATGAAGAAAAGAAGTGAGCTATGCAACATGCCTATAGATTAAGGTAACAAAGAGATGAGACCAATCAAGAGTTAGAATAAAGGCGAGCGTAAATTGAATAACTAGAATCACAAGTAATTAGTTTAGAGGAGGCTTTTCAGAATCCCTATAACAACAATGTAATTTTTCTTCGAAGGGAGAATGAGACCTTGAAGAAAAGAATAACTGAGTTGGAAGGAGGTGAGTTGATTTACTCATTATCCTGAGAAATGGCTAGGCAAGAAAATGAAGCTTTGAAGAATAAAATTGTTGAGTTAGAGGCTACAATTCAAAGATGTAATGAACGAATCCAATAGCTCGAAGGAAGTCGACCTTTAACTAATCAAGAGCTTAGGATTGCACTGCACCAAGCTAACAATACCATTCAGATGAATCTTGAAGCTATGGAGAAGGCAATGGATCAGGCTAGCAGGGTTGCTCAACAAGTCTTTGAGTTGTCTGAAGAAGCTATTGCTCTGAGAGTCTTTGTGGTTCCATAATCTGAAGAAGAGCGATACATTATTGAAATAATGGTGGAGCTAGAGAAGTTAGGAAATAGAGCTAGATATTATATGTAGTTCTCTATTGGTGTATTTTCTTTCCATAAGTGCTTACGCATTGTGTGTTCTTGAGAACTTTTTGAATTAACTGGTTATTCTGGAATCAATATCTTTTGCAATGGAATTTTCATGTTTTTCTAATCTTTAAGTCTTAATGTTTGGCATACACATTCATTCATTTAATAAGACACCAAATAATAAAATATGATTTTTGAATTATTTGTAGTGATCATGACCTTCACCTTACACCCTTACAGTACTCATAAGTCGACCAAGAAAATGGAAGAAATACTAGCCCGAATTGAGCAATATCAACGAGACACACAAGAAGAAATGAGATAGAGGCTGAGTAAAATCGAATCAGATATGGTAAATTCACAGCTTGACTTACTGAAGAAGATCGAGAACATATTCAAAAAGCATTCGACTGCCGGAAAGGCCACAACTGACTATCCAATATCTTCAAATCAGGATCCTTTACACCCACCAGGTTTTGGCCCTGAACCATCTTATCTAGCAAGCTACACGTATAACCCCAAACACCCATTTAGTTTTACACTAGATCCATTGCATCCTCCAGGTTTTACACTTGTTCATGTTTCCGTTCACTCCCCAACTCCACAGGAGACTCGACTTGGAGTTTATGTGGCTAACCAACAATACCACGCAGAGCCTTTATTCCTAGTGAACTATCCATCTACGGCCAGAGCAAGACCTATCGAATCGGGTGTGTCGACACCCGTTTTCACCCAGGAATCTTGTTGATTTTATTAATATTAATTATTATTATCTCTATTATTATTTTTATTTTTATTTATGCAGGCAAAAAATTACACTTAGGCCCAATTAAAAAGCCAATCGGCCCAAACATAACCAAACCTGAGCCTAACTACCAAAACCCTAATGGCCCATTATGTTACAAACTTTAGCTAACCCTAATTTCAGGGTTATCCCCTACTGGAACCGCCCACCAAAAGATGAAGAGCCGACCACCGACGCCGTTGAAGAGCCCAACCAAGAAGCAAGTCAAGCCGATCGTCGGAGTCACCAAGCTGAGTCAGATCAGATTTTAACAAAAATAGAGGAACAATTCTCTGTCCCAAACAAATAGGTTCCCAACACTCCACTCCACACTTCCACAACAAGTAACTACAAGTACTAGGGCAGTGTAATGATTTTAGTTTTTTTTTTAAAATCTATAAAAATTGGGGTTATAAAACTCAAAACAGTTGTCAGAGAAGGGGCTATCTTTTTTTGGTCTTCCAGAAGTAATATACAGAACACTTTAAGGTATATTTTTCCTTATTTTTTTAGTTTCAAATAAAGAATAAACAAAAGCTAAGCATATTTATGAAACAAAAACGATAAAAGATGAAGAGATCTAGAGAGTTACCGGAGGAGGGAGTTGAACCGTACGACTAATTCATCTTCCTCGGTGGTCGAAAAAGGTGAAAAGTCGAAGCTTTAAAGGGAATTTTCATTTTTAAGGGTCGTTTAGATGGTTTCGACTTTAGATCTAGGCGTAGGTGGGTAGATATAGAAATATAGGATTTTTTGGGTCAGTTTAGAAGTTTCGACCACCGTGTGTGGTGGTCGAAATGATGATCGCAGTTGCGACATAAGGTGGCCGGAGGATAACCGATTGAGGGAAGTAGAGAGAGGGGAGAGAGTTTTCTATTTTTTTAAGTTTTGGTTGAAAATGCAAAAAGAGAGAGAGAGAGAGAGAAATAGCTTTTATAGGAAAAATTTAGGGTAAAATCACGCGTTGGTCCGCCTAAGTTAATCGCATTTTTGCATGTTGATAACATGCGAAGGTCGAAGTTGTTATTTACCCGTTTTTATGCATGTTATTATTTTTTTGGGTATTTATTGTTTAGTCCCCTATAATTTAGTGTGTTTTACATGTTGGTCACCTAAGGGGACCAAAGTTGTTATTTACCCGTTTTCATGCATGTTATGTATTTTTTGGAATATTTGTTGTTTAGTCGCCCTTATTTAGGCGTGTTTTTGTATTTTGGTCATGTGTAGTGATTATTTAATTTTATTTTAACTTTCCTGGACGGATTTAGTACTTTACGCATTTTTCTTTAAAAGTGTGTTTTATGCTTGTAAAAAAGGTATAATTATTCAATAGTCCCTGAAGTTTTAACATGTTTTATATTTCGATCTCTGATTTATTTTTTATTTTATTAAATTTAACCATGCAATTTTATTTTAATTTAATTTGGTCCCTATATCTTATTTATTTTTATTCATTACAATTTTGGCACTAATGGTAAAAATGTTCATTATGGTCACTTTTGCACTTTATTTTTTTTTAATTTTTGACATGATAATTTATTTGTTTACATTCTAGTCCTATTTGTATTTTGTTTTATTTTATTTTTTGCATGTTGCTTTTATGTTATTTTATTTTAGTCACTAATTAGTTTTGTTCTCTATTTTAAATTAATTTGCATGATACCCTCATAAGCATTTCTTACTCGAATCAAAATAATTTGACTAAGGGTAATATTCGTTCATTTTAAGATTGTCGTAAAGTGATTGTCTTAATGTATAAGAAAGTTACTTTCGATAATTTTAAAATGAAAGTCTATCCCATTAAATGACACGAATTAAATCGAATCCATTTTAAATTTTGGGGATTGAGAAAAAGATCATGTTCTTTTAATTAAGTTCACCAAGAAAATACTGTTAGATCAAATCTAAGATATTGTCTCGATGTATTTAAATAATTGAACATCCTTATTTTCATTAAAAGTTGGTAAAATAAATAATTAATTGTACTTGCTTGATGTATGCTTTACATTTGTTTTCTTTTTTGCATGTATTTTTCAATGGGATTTCAAAATAATAACATTCAAATTAATATTGAATTTTAGGATGAAATAGTAATATCTCTTCATTTCGATTGGAGTAATAAATGACTGCTTTAAGGTATGATAGGTCATTTATTCTCAATTGAAAATAATTGAATATTATCGTTTTCTCTCGGATTAATAATTAATTTTAGGATGAAATAATAATATCTCTTCGTTTCAATTGGAGTAACAAATGACTACTTTAAGGCATGAGAGATCATCTATTCTCGATTGTGAATAATTATATATTATCATTTTCTCTCGAATTACTATCAAATTTTAGAAGAAAATAGTAATATTTTTTTTTATTTTGATTGGAGTAAGAAATGAGTGCTTTAAGGCTTGAGAGGTTGTTTCTTCTCGATAGAAGATAATTAAATATATCTTTTGCCTCCTAAAATTCAAAGAGCGTTTTTATTGTTAACTTAAATTTATTTTTATTTGTGCATTTAAACTTGGAATTAATAATGAATTTGGAGAGGGAATTGTAATATTTCTTTATTTTGATTGGAGTAAGAATCTACTGCTTTAGGGCATAAGAGCTCAATTCTTCTCAATAAGAAATAATTAAATATTATTGTGTTTCGTCCTAAAATTCAAAGAATTTTATTTGTATGGGATCTTAAATTAAGCTAAACTCAAACTCGTAAATTTCATCGCAAAGACAATTAATTAATCGACTAGGTAATGATTTAGGTCGATGTGTGGGTGCTAATCCTTCCCGCGTGTAACCGACTCCTGAACTCAAATTTCGGTAATGCATACCGCAAATTTACTGTTTTAATTAAAATTAATATTTTTAAAAATAAAAAATACGTTTTGGGTACCCAATCACACCCTAACCAAAGATTAGTGACGACTCCTCGAATCATGTTTTATTATTAACTGGTCACTAAATTATTCGATACAAGATCTTTTAAAATCATATTTTAAAAATTAAATTTATTTTTAACAGAAAATTGTTTCGACAGCTTGGCGACTCCGTTGAGGACTTCTTTTTAGAGAGGTAGACTATTAGTCGATTAATTAATTATCTTTGTAATGAGAATTATGAATTCGTTTTAATTCAATTTTTGATCCCTTGTTTGGTTTAAATAAATGTTAATAATTTGATTAAACACTAAATAGTTGTACTGATTTGTTTGTTGATGTTTTCAGATTAAATGAATGTTTAAGATTTTGATAATTATGTTTGGTTTTTTATTTTTTTTCGTTTTTGGCTACACACTGCACAACTACATTTGCATAACATGAGTTGTAACCCTACTCCGTCCTATTTAGGTAGGAGAGAGAAACTACTCTCTCATGTGGGTTTTACCTCCATATGGGATTGTGAATTGCTTCTAAGGCTCACGCCTTATGGTCCTCGTGATGGTTTTCACATCCGTATGGACATAAGGATGTGTGTTCCCTCAAATTGAACTCGATCTGGAAGTCTGTGATGGGCCAGGATTGAGGGTTTGGCAGTTCAAGGGGACACCGACAAGGAAAATTTGAAAACCTTTTACTTTAAAGCTGAACCTAGAACCCATATAGAGCCTTACTCAAACCTTAAGAGTCCCATGAGAATAGTCCACAAGGAAAAAGGGTTTTTTATTTATTTAATTTTTGTAGTATAATTTTACTTGCAGAATAAATGTATGCGAACTAGAGATCATGTGGTTAGGTTTAGTTTTTTCAAATAAGCATGCTAACTAGATGGCATAAGGTTAGGATTTTTTATAAACAAAGCATGTGGGTAGAAATCATGTTTAGGTAGGATCTGCTAAAGCATGATTGGGTAGCCAACATGTGGGAAATATTTTATCGACAAATTATATTATGTCCGATTATCTTTATGAATACTGACTAATTTTCTTTTGTCTTTTTGTTTCATTTTGTTCTCATTTTTTCATTGCACTATGCATTCCATAGTGTTGATCCATGATCGATATCCATATAAAAGGCTAGTAATATAGAACAAATGATTAAAAAAGAGGTAAAAGATAATGCAGATGTTCTGAGATGGTCCGAGTAGTCCCAGCTAATAAATGGAGATAGCTTACTGGCTGGATACGTGTCAGATCTGATTGGGCACACCTACATCAATGTTCGTCAAAATAACCTGAGTAAGCTGAAAGAAATCTGGGGAAAATGGGAAGCATTCGATAAGCAGTTACTTTATCAACTATATAATGATATCTCTTATCTTTTAGATGTTTCGATTGACTGAAATTTGTTTAGTACTCTTGCACAATTCAGGAACCCCACCTACAGTTGTTTTATTTTTAGCCAAGTGGATATTACACTTACCATAGAGGAATACCATGCCTTAATTCGTTGTCTGAGATTTCAAGTAGACAATGTGTACACTAAGCTGCCAAATACTCATTCTTTAAAAAAAACTACTTTTGATGATTGAAATAAGTGAAGAATGGGTCGTAAGAACTATCAAGAAGAAGGGAGACAGTGAATGCATTACCTGGATTGCTCTGAGAGAAGTAATTGATCGTCATCCCGACAAGAGAAATAAGATTAACCTGTTCGCTCTGGGTATTTATGGGCTAGTTATATTCTCGAAGGTTTTAGGGCACGTTGATGTATCAGTGGTTGATTTGTTCAAGAGATTGGACATACATATGGATCCCGTTCTATCTATTTTGGCAGAGACATTTCATTTCTTAAATTCTTATAGATTATAAAGATAAGGATACTTCATATGGTGCGCACCACTGTTACTAGTTTTGATCCTCAATCACTTTAAACACGTCGAGAGGGCACCTGGTCGAGTGTTTCTAAAAGGATTTTTCTTTCTCGGGAATGGTCTGGGGGTTTCACTAAAGAGAAATGGATGGTCATTTTCAAAGATATCCGAGACAGTAATGTGTTATGGTGCATTTCGTGGAATGTTTCTTTAGACATACTTTATAGGTGTGGGGAATGAGATTGGGTTATGTTACCAAGCATATGGGGTTCTATAGGGTATGTTTCTTTATTGGTTTCCTGGCAATATACGTCGAGACAGTTCATTCCAGTAACTTGGGATTTATTTGGATCAGAGTTCACATTTAAAGGAGAGCAATATAAGAGTAAAGTTAAAGGGGTTTTTGATGCGTGAAAGAAGATTCGTAAAGTAAATCTCTTCACCTTCAAGCTGTCGCACGAATACGATGAATAGAGAAGTAACAAAGTTAATGATAATATCCCGATGGTCAATCCTGAAAATACTCAGCCTATGGAAGAATATCTCAGAGTGATTCCATTTCTCTTAGAATTAGACAGACATGATTTGAGGTTAAAAGAAAGTAGTGGAAGGAGACGTTACAGAAAATAGAATATGAGGTGTACAAAAAAAAAAAGTTTAGAAATCGATATCCAAAAAAGTCAAGCTGGCCGAATTGATAAAATAGAAAAGCAAATCATATTGGATTTCGATGATCTCCAACTATTATACCAACGAATGGTCAAAGCTCAAATGGCCATTAGCTCAAGTAAATTACATGTTGAATGGAGACAGGAAGTGGCGAGTTTAAAGAGAGAAGTTGGGGGAAGCAGTGAAGAGCTTAAGCAGAGTACAAATTAGGTGAAGCTACTTTCAAGAGAAAAATGTGTATTAGAGAAACAACTGCAAGAGGGTCAAGCCCAGAATGATAAATTAAAGGGTAGGGTCTTGAGTTTAGAGACAACTTTGCAACGGTACTGAAGTTGGGAAAACAGTTCAAACCGTGGCGAAGTTGAAAATTTGAGGAAATGCGTGAATGAACTTGAGGTTATGGTTCAAGATTTTAGAGAAGGGCAAGTGAACTGTCGATAGTCCCCTATGAAAGAGTTATACAGTGGCGCCATCATTGAGAACATACTCAGTGGAGAGTTAAGCAAGGGGATGACCTCATCGCAAGCTACCTAGAACATGCTCAAGGAGTGGCTCAGTACTTGGTTGTCACATGAAGTTGATGCTGTAAGCGAAGGATTAGAAACCGAGATTGAAGAAGCTCATACGATTTTGGATTTACTTGGGCACATGCAGCAATTAGGAGAGATAGCTTAAATCTATCTGTGATATGTTTAAGCCTTATAACAAAACTTCGTTTCAAATATAAAAAAGTTATTCTAAGGAATCATTATAAAATCAACACCTTGCATTTTTACATCTACATTGCATTTACTTTTTGCATTGCATTTTGTTCATTAAAATTATATTTTTCATATTCATTAATAAAATATCAATATTAATAAAATGATTATATGGAAAAATGCTGGAAACTTCTAAGCATTCGTACCATACTCGAAAAAAAGGCAATAGATGAGAGAATTGCCCAAATTGAGAAGACTTATCTCAAAATGTAGGAGAGTTTCAAGAAAGCTCAAGAGGAGATGCGTGAACAAATGTTGAAAGCTCATAATGATATGATGGATAAACTAGAAAGCTTGTTACAGGAAAAGAATACAAGTCATGAAGAGACTCCAATTGTCGGTGATACTACCGAAAAACCTGTGTATCCCCTGGGCTTTGAACCACGGGCTGATCGTGGAAAGGATCCAACTGTTGGTTCTATCGAAAAACTCTTATATCCCCTGGCTTTACTCTGTCGCATGTTAGAGCACAACAAGCAATTACTTCTCAGCCAAAAAGAATACACATAAAGTTACTTGGCACCTCTGTAAACCCGCACCCAGTTGAAAATGTCCCAGATTTCAATGAGGTGGGCAAAAAAGAGCAGAATAAGCAATTAGTGTAGAAATGGAAATAATTGGAAAATGAAATCAGAGCAATAAAAGAAGACATTAGCATGTATGGGATCGATGCCAAAGAGCTAAGTCTGGTTCCTGATTTAGTTCTACCTCCCAAGTTTAAAATTCCTAATTTTGAAAAATTTGATGGCACGAGATGTCCCTCTGCACATATTACTATGTTTTGTAGAAAAATGATTGGCTTTGTGGGGGATGATCAACCGTTGATCCGTTGATTTCAGGAGAGTTTGATAGGTTCATCCATCCATTGGTACAATCAGTTGGACATGACTCACATTAAATCCTAGAAGGATTTGGCTAAAGCTTTTCTAGAGCAATATAAACATGTGAAAAATATAAGGCCTAATTGAGTCATGTTGCAGATCATGGAAAAAAATCTAGTGAAAGCTTCAGACAATATGCCCAAAGGTAAAGGGATGTGACTGTACAAGTTCATCCTCTTCTTCAAGAAAAGGAAACCAACATGCTCTTTGTAAACACTTTGAGAGATTTTTTCATTGGCTACCTCGTAGGAAATTCATCCAAGAGTTTTGCTGATTTGGTCATAACAGGAGAAATGATCGAAATAACAATCAAGAGTGGGAGGCTTTACGGAGAAGAGTCCAACAAGAAATCACAAGTAAAAATGAAAGATGATGAAGTTAATAATGTGAGGAAGTATGACTCCAATAACATTACTGTGTCTCGAACTCAAGCCACATGGTCATCTACACAGAACTCTGTTAGGAAAGGGACAAGAAAACCAAGACAAGAGAGAGAAAGCTTCCATTTGACCCGATTACCATGTCCTACAAGGAATTTTTCAGATTTTATATGATAAACATGTGGTGTCACCTTACCATATGTAACTGATGCAATCTCCCTACCTTAAATGGTATGACGCTAATGCCCAATGTGAATATCACGCAAGGGTTTTGGGACATTCAATAAAGAATTGCATTACCTTTTAAAAGATTGTCTAAAGATATAGAAGAATGTCATTAACTTTGACGAAAATGAGCAGCCAAATGTGGCTCATAACCCACTGTCAAACCATTCAAGTGCAGGGGCAATGTAATTGTTGAGGAAAAGGGAAAGAAGATTATAACCAAGGTGAGTGAGGTAAAGTCACCCATGCATTGGTATGGGGGCATGATCAAGGCATGCTTATTGGTCTCTAACGTGGTTGATAAGAGTAATCATACATGTCAATATCACAACTGTGAGGGTCATACCATACAAGATTGTTTTGAGTTTCGATCTTTAGTGCAAAGAATGATGAATGACAAGGAGATGAAATATTATAAAGAAGTTGTTGAAGAAGAATAACCATAGATTTTTGTGTATGAGGTTCTTCCAAGGGAGTTTACAATGCCAACTGTCCTCTAGTCATCACACCAAAAACTTTTGTGGCAAAGAAAGTAACTACTAAAAGTGGTAATCACAGCCTCATCTCCATTCCCTTACAAGGATAGTAAACAAGTCCCTTGGAGATATGATTTCCAGATGGATAACGTGGGTACTTCAGAGATCACTAAAGGAGAAGTGGATGAGGTATGCCATTTCACAAGTAGTGGGAGATATTATTCTCCCAATCAGACCAAAGAACTCGAGAAAAGAATTGCTGCTGATAAAGGAAAGAAAGTTGAATTACTACTAAAAGATGATGAGCCAATCATTAACGAGCCTGCGATGAAAAATGAGGCTATGAAGTTTCTGAAATTTTTGAAACATAGCGAGTATAACATCATTGAGCATCTACACAAGCTACCTACTCGTATCTTGATCCTTGCTTTTTAACTAAGATATGAGGCATATCGAAACGCTTTGTTCAAAGTTTTGAATAAAACTTTCGTGCCGAGGGATGTATCCTTGCACGATATAGATAGATTGGATGCAAATATTAAATCTGATAATTTTATCTCTTTTTTTCGATGGAAAAATTCCTTTTGGGATTTTTGGCAATCACAAAGCTTTATACATTGCTATCAGGTGCAAGGGGCATGTGTTATCCCGAGTTCTATTTGAAAATGGCTTTGCACTGAATGTAATGCCATTAGTAACCCTGAAGAAGTTTCCAGTTGACAGTATACATATGAGGAATTTCCATAATGTCGTTTGAGCATTTGATGGAACAAAAATAGAAGCGCCGGGGAATATTCGATAATCTTTTGACCATAGGCCCATCTACTTACAAGGTCAAGTTCCTTGACATCATGCCTACCTACAATTGACTATTGGGAAGGCCTTGGATCCACCAGGCAAGAGCCGTGCCATCCACACTGCATCAGAAACTCAAATTCGTAATTGAGGGGAAATTAGTATGCATCAATACCGAGGAAGACATTATTGCTTCCATGTCTACTATTGCCCCTTATGTTGATGTGGAGGAAGAAACTATTAAATGTTCCTTTAGATCCCTAGAGTTTGTTAATGTCACGTTTGTGGCTAAGGGGAAGAAGATATCAAAGCCTAGACTGTCCAATTGTACCAGAATAGAATTAAATATGACTTTGGGAAAAGGAGCACCAAGGCTGGAAAAGATCTAGGAAACCGCCTACAGGGATCTGTTAATCCATTTTTTCCACCATCAAAAGAGACCGTTTTGGCTTGGGATATTACCCGACCTTGAAAAAGAAATTTAAAGGCATTAAAAAATCCAATAAAGGAGGAGAGTAAGATTATCCAGGGGGATATTAAGTGGAAGCCTATGACTTTTCCACCGCCATGTGATACGTTTATGTATGGAGGCCATATGTTCCAAGGAGACCAGTCAACTAAGGAACCAATTATTGAGGATGCCTTGGGAGATTTGGGCATAACTGAGATATTGGATGATGAGGCTTGAGAATGAAGAGCTACATGCATCTATCCCGCACCGCTAGGCTTCGTGCTAAACAATTGGACTGCAGAAGAATTACATGTATTTTTTTTCAAAGTAATGCACAAAAACGTTCCCCTGTTTTCTGAAACTCGAGGCAATATGTGATCTTTTGTAAAGGGTTAATTTACTTTTTTTAAACTTCAATGAAAGATGCATTACTATTAATTCACAAAGTGGCAAACATTATCTCGTGCATTTTTTCATTCTTTATTATTTATGTATATATTATTTCATTCTATTTTGATATGGGATAGATTCTCCTATATGTGTATATGTATATATATCATCTCATTCGTTATTCTTTTAGGACCTCCAATATTAATAGTATAAATGCTGATGACACTGACCCGGAGATTGATTTCGAGCTACCCATATGTCAAGGGGAAATCGAGGGTTGTGATAATGATGAGGAATATGAATTACCTTTTGAACCGCTACAAATGGTGGAAAGGGAGATAAACAGATTTTGTCTTATGAAGAGCCCATTGAAATTTTGAATCTGGGATCAGATGAAAATAAGAAAGAAGTAAAGATTGACACCACTCTATCTGTCGAGGGACGACAGAGTTTGATTGAATTGTTTCGATAGTATAAAGATGTGTTTGCTTGGTCATATGAGGACATGCTAGTTTTAGATACTGAAATGGTGGTACAAAAATTATCGATAAAACCAAAATGTAAATATGTACAACAAAAGTTCAGAATGGTGAGTCCCAAGATGCTACTAAAAATTAAAGAAGAAATAAAGAAGCAATTTGTTTAAGGTAGCCAAGTATCATGAGTGGGTGGCAAATATCATCCCAGTACAAAAGAAGGATGGGAAGGTTCGTATGTGTGGTTGACTACAGAGATCTTAATAGGGCAAGCCCGAAAGATAAATTTCCTTTACCATACATAGACACCCTGATGGGCAATACTGCTAGAAATTCCCTATTTTCATTAATGGATGGGTTCTCTGGTTACAATCAAATAAAGATGCATCTTGAAGATATGGAAAACACTACGTTTTTCACCATGTTGGGCACATTTTGCTACAAGGTGATGACGTTCGGGCTAAAGAATGAAGAGGTAACATACTAGAGAGCTATGGTAACATTGTTTCATGACATGATGCATAAAGAAATAGAAGTTTATGTTGATGATATGATTGTTAAGGCCAAGATAGAGGAAGAACACGTAGAAAATTTAAGGAAATTCTTTAAAATATTGAGAAGATGTCAACTAAAACATAATCCAAAAAAGTGTACCTTTGGGGTGATGTCTGGGAAACTTTTAGGGATAGTGAGCAAAAAAAGGATTGAGGTATATCTAGGCAAAGTCAAAGCTATTCAGAACTTACCATCCCCACAAATACAAAAAGAAGTTTGAGAATTCATGGAGAGATTAAACTATATTGCTTGGTTTATTTCATAATTAACCGAGAAGTGTGATCCCATTTTTTGCCTTCTTTGTAAAAATAACACAGGGGTATAGAGTGATGATTACCAAGGAGCTTTTGAAGCAATAAAGCGATATTTTTTAAATACTCCAGTCTTAATGCTACCTATCTCAAGCAAACTATTAATTTCTTACTTGTCAATCTTCGAGAATTCAATGAGGTGTGTATTAGGGCAATATGACCAAATCGAGAAAAAAGAGATAACAATTTACTACCTCAACAAAAAGTTCATTGATTGCGAGGCAAGGTACTCACCGATCGAAAGGTTGTGTTGTGCTTTAGTTTGGACTACTCGAAGGCTTAGACAGTATATGTTATATCACACTACCTGGTTGATCTCTAGACTTGACCCTCTAAAATATCTAATGGGTGTACCTTCTTTATTTGGAAGATAAGCCTATTGGTAGATTTTATTGTCTGAAATTGACATCCAATATATGAGCCAAAAAGTAGTTAAAGGGAGTGCTATAGCAGATTTCATTGCAAGCAGGGATTTTGAAGAATATGAACCGCTAAACTTTGATTTCCCAGATGAAGACTTGATGGTTATTTCAGCTGAAGAGGCAATTACTTCTGCTATTGAACATTGGATGTTGAATTTTGATGGTTCTTCGAATGCCTTGGGGCAATTTTGGTCTCACCTGGTGGAGAACACTATCATTTCACCAGTTGATTAAATTTTTATTGCACAAACAACATGGCTATGTATGAAGCGTGTATTTTGGGTCTCAGAATTTCCATTTAGCTTAAAGTAAAAACACTCAAAGTGGATGGGGATTAATCTTTGGTAATTTATCAACTTAGAGGTGAATGAGAAATGAAAGATCCCAAGTTGGTGGAATATCGTAAGTTGGTCCTGGAGCTTATTAAAGAGTTTGAAGAAGCGACATTCCATTACCTCCCCCAAGAATATAATCAAATGGCGGATGCTCTAGACACTTTGTCAGTAACCTTTAAAGTAAATGAACATTCAAGTATGATACCCATTAAGATGTAAACTTATGAGTATCCATTCCACTGCTATAGCATAAAAGAGGAAGAGGATGGAAATCCTTGGTATTATGATATCTTGCAATACGTCAGATATCAAACTTATCCTGAGCATGCAACTTAGAATGAAAAAAGATCTATTAAAAGGATGGTTGCAGGTTACATGCTTGATGGCGAGATCTTGTACAAGAAAAGTCATGATCAAGTTTTGTTGAGGTGTGTGGATGCTAAAGAAGCTAAAATCATCATTGAATAAGTGCATGAGGGAGTATGTGGTACCCATGCCAATGGGCATGCAATGGCTAGACAAATAATAATATTTGGGTATTATTGGTCAACCATGGAAATTGATTGTATCAATTATGCCAAAAAATGTTACAAGTACCAGATTTATGGAGACAAGCTCCATACCCCCTTCATCCATTACACGTGATGACTGCTCCGTGACCATTCTTTATATGGGGCATGGATGTCATTGGAAAAATTTCACTCAAAGCTTCAAATGGTCATCGTTTCATCTTGGTGGCAATAGACTACTTCACCAAATGGGTAGAAGCGACTTCCTATGCAAATGTCGATCAGTCAATAGTCTACAAGTTCTTAAAGAAATAGATTATTTGTCGATATAGGGTACTAGAAAGAATTGTCACTAACAATGTCTTGAACTTAAACATTAAGATGATGGAATCACTATGTAAGTAGTTCAAGATAAAACATCGTAATTCCACCACTTATCGCCCGAAGATGAATGGGGCAGTAGAGGCAGCTAATAAGAACATCAAGAGGCTTATAGAGAGAATGACTGAGACTTATAAAGACTGACGTAAGAAGTTACCATTTGCTTTGTTTGCCTATCGAACTTCGGTAAGGACATAAACTGGGGCAACTCCATTTTCTTTAACATAGAGATGAAAGTTATGTTGCCCATCAAGGTAGAAATTTCATCACTTCGAGTGTTATCATAGGTTAAATTAGATGAAGTAGAATGGGTACAAGCTAGGTATGACCAACTAAATCTGATTGAGGAGAAAAGATAAAAAGTTATATGTCATGGACAAATGTACCAAAACGTATGATGAGGGCACATGATATGAAGGTCCGCCCACGAGAGTTTCAGGAAGGAGATCTGGTACTTAAAAATATTCTTCCAATTCAAAAAGACTTTATAGGTGAATGGATGCCAAATTGGGAGGGGCCCTATGTTGTGAAGAAATATTTTTTCGAAGGAGCTTTGATCCTTACCAGGATGGATGGACAAGAGTTACCTAACCCTATGAATTTTGACGCTCTCAAGAAATACTTCGTATGAAAAAATGAAAAAGAAAGAAAATGAAGAAAAAAATGAAAAAGAGACAAAGAGAGAAAAAAGAAAAAAGAGAAAAAGAAAATAAAATAAATAAAAGGGTGGTTCAAGATGAAAACCTGTAAAAGGCGTCTTGAAACCAAAGAAAGTCTCAAGTTGAAAACCCACAAAGAGCGGCTTAAGAATCATTCAAATTCAAGATTCGTGCATGGTGGAGATTCTAAATTAATTTGGAAGATTTGAGTAGTGAAATCAAATGGTGATCAGGGATTGGACTGGAGATTGAAAAAGACTTGAATAACCAGAAAAAGAATGGAGAACTCATGAGATTTAAATACTGGTTTATAACATTCAACATGCGGGGAATTTGGTAGTACAGGGGCAACTTCACACCCTTACGCATTGTCACAATTATCAAGATCCCTTTAACAGAAGCTATACTTGAGTCATTATGCGGCGTACTAGTTCAAAAGCATTCATACTATTGATATCTGAGGATGCCTACTTTATTTTCTTTTAATTTTTCCAGTTAAAAGTTTTGTCATGTATTTACCCAAAAATCTCTTTACATTTATATAAATAAAAGAGGTATTTTTCTTGTTAAAACCATGTTACTAGAATCCTAATTTGAAAGTAAAAACATATAGATTAACTTGGGAAACATAAGATCAATGTGTATTATTGTACAAAAAGTTAGGAAAAGTACATGTGTTCTGAAGCTGACGAGGGTTTTAGCATGAAGCTGACAAGGGTTTTAGTATGAAGCTGACAAGGGCTATAGAAAATTAAAACCTTGGCCTAACATAAAAGCTCAGTAAGTTGAGATAATCCAAGATGTTTGTCGTTGATCAACTAGCTGGTCATGAATAAGGCCTAGGTTCAGGAATAAAGAGAATCAAGGTCATGTCCAACAAAAGAGTGTCTGATCAGGATTTTTAGTTGGGGTGAACTGCTGGTATATTTATACCCATGATTTGATTGAATTAAAAAGCGAACAACAAAAGAGAGTTCTCATTTGAAAAAGGAAATACCCTAAAATTGCATAAATTGCACACATTTTAGGCATAAATAGGATCATGACATTCATAAAATGCATGATGATGGTAAATGCAATTGAGTACTTACAGGTTTTCCAAAAATGAAAGGTTGAAGATGTCGGGACCTAATATAAGAGTAACCAATTCAAAGTCCCAAAAAGGGAAAGGTTCAACTAACACTCAAGTCGAGGAAGATTCCATATTTAGTGGCTGTGAAACAAGATCCCACAAGAAAAATCAACTTCCAAAGCTTATCTTGAATTCCAAAACTTTACGGTATGATGTTTTCAAATTCTCAAACATACTAATAAGTGGTAATGTTTAATTTTCATATTTGATATTATTGAAGACAAGAGAAGCAAGTTTACCTCGATTCAATCTTCCCTGAAGAATAGAGGAATTAATCAATACTTCCAGATATGATCTACCCTAAAGAAACAGCGGAGTAAATCCTTTTTTTTCCAGATTTGATCTTCCCTGAGTAGCAGTGGAACAAGTTTGCATCGATTCAATCTTCCTTGAAGAACAATAGAGTGAGTTAATGCTTCCAGATCTGATCTACCCTAAAAAATAGTGGAGTAGATCCCCTTTTTCCAGATTTGATCTTCCCTGAGTATTAGTGGAACAAGTTTGCCTTGATTCAATCTTCCCTGAAGAACAGTGGAATGAATCAACATCTCTAAATATGATTTTCCCTGAAGAAACAACGAAATTGATCCCTTGTTTTTCAAGATTTGAACTTCCCTAAGGAACAGTGGAACAAGTCTGCCTCGATTCAATCTTCCCCGAAGAATAGTGGAATGAATCAACGTCTCCAAATATGATTTCCCTGAAGAAACAGCGGAACAAATCTCTTCCTTTTTCCAGATTTGATCTTCCTTGAGGAACAGTGGAACAAGTCTGTCTCGATTTAATATCTGCCTCAATTCAATATTCACTGAAGAACAACAAAATGAATTAACGCTTCCATATCTGATCTACCCAGAAGACGCAGTGGAGCAGATCCCTTTTCAAACTCTATCTTCAAAACTCACTCTTGAGATGTTCATTTCCAGTCTCATTTGAGATAATATCAGATTGCCAAGTACAAATTTGACCTGGCGAAAACTCATTGTCACTTCGTCTTTGCCCTATTCTTGTTAACACAAGAATGAGAAAAGAGGGCAGTTGTAGACACTCGTTTTCTTCTGTGGATTTTTTTGATTTTATTAATATTAATTACTATTATTTAATTATTATTATTATTATTATTTCTATTTCTATTTCTACAGGCCCAAAATTACACTCAGACCCCAATTACAAAGTAAACTGACCCAAACAAGAAATACAGACCAGGGCAAAAATAAATCCAAACTCAGGCCCAACTACCAAAACCCTAATAGCTCATTATGTCACAAAATTTGGTTAGGGTTAGCCCTCTACCCCCGCCACCCAGAAGATGAATAGCCAACCAATGCCGACGTCGAAGAGCCCAACCAAGAAGCAAGATGCGTCGATTTTTGGGGCCACTAAGCTGAGCCAGGTCAGATTTTAATAAAACCTGAGAAACAGTGCTCTGCCCCAAACAAATAGGTTGTTTCTCCAACACTCCACTTCACACATCCACAACAAGTAACTACAAGTACCAAGGTAGTGTATTGATTTTAGTTTTCTGAAAAATCTATAAAAATTGGGGTTATAAAAACCCAAAAAGTTGTAAGAAAAAGGGCTTTCCTTTTTTGGTTTTCCAAAAGCAATATGCAGAACACTTTAAGGTATATTGTTTTTCTTATTTTTTAGTTTTGAATAAAGAATAAATACAAGCACATTTACGAAACAAAAAAACAAGAAAAGAGGAAGAAATCTAGAGAGTTATCGGAGGAGGGAGTTGAACCATACAACTGATTCATCATCCGAGGTGGTCGGAGAAGTTAAAAAGCCGAAGCTTCGAAAGAACGTTTTGGGTTTTTAGAGGTTTATTTTAGCTGGTTTCGGCCATAGATCTAGGTGTATGTGGGTAAATCTAGAAATATAGGATTTTTTGGGTGAATTTAGGAGTTTCAAACACCATGTATGGCTGCCAAAACGTCGGCCGGAGCGGTAGTGTAAAGTGGTCGGAAGAGGACCGACCGAGGGAAAAAAAAGGGGAAAGAGTTTTAGAATTTTTTTTAAGTTTCACTTAAAAATGAAAAAAAAGAAGAGAAAAATAGGTTTTATAGGAAAACTTTAAAATAAAATTATGCATGGGTCCCCCTAGTTAGCGTTTTTGCATGTTGATCACCTACGAGGACCAAAGTTATTATTTACCAGTTTTTATGCATATTATATTTTTTGGGATATTTTTTGTTTAGTCCCCCATAGTTTAGCGTGTTTTTGCATGTTGGTTACCTATGTGGACCAAAGTTGTTATTTACCTATTTTCATGCATGTTATGTATTTTTGGAATATTTGATGTTTAGTCCCCTTATTTAGGCAAGTTTTTACATTTTGGTCATATGTAGTGATTAGTTAATTTTATTTTAATATTCTTGGACGAATTTAGTAATTTATCAATTTTTCTTTAAAAGCATGTTTTAGGCTTGTAAAAAGGTATAATTATTAAATAGTCCCTAAAGTTTCAATATGTTTTATATTTCGATCTCTAATATGTTTTTTATTTTATTTTATTTTATTTAACCATACAATTTTATTTTATTTTAATTTGGTCCCCATATCTTATTTATTTTTATTCATTACAATTTTGGTACTTAATGTTAAAAATATTCATTATGGTCACTTTTGTACTTTATTTTATTTTAATTTGACATGACAATTTATTTGTTTACATTCTAGTCCTATTTGTATTTTGTTTTATTTTAATTTTTGCATAGGTCTTTTATGTTATTTTATTTTAGTCACTAATTAGTTTTGTTCTCTATTTTAAATTAATTTTCATGATACCCTCATAACCATTTCTTGACTCGAATCAAAATAATTTGACTAAGGGTAATATTCGTTCATTTTAAGATTGTCATAAAGTGATTGTCTTAACGTATAAGAAAGTTACTTTTGATAATTTCAAAATGAAAGTCTATCCCATTAAGTGACGAATTAAATCGAATCTATTTTAAAATTTAGGGATTAAGAAAAAGATCATGTTCTTTTAATTAAGTTCATCGAGAAAAGACTGTTAGATCGAATCTATGGTCTCGTCTCGATGTATTTAAATAATTAAACATCTTTATTCTCATTAAAGGTTGGTAAAATAAATAATTAATTGTACTTGCTTGATGTATGCTTCAAATTTGTTTTATTTTTGCATGTATTTTTCAATGGGATTTCAAAATAATAAAATTCGAATTAATATTGAATTTTAGGATGAAATAGTAATATCTCTCCATTTCAATTGGAGTAATAAATGATTGCTTTAAGGTATGAGAGGTCAATTATTCTCGATTGGAAATAATTGGATATTATCGTTTTCGCTCGGAATAATATTTGATTTTAGGACGAAATAGTAATATCTCTTTGTTTTGATTGGAGTAACAAATGAAAGGCATGAGAGGTCATTTATTCTCGATTGGAAATAATTAGATATTATTGTTTTCTCTCGAATTAATATCAAATTTTAGAAGGAAATAGTAATATTTCTTTATTTTGATTGGAGTAAGAAATTAGTGCTTTAAGGCAATAGATGTCGTTTCTTTTCGATAGAAGATAATTAAATATTTTCTTTTTCCCTCTTAAAATTCAAAGAGCGTTTTATTGTTATCTTAAATTTATTTTTATTTGTGCATTTAAACTTGGAATTAGTAATGAATTTGGAGAGGGAATTGTAATATTCCTTTATTTTGATTGAAGTAAGAATAGGCTTTAAGGCATGAAAGGTCTATTATTCTCGATAGGAAATAATTAAATATTATTTTGTTTCGTCCTAAAATTCAAAGAATTTTATTTGTATGGGATCTTAAATTAAACTAAACTCGAACTCATAAATTTCATCGTAAAGACAATTAATAGACTAGGTACTAATTTAGAGCGTTGTAGGGGTATTAATCTTTCTCCGCACGTAACCGACTCTCAATCTCAAATTTTGGCAACGCATACTGCAAATTTATTGTTTTAATTAAAATTAATATTTTTTAAATAAAAAATATGTTTTGGATGCCCAATCACACCCTAACCAAATATTGGTGGCGACTCCTCGAATCACATTTTATTATTAATTAGTCACTAAATTATTCGAAACGAGATCTTTTAAAATCTTATTTTAAAAATTAAATTCTTTTTTTTTAAGAGAAAAATTGTTTCGACGGGGTGTAGAAGAATTACCACTCGACTTTAATGAATTGGCCGAAAAAGAGAAAATAAATAGTGAGCTCATTCAGCATCTTAAGAATTTAGTGGAAATGGTAAGTTTGGTAGAGGTAATTGAGCCATTTTATGGAATGGATGCTATGGAACTAAGCCTAGTTCCTGACCTTATTCCCCCTGAAGTTCAAGGTGCCAGACTTCGAAAAATATAGTGGGACCATTTGTCTATTAGCCCACCTCACCATGTATTGTAGAAGGATGACTGGCTATACCAAAAATGAGAAGTTGTTGATACATTGTTTCTAGGATAGCTTGACTGGATCTGCTGCAAAGTCGTACAACCAGCTAACAAAATCCCATGTCAAATCATAGAGGGATTTATCCAAAGCATTTTTGGAACAATACTGCCATGTTACTGATTTGTTTCTTGACTGATGGACTCTACAAAATATGAAAAAGCAATATAATGAAACTTTCAGGCAGTACGCTCAGAGGTAGTGTGATGTTGCCACCCAGATTCAGCCTCCACTACTGGAGGAAGAAACCATTGTTATCTTCGTGAACACATTGAAGGCTATATAACTCGGACATCTATTATGAAATACCACCAAGAATTTTGTTGATCTAGTCATTTCAGGTGAATTAATTGAAAATGCCATGAATAATGGTAAGATCGATAGTGAAGAAAGGTCTAAGAAGTCTTATTTTAAGAAGAAAGAGAATGAGGTGAATCATACGAATATTCACCAAAAAAATATCGCGGTTAGTGTTACGATCACCGAACCTAGGGCAGAGAAAATGAACACCAATGAGAATAGAAGGCCGAGGAAAGAGGCTACGAGGATGACCTTCTCGCATGTGGTAGTAACGTATTTAGAAATATATGTCTCGTTGTTGAAAGCAGATGTAGTACGCTCCTATAAGTTGACTCCACTCCAACTGCCTTACCCTCTTTGGTATAATGCCAACGCCCACTGGGAGTATCGTTCAAGGATTTTCATCCATGAAATCGAGAATTGTTTGGCGTTCAAGAAGATTATGCAAAATTTGATCAACACAAGAGACCTAGAATTCAAAGCACCAACTACAAGAACTCATTCCCTACCCAATCATGGGGACAAGAAGTAAATATGATTGACGAAAATGACAATAGAATGATAAAGAAAAATATGCCAGAAATCAATTTTCCTCTTAGTTGGGTGTTCGAACAACTGTATAAAGTAGTGATAATCAAGGGTAATCCCGAGTCGAAGCTTATTGGGTGTGAAGCATAGTGTGGTTATCACCAAGAAAAGTGTTATGACATTCAACGTTGCCATGAATTCAGAGAATTACTGCAGGAGATGATGAACAATGATGAAATATAATTCTTTGATCAAGAGGAGTGAAAAAGAAATATGGATGTTTGCATGACGGGTGACTCTAACAAGATACAAGGAACAAGAAAACTTGAAATCATCACGATCAAGCCTAGAAGAGAGAGTTCATCATCAAGAACTCCTAAAGTAGTGATAAAAAATTCATCTTCTTTTCCATTTAAGGACACGCAATAGATTTCTTGGAATTATGTTGCAAATGTGTCATTTCCAAGAGGGTCGAGACCCCTTTGAGAGTACAGAATAAGAGAAAAAACTAGTCATTGAAGAGGTTAATGAAGTAGGCTACTTTAATAGGAGTGGAAGATGTTACTAACCCAAGATATCCACAGAGGCAGAAAAAGAGAAATCCAAAGCCAAGGTAGTAGTAGTGCCAAAAATCTTTAATGAGGAACCTCCACCAGTAATTAATGAGCCAGTGACAGATGCTCAGGCTCGTGAATTCCTGAAGTTCCTAAAGTATAGTGAATACAACGTGGTAGAGTAGCTTTACAAGAAGCATGCTAAAATCTCAATATTAGATTTGTTAATGAATTAAGAGATACATCGAAATGTCTTGCTAAAAGTGTTAAACCAGACATTTATCCCTGATTATATATCGATAGATAAGTTAGACCGAATCGTAGGACGTTCACATTCACTGATGATGAGATCCCAGAAAGTGGGATGGGATCCGTCAAATCTTTAAATATCACTACTCACTACTATGGCCATGTTCTGCCAAGGGTCCTTATAGACAACAGGTTCGTGCTAAACGTAATACCTTTGACTACGCTGCAGAGGTTGCCTATAGATAGCTCACACATGAAACCTCACCACAATGTTGTCAGGGCGTTTGATGGAACCGAAAAAGATGTGATCGTCAAAATAGAGATACCCTTGTTGATTGGACCTACTATCAACAACATTTACTTTATTGTGATTGACATCCACCCGACCTACAATTATTTATTTGGAAGACCCTGGATCTATTCTGTCGGGGCTGAATAAAAAATCATCACTTCAATAATGACTAATGCCCCATACATAGACGTTAACGAGGATGCATTGGAATGCTCCTTCAGGGCCTTAGAGTTCATCAATGTAGCATATATTACCAAAGAAAGTAAATTTCCATGCCCTATGCTATTTGATTGTACCAAGATGGAAGTAAGACAAACTTTGGGAAGAAGGGAAAAGGTCAGAAAATGACTGGGTATGAATCTTGGTGATATTCTTGGGTCATTTCCATTATAGGAGTATTTTGGTCATTTTACAAATCTGTGTAGTTCAATCCTTTCCTTCCATATGATTTTATTAATTCAAACGTATCATCTTTTCCAGATCTTTTGAACAATTCTGACAAAAGAGCACCCTCGATAATTTATTCTTAACTAGGAGATTTTCAGGTCAATTATTTTCCTGGAAGTTACCAACATGTTATCAGGAATTTTCTGTACAAAGACAGGATCTTAACAATTAAATCCATAATTTATCGAGTTAAGTACAAATCCTCAAAGTACTTTCTCATTCCGAGTCAACTCGGACTATTTTTACCTTTTAAGGGCATTTTTCATAATTTCTTAACCAAATAGTTTCGATATTAACTCTTTACAAAAATAACTATAATTTAGAGATCCTATGGTTATTTTTTTTTAAACATTCTCTAATCTCGAAATGATTCCTTAACAAACTTCTAGTATCATGCATAAACCCTCTTGGGGTTAAAAAAATCGATTATCCTAATTTTCCAATTAAAACTAACATTTCTTATGCATATATGTAGTTTTATCGGACCAATAAGTCTTTTCAGAGTTATTATTCAACTTCCAGTGACAATTCTTGCCATTTTCCAACATAAGGGTAATTTCATAATTTTACCAAATCGAAGTATTTTCGTACATTATCAAATGACATAGATTATAAATTGCATATCCAGTGCTGATTCTTATATCACTTAATCTTATAACTTGTAATTGAATTCATATTGTCTTTCAATTTCTTATATTAGTCATCCGATCCATATACAGTTACCAAATTTTTATTGTATTCGAATCGAGCGTAGAACTTCATTAATTACACTTATGAGACCAAACATTTCCATTCATGCATTTACCAATACCAACATGTTCTATAAAGCATAAAGAGGTAGTAATGTATTACCTCAATTTTTGTGCCATACTGATCGACCATATAAATTCCATTCAAACGCCCTCGATCTTGAAATCATCTTCCAATAATTCCTTAGATGCATATCAACAGAAATTACATAAAAAACGGAGCTTAATTCCGAAAAACGGATTGAATCAGGAGATAAATAAGTCAAAAACACCTTACCGAGTTCGGATTTGGCGAAACGGACCCCAAAAATAGATTTAGGACGTCAAAAAACAAAAAATATGATTTTTCAAAAATTTTGACTTTTTTGGTCAAAGTCAACGGTCAACGGGGGTCAACGATTTTACACAAATATCACCATAACAGAAATTAATTATATATTAAGAACTATTCTAAAAATATTTACAAAACTAGCACCCGTGTTTTTTTATCTGCGGCAAGGACTTCCCCACGCACAGGGGGCGGCACGTGGGGTTCGTACAACGCCGTGGAGTGTCCAAAAATTCACGAAAAAATTCCTAAAAATTATGTTAAGGCATTTTGAGACACTTACCAAGCTCGGTTCATAAATTTGAACCGTGGAGAGCTCGATTTCAACAAATTTGAAACTTTGACCGCTTCACCTCCCTCATGCGCTGCCGTCGAGAGAAACAATGAGGACACCGATGGACTCGGAACGACACAAGGAACACGATGGTGTGGGAGGTGTCGAAAACGGAGCAACGATCGACGATGAATTTAATATTTTCTCGACGGTTGTGCTAAAAGAAGGTCGAAACTTTGACTCGAAATTCATGGTGTTTGATAGCATTTCACTTTAATTGATTTAAGGGGTTTGTTCATCGGTCGATAACAAACATGATAGTGGTTTCAAATCGACGATCAGATGTCAGATGGTGTCGAAATCGGGTTTGGAAGTTGGGCGTTAGACGAGGAAATTTTGAGTTTCATTTCTGATTTCAGAAATGAATTTCACGCATATAATGCATTTCTGCCGACATTATTTGGCAAAATGCAGGGCTTGGTCCCTGAATTTCCATCACTTCTAAAACAGGCTACAAGTTTTGAAAACTTTTAATTTAATCCCCAAATTTCTCCAAATTACTTAATTAAAATTTTTTTTTCCAATTTCCTGGGTTGTTATAATTCTCCCCTCCTTAAAAGAATTTCATCCTCGAAATTCATTCATGTCATATAATTGCATAAATGAAACATCCATCAGTTCTTTCATATCTTCAAGTAGCTTTTACAAAAGTATGTGTCGTATACTAATCCTTAACCAGCTGAGTATACATTCTCATCAGAAATCTCCCTCATTCCAATAAAAGAATCAGAACAAATTTATCCTTGTGGAATCAATTCAGCATTGGTTACGAGAATAGGCCCCTAAAGCATTAGTATATCCCAATTTCATTTCTAGAATCGGGTCAGATTTTTTCAGAGAACTTAGGTTTGCTCATTACAGATAGGGACTCAACCTTAGAGTTCCAGTTCAGAGAGGTACGATTGTAGTCTAGGGGCATGTACTAATCATACATCCTTTAAAATTCGATCGGCCGGTCTATCTTGAAAATTTTGACTTAACCCAAAGCTCTGTTACCATTAACCTCAGACCGATGCGGATAGCCTAATCCGATTCAGGGTATCATATTAGGGTCACTGGAGCGACCCACTGTAAAAATAACAGAAAATTTAAAGCTTTTATTAAAACATGTAACTTATAAAATGATTTATCAATATGCAGAAATAAAACACCTTTTCAGACTCGTATATAAAACAAAATACAATTACATGTCCCCTAATCACATGTATCATACTCTACAAGCAACGCCGAAAGAACTCCCTTACTGATATCGATAGATGTACTGGTACGATTCTTTTAACCTGAAAAGGTGAGTAACAGAGTGAGCTTTGGAAAGCTCAGTAATACAGAACTACCAGATGATGCTGAAGACGTACAGATACAGATAAACATATATTTCCTTATTGGTTCAGACATCTACAGATCATTATGTTAAGTGGAGATCCTACCAATATTTCAGGTAGTAACAGACAATGGGCTTTCAATTCAGAGAAATATTTCGGATAACTGAGTTCAGGAGATCATAATAGGTTATCTAGTTTGTTCCCATAAAACCAGTGAAGAGATACAAATCTTTTCTTTTTAATCAGTAGCAGTTTAAAAACATATTTTTATTCAAAACCCATATTAATCCCTCCAAACGAACACTCCATAATGTGTAGGTTCCCCAAAACCATACACCCACCTACACACCAAGTAAGGACTTACCCTGAGCACAAAGCAGAGGAGCCTGCAGTAACGGTAACTTCCTCTAACAACACCCTCCCATAAAATGTTTATCAAAAATCATATTAATCCCTCCAACCGAACACTCCATAATGTGTAGGTTCCACAGAACCTTACACCCACCAGCACACCTAGTAAATTCCTTGATTCCATAAATCAAGAACAAGTCATATTTTCCAGTGAAAACAGGAAACCATATAACACATTTCAGGTAACCATAATTCATAAACCAGTAAATTCCATTATTTCATAAATCATGTACAATTCATACTTTTCGCTGAAAACCGTAATCGAAAATCACATACCATGTTGCCATGGTTCATAAATCGATAAGTCAATACTTTTGTTAAAACTCATTTCAAACATATAAAATTGTCATGTAGTACATGTGGAACACACTATAGGATCAAAATATTTATCAGATATTATTCAGAGATACTGAATAATCTTATTGGGCAGAGAAAACATGGATCTTCAATATACCGATAGAATACCAGAATTTAGAATCACTATTGGAAGAGTTCAATAACTGACGGAATCATCAGTTATTCAGAATGAGACTTATCTAGATCATATCTTATTCATACATTTCTCAGAAGCTCTACGTAATCAAAAGGGTATTTGGAATCCTTTACATCTGAGTTACTTGTATTTTCATATATAACATGACTGATTTGAGCTGATAAGGGATGACAATGATTCGGAAATTTTACAATTTATGTCGATTGATTGGATTATCAAACAACTCCAGATGAATAGCTCCCAGAACTAGTACTTGTCAACTTGTCAATTCATTAACTTTCCATAGTATTTACTCTTTAATACCAAATATTTTTATCCATATATCATCTTCTAAGTCATCACTGAACAGATCTTAAGGAGACGAACATATATTCTAATGGTATTTATTTTATTTCCATGTTTCAACTATACCAGGAAATACTGACGTACTTGATTTGTGGTTCATAATTCATAGGGATGATACATTACGTAAATTCATCAGAGTTTTCAGGCTTATTTCAATCTCTTACTTAATCCTCAGTCCTTGAGGTTACCTAGTTCATTCAGCAGTCAAGTCTATTCCAATTACTTTGGGATTTTCCAGAGTAATTCAGACATTTCTGAATTTCAGATACATATTGTACATCCATTCAATTCAATTTGGTCTTCGTGGTTGATTTGTCGAACAAATATCCAATCATTCCTGAGCTTGATGATATTCTTGGGTCAGTTCCATTACAGAGGTATTTTGGTCATTTTACAGATATGTGTAGTTCAATCTTTTCCTTTCATATGATCTTATTAATTCAAACATATCATCTTTTCTAGACTTTTTGAACAATTCTGACAAAAGAGCACCATCGATAATTTATTCTTAACTCGAAGATTTTTAGGTCAATTATCTTCTCGGAAGTTACCAACATGTTATCAGGAATTTTCTGTACAAAGACATGATCTTAATAATTAAATCCATAATTTATCGAGTTAAGTACAAATCCTCAAAGTACTTTCTCATTCCGGGTCAACTCGGACTATTTTTACCTTTCAAGGCATTTTCGTAATTTTTTAACCAAATAGTTTCGGTATTAACTCTTTATAAAAATAACTATAATTTAGAGATCCTATGGTTAATTTCTTTTCAGAACATTCTCTAATCTTGAAATGATTCCTTAAAAGACTTCTAGTATCATGCATAAACCCTCTTGGAGTAAAAAAACTGGTTATCCGAATTTTCCAATTAAAACTAAAATTTCTTATGCACATCTGTAGTTTTATCATACCAATAAGTCTTTTCAGAGTTATTAATCAACTTCCAGGGATAATTCTTGTCATTTTCCAATATAAGGGTAATTTCATAATTTTACCTAATCGAAGTATTTCCATACCTTATCAAATGAGATAGATTATAAATTGCATATCCAGTGTTGATTCCTATATCACTTAATCTCATAACTTGTAATTGAATTCAAACTGTCTTTCAATTTCTTATATTAGTCATCTGACCCACATACAGTTACCAAATTTTTACTGTATTCGAGTGTAGAACTTCATTAATTACACTTATGAGACCAAACATTTCTATTCATGCATTTACCAATACCAACATGTTCTATAAAGCATAAAGAGGTAGTAATGTATTACCTCGATTTCCGTATCATACTGATCGACCATATAAATTCCATTCGAACACCCTTGATCTTGAAATCATCTTCCAATAATTCCTCAGATGCATATCAACAGAAATTACATAAAAACAGAGCTTAATTCTGAAAAACGGATCAAATCGGGTGATAAATCAGTCAAAAATAGCTTTACGGGTTCGAATTTGGCGAAACAGGCCCCAAAAACGTATATGGAACATCAAAAAACATAAAACATGACTTTTCAAAAAATTTAACTTTTTTGGTCAAAGTCAACGGTCGATGGCGATCAACAATCAACGGTCAATGATTTTACACAAATATCACCCTAACAGAAATTAATTACATATTAGGAACCATTCTAAAAATATTTACAAAACTAGCACCTGAGTTTTTTTATCTGCGGCGAGGATTTCCCCATGCGCAAGGGGTGGCGCGAGGGGCACGTGCAACGCTGTTGAGTGTCCGAAAATTCCCGGAAAAAATCCTAAAAATTATGTTAAGACATTTTGAGACACTTACCAAGCTCGGTTCACAATTTTGAATGGTGGAGAGATCGATTATGGTGGAGACATTTTGAGACAATTTTGACTGCTTCACCTCCCTCACGCGCCGCCGCTGACGGAAACAATGAGGACACCGACGAACTCGGAACAGCACAAGGAACACAATAATGCGGGAGGTGTCGAAAACGGAGCAATGATCGGCGATGAATTTAAGATTTTCTCGACAGTGGTGCTAAAAAAGTCAAAATTTTAACTCGAAATTCACAGCGTTTAATAGCGTTTCACTTTAATTGATTTAAGGGGTTTGTTCATCGGTCGATAAAAAATGCGATGGTGGTTTCAAATCAACGATCGAATGTGGGACGACGTCGAAATCGAGTTTCGAAGTTGGGTGTTAGAAGAGGAAATTTTGAGTTTCATTTCTGATTTCATAAATGAATATCATGCATATAATGCACTTCTGCCGAAATTATTTGGAAAAATTCAGGGTTTTGTCCCTGAATTTCCTTCACTTCTAAAACAGGCTACAAGTTTTGAAAACTTTTAATTTAATCCCCAAATTTCTCCAAATTGCTTAATTAAAAATATTTTTTTCTTTTTCAATTTTCTGGGTTGTTACACCTACTATCTACAAAATTGACTTTATTGTGATTGACATCCACCCGACATACAATTGTTTATTGGGGCTGAAGAAGAAATCATCACTTCAGTAACGCTGATGCCCCCCATACATCGACGTTAAAGAGGACGCCTTGGAATGCTCCTTCAGGGCCTTAGAGTTCATCAATGTTGCATATATTATCGAAGAAAGTAAATTTCCATGCCCCAAGCTATTTGATTGTACCAAGATGGAAGTAAGACAAACTTTGGGAAGAGGGGCAAAGGTCAAAAAATGACTAGGTATGAATCTACAATGAAGGGTATGACCCGTTGCCATTGAATAGAAGAAAGACCGCTTTAGGCTTGGATTCAAGCCAATATTCCAACAATGTGGCCAGGAACTAAAAAAGATGCCTGAAGCAAGAAAGGCCAGAATGAAAAGTGAAGATATCTATGAGGAACGTATGTCATTCCCTCCTATAGAGAGTTCTTTCAAATTTGGAGGGGTGTATGATATGGAGCAGCAACTGACCAATGCTATCAAGATCGGGGAGCTGATGAAAGAGCATAATATAATGAGTGAGGCTTTAGAAGAACTGTCTGTCAACATGATTACCGGGGGCAACCAGCCTGAATTTTTTTAGTTGGAATCTGTCTTTGCTTTCCTAGTGAAAAACAAATGACCTCCTTGTAGTTTTTAGGTCTAATTCAAAGTAATGCTCAAGGATAACTTTTGTTCATACTTAAAAGTATTAAAAGAAACATTTTGTAAGAATTACTGTTATCAGGACTGATCAATGAAAGATATTTTTTATTTATCAAATGACAATCAATTTTATTTTTCACTTTTTTGTACCATGTTCTTTGCGCCATAACCTTTGCTCTATATTCTTTATTCTTTACATTCATTTCAAATACATCCGACCATATTTTATGTAGATGTCATGATGATACTAGCATTAATGTTCCTCAATTCAGCCACAAGATAGATTTTGAGTGACCTTTTTCTGGAAAAAGTCAATGAGTGCAAAAATGATGCAGATTGTGATGTTTCTAACTAGTTATTAAGGAAAATGAAATGAAACAGATTCTACCCCACATGGAAAAAACCAAGCTGGTAAATTTGGGAACAACAGAAGAAATGAGAGAGATAAAAATTAGCACTATTTTGTCTACAGGAATAAGGAAATAATTGATAAGTTTACTCCAAGAATTCAAGGATGTCTTTGTATGGTCATACTAGGATATGTATAGGTTAAGCAATGATATAGTAGTCCATAAACTGCCAATTAGACTAGAATGCAAGCCAGTTCAGTAGAAACTAAGAAGAATGAGGTCATATATACTATTATAGATCAAAGAGGAAGTGACAAAACAGATTGATGTGGGTTTCTTCAGGAGGCAAAGTATCTTGAATGGGTAGCCAATATCGTCCCTATACCTAAGAAAGATGGGAAGGTTTGCATGTGCGTAGATTATCGAGACCTTAATAGGCTAGTCCAAAAGACAATTTCCCTTGCCTCATATAGATACTTTGGTGGAAAACACTGCAGGGCATTCATGGTTTTTCTTCATGGATGGCTTCTCGAGATATAATCAGATCAAAATGAATCCTGAAGACATGGAGAAAACTACATTTATAACCATGTGGGGCACTTTATGCTATAAAGTGATGCTGTTTGGGTTGAAAAATGTTGGTGACTCTCTTCCATGATATAATGCATAAGGAAATTGAAGAATACGTGGATGACATGATTGTCAAATCTTGAACCGAAGAAGAATATATACAGAACCTAAGAAAACTCTTCCAAAGGATGAGAAAGTACCAATTAAAGCTCAATCCAACCAAATGCACATTTGGGAGAAAATCATGGAAATTAATAGGCTTCATGGTGAATCATAAAGGAGAGATCAATCCAGATAAAGTCAAGGTGATTCAAGATCTTCCCATACCTCGTATGTAGAAAGAAGTTTAAGGGTTCCTTGGAAAACTTAACTATATATTTCAGTTCATTTCCCAGTTGACCAATAAGTGTGATACAATGTTCAGATTGCTTAGAAAGAATAACATTGAGGTTAGAAATGATGAATACCAAGAGACTTTAGAGATTATCAAGAAATACATGTTTAATGCTCCAAACCTAGTAGTACCAGTGCCTTCTATGCCGTTAATTCTCTACTTAACAGTTTTCGAGAATTCAATGGGATGCGTGTTGGGCAACATGATGAGTCAGGAAAAAAGGAGAGAGCCATTTATTACATGAGCAAGAAATTCACCGATTGCAAGACTCCATACCCACCGATTCAAAAGTTATGTTATACTTTAGTTTGGGAAAACTGAAGGCTCTGGAATATTATACCATACTATGTGGTTAATCAAGGATGGATCCATTAAAATTCATGATGGAATCTCCTACATTGACTGGTAGACTGACTAGGTGGAAGATGTTGTTATTTGAGTTCGATATTGTGTATGTGAGTCAAAAGGTGATAAAAGGGAGTTTTATAGCCGACTTTCTTATGAAGCGTACCTAAGAAGATTACGATCCTCTAAACTTTAACTTCCCAGATGAGGATTTAATGTACATCTCCACTGAAGAAGAAAGTGTCACGGATAACAAATCCTAGAAATTATACTTTGATGGAGCCTCTAACACTTTGGGGAAAGAAATTGGGGTAGTGTTGATTTCCCTAGAAGATGTTTATTATCCTTTCACAAGTAAATTGGAATTCTTTTGCACCAAAAATATGTCAGAATATAAAGCATGTGTTATGGGGTTAAAAGTAACCATCGAAAGAAAAGTTAAAATGCTTAAAGTATATGGAGATTCCTCATTAGTAGTGTATCATCTAAAGGAAGAATGGGAGACAAAGGACTCAAAATTAATTGAATATCAAATTTTGGTCCTTAAACTATTGAAATAATTTGAAGATGTTACATTCAGCTATCTTCCTCGAGAAGATAATCAAATAGTCGATACTCTGGCTACGTTAGCTGCGATGTTTAAGGCAAATAGGAAAGCAAACATGATGCCAATCAAGATGTAAAAGTATGAAACCCTAGAATATTACTATCTCCAAGAAGATGAAGCGGATGGCCATCCATGGTACTATGATATACCCTCTAGGTACATCTGAAAATGACAAGAAAATAATTAGGGGAATGACAGCTAGATACTTTCTCGATTGAGAGATCTTATACATAAGGGCTAACGATCAAGTCTTGTTAAGGTGTGTGGCTGCCAAAGAAGTAAAGAGCATTATGGAAGAGGTTCATGGTGGAACATGTGGAACATAAGCAAATAATTTATCTATAGCCAGGAAAATCATGAGATATGTGTACTATTGGAAAACGATACATACATATTGTGTCGACTATGTAAGAAGATGAAACAAATGTCAGATATATGCAGATAAAATTCAGGCACCACATTTGCATTTACATGTTATGATTTCACCGTGGTCGTTTTCCATGTGGGGTATAGACGTCATTGGGGAAATAACACCAAAGGCATAAAATGGGCATCTCTTCATCTTAGTGGCAATCGATTATTTCACTAAGTGGGTAGAGGTTACTTCTTATTCCAGTATCACAAGATCAACAATTTGCAAGTTCATAAAAAGAGAGATAATTTCTAGGTATGGGTTGCCGGAGAGGATCATCACAGATAATGCTAATATCTGAATAACAGGATGATAGATGAACTTTGTACGCAGTTTAAGATAAAGCATGCCAACTCTGTAACCTACCGCCTGAAAATGAATGGGCAGTGGAAACGGCAAACAAAAAATCAAAAGGATTATTACGAAGACTACTGAAACCTACAGAGATTGGCATGAGAAATTACCCTTTTCCCTATATAGATATCAGATAATTGTACGAACATCAACAGGGACAACCCTTTTCTCTTTGGTCTATGGAATAGAGGCAGTCGTACCTGTTGAGGTTGAAATTCCATCACTTTGAGTCTTGAGAGAAGTAGAGTTAGATAAAGCAAAATGTGTTCAATCTCGGGTTGATTAACTTAATCTTATTAAAGAAAATAGACTGAAAGCTATATGTCATAGACAGATGTACCAAAAAAGGATGATGTGAGTACACGATAAGAAAGTTTGCCCAAGAGAGTTTTTAGAGGGTGAGCTAGTGCTTAAAAAGATCTTGCCTATTTATAAGGATTTCTGTGGGAAATGGATGCCTAATTGGGAGGGGTCATACATTGTCAAAAATGCATTTTCTGGAGGAGCGTTGATTTTGGCTGAAATGGATGAAAAAGTGCTGAGGAACCCGATAAATTCAGACTCTGTCAAGACATATTATGCTTATGAAAAAAAATAAAAAAAAATGAAAAAGAAAGGGGAAAATGAAAAATGAAAATGATGGTTCAATATGAAAATCCGCAAATGTCATCTTGAAAACAAATGAATGGTTTAAGTTGAAAACCTGAAAAGGTGACTCAAATGCATTTTGATATTGGGGAATCTGGAAAATAAACCCTCTCGAAAGTCTTGTAGTTCGTGAGAGACTTCACATCTACATACAGCTTCGTGACATTGAAATCTCTTAGACAGATGATCACCTTGAGGTGTTAAACTGACTGATTTAGGAATACTTGTGTTATAATTCATTGGGCCATATGTCTTTTGTTTCTAGAGTATTTACTCAAGTCTTTAGATTGCCATGACTTTGTGTAAAAACTTATATTTTATCAATAAATTTCATGATTATCACTTCGAGCTTTAGATCATTCATTTCTTCATGTCACAAATAGATTAACATAACCCAGTTTCAAACAAGTAATTTCTTGGTATTACTTTGAATTAACCTATAAAATACAGGGAATCCAAGACAAGCCACCATGTCGATATTCACACTCAATAAAGAAAGTGGTTAATAGAAGGTGACACAAGAGATGTCAATAACCTGAATGACAAAATGAATAATTAAATGACAATAAAAGTTTGTTCCAAGGCATATCTCCGACCACTTTTGAAGAGAAGCATGCATAAAACATTAAAGATCAATCTTGATTTTGAGTGAAGAAAGCCAGGATCACATACCAGAAAAGGACCATCAAAGACGAGGACTCGACAAAGATAGAAAAACAAATATTTATAAGACCATATAGCTCGAAACACAAAAATCACATCATTCATGCATATTTAGGCATTTGCAAAAGTAGGAGCATACACATTCATTTGTCATCAAGTTTTGAACATTTGACAGGAATTCAAAGATTTTATGTCACGACTTCAGTAAAGAATCAGTCCATAACTTTCATAATTGAAAGAAATAGATCTCAGTAAAATGAAGGACCATCGGGTCATTACCTTTGGGTACTTTAAAAACAAATCACTGACATAAGATAATCTTTTTTAGATTTAAAACTTTTCAAATAGAGGATAAATCAGTTAACATTTCCAATGGAATGGTTCATAATGAGAAGAAGTTCATAACGAGAAGAACTTTTTCAACCGGATTTCATCCATCATAGAATGAGGTGGAACAACATTGCCAAATGGAAGGGTTCGTAATGAGAATAACTCATCCGATGAGGGAGAAGAAGTTCAAAATGAGAAGAACTTATTCAAACTTAGCTCGATTACATCACATAAGGAGTTGGAACAGCAACGACCTTGGCTCATCCATCATATAAGGAGTTGGATCAGCATCAACACTATGATTGATTCTATCACATAAGGAGTTAGGTCAACATTTCCGAGAGAATAAGCTCCTAATTAGAAGAAATTGTTCAATACTTTGCTTGTCCATCACATAAGGAGTTGGATCAACATCACCTTGGATCAACTATCACAAAAGAGTTGGGTCATCAGTTTCGAAAGAAGAAGTTCATAACGAGAAGAACTTGTTCAATAAGGTCTTAGCCATCGTAGAAGGAGGTGGATTGACATCCCCATTAAAGAGTTTGTCACGAGAAGAACTCGTAACTCGACAAGCAATGATCATGTTGAAAAATGGTGTTTTGTGTCTTTGCTCTATTCCAGTTCCATTGAAATGAGCAAAAATAGAGCAAAGAGGGGCAGTTGCAGTCACCATTTTTCAACCTATAATATTACTACTATTATTATTAATATTATTATTATTATTATTATTATAAAATATTATTTTTTTTATTAATTACAAACCCAATACCCAATATCCAAACCCAAACTCGGGCCCAAACCAAAACCCAAACATGGGCCCAAACAAAAAACCTAACTCAAATCGAACTGAATCATCAACATTCTCAATAAAACATTTTTATTGAAAAATAATCTCTGTAATTGGGTATAAGAACCAGAAAACGAAGATGTAAAGGGATCTTTTTCCCACTAATTTTTGAAGCAATACAAAAAAATGTTTCCAGAGGTAAAATGTTTTTTTCAGAACCATTTTTTCATTTTATTTCTTTTTGAAACTAAACAAAAAGTAAAAAAAGGGTTAGTTTATTTACCTTGTTGCAGTTAGGTCTTCGCCGAAGTGGAGAAGTCGAGAGGTCAAGTTTCCTTTGGGGCATTTTAGATCTGTTTTTATGTCTTTAGTTATTGGTTTTAGGGTTTAGAGAGGGAGATCAGACATTTTGGGTGGTTTTGGGATAGGTCTAGGGTACTCCGGCCACCGTGGGTGGTTGCCAGAGCAGCGGTTGAGACGGAGGCAGTGGGTCCGGCAAAGTCGGTCGAGAGAGAGAGTTAGGAGAGTTTTTTTTTTTTTTTTTGGAAATAGGTTAAAATGAAATAAAGAAAAGGAAATGTGTTTTATATTAGAAGTTTAGGGGGAATCATGCTTAAGTCCCCCTAAAATTATCATTTTTTTGCGTTTTGGTCACCTACGATGACCAAATTTGTTATTTACCCATTTTATATCGTACCAATTCTATTATTTCTCCTTTTTAATGCATGTTATGTATTGTTGGTATATTTTCATTTTAGTCCCTCTAGTTTTAGCGCGTTTTTATATTTAGGTCACTAATATGTTGTTTTATTTTGTTTTGATTTAGTTATTCATTTTTTGTTCTGTTTAATTTAGTCATTGATTATAGTACTTATGCTGTAATTTAATTTGGACCCATAATATGTGATTGTTCATTACATTGTAGTCTTTATGATTTTTATTACATTTAACCCTGTATTATAATGTTAATTTTTAATTTTTTTTCTTTAAATTTAAATTATTTAATTTGTTTTACTTGAATAGGTATTATTAATGCGTTCCTTTTTGTCATTTAATTTAATTAGTTGGTTCATTTTATTTTTTTGTTTACATTTAACTTGTCGCATTACTTACGTTCATTTTAATGGGTACGATTAAATGATATTTCTAGTTTTTTAAAATTTAATTATCTTTTAGAAATTGTTCTTAGATCAAATCCTCTTACATGAAATATGATTTAGTAATTAAGGTTTTACCTTGTGTTTAATTAAGGAGCAATTTGATTCAAGTTTTCGCATAAAATGCTCGATTACTCGAGTCAATTGTCCAAATCCCCAAATTGTTAATCATTAAATAATTTTAAAGCTTACCTAGACTAATCCCTTAATTTTTAATAGTTAATTAGTTCAATTATTAGAGTCTTGATTTATTGGTTAGTCCTTAAACTTTAGGTATTATAGATTTAGACCTTCTACTTTAGATTTTTACATTTAGGTCTCTGAACTTTAGTTTCCTTGCATTTTAGTCTTTAAACTTTTAAGTAGAACTTTAAATTAACATAATCAATTTGGATAATTAGATCCTCCACTTTAGGTTAGATTTCAATCTAGTCCTTGTAATTTAGGGGGTAATCTGAGTTGGCCCTCACCTAAATGCTCAAGGGACCATCTCGATTATTCGATTTAATAACAAGTTAAAATTGAATATGATTAATATTAGAACCTATATTTTTAGGTTTAGTCCTTTAGATTCTTTAATTACATAGTTTGACAATTTTTTAGGCTATAAATCCTTTAATAAACTCACCTAGTAAAATTAGGATTATAAATAGAGTGACTGATTGATTGCATATATTTTCAAACACAAGGTAATGTTCACTTATTAGGGAGTTAATAGTATATCTCCCGCAAGTATGCTTAGGGGGTAACTACTGGTGATTCCTGAAATAGGTTGACAACATTTTCAAAATTGCATCATGATTTTCAAAAATCTCAAGACAATGTCTGGTTATTGAGCACAATAGTTGATCTTCCGCATTCATGCTAAGGGGCAAATGTTATTGACTTTAATAAGCGAATACATTCTTCAACTGTGCATCCATAATGAATTTTTTATTAAATAAAGTTTGAACCCAAATTTTCCAATTTTAAATATAGGGCAATCAACTAGGTACCGATTTTTAGACGCTATAGGGGTGCTAATCATTCCTCACGCATACCTGACTCCTAAACCTATTTTTTTGTTTTCGTAGATCCTAAACTTGGTGTTTTGATCAAAAATAAAATGTTTTATTAAAATCGCCCGATTTTTATGGTGTCTCGATTGCACCTTAAAATGATTGGTGGTGACTCTTCACTTTTCAAAAAAAAATCAAAGAAAAACCCCAAGTCGTACTAGTTTTTTCCCTACCCAGGCGAAAAAATGGTGTCGACAATAATGATGACTTAATGTAATAATAACATGCTACTTATGAAATGATCATTGATTCATATTAGTGAATGGTATTTGACACATGAATAGGGGTGCTTATCGAGTGAGTCGATTGCGAGTTTGACAGTGCTCGATTCGTGCTTCGTTAAAAAATTTTGTTGTTCGACTTGATTCGTCGCTCGTTAAAATTTTGCTCGACTCGTGCTCATTAAAAAAACTTGTTGCTTGACTTGTTACTCGTTGCTCGTTAAACTCATTGAAATTTTTACTTTACTTTCGTAACTAAGGTAAAATCTACTAATACTATGTAGAGCTTCACATAAACATAAATTAATAAATTTAACCAAAAAAATTATCAAAAGAGTATGAAGCAATTTCAAAGTCTAAATTCCAAAATAACACTCCTCAAATACATTAAAATGATGAATATGGTTTAATTTTTATTATAATAAAATATTAATTAATAATTTAATATTTTTGTTATTTATAAGAAAATTAATAGATTAGCAATTTATCATCTTTTTTATTATCTATTAGTAAATTAATAATTTTTTTGAATAAAATAAGTTTTTAAGATAACTACTAAAAAATTATACAAAAAATTAACGAGTTGTTTATGAACTTATCGAGTAGAGTTGCACTTTATTCAACTCAACTTGTTAAGGTCTCGAGTTCTGTTCAAGTCGAGTCAACTCGAGTCGAGTTTTTATCGAATTTTAACGAGTCGAGTTCGAGGTGCTCATGAGTTGCCCAACTCATTAAGCACCCCTACACATGAATATGGTAGAGTGGCTAAGTGATATGTTTGGTATGCATTTGATGATTTGATGTACTTTAATAAGAGTGGATATGTTTGAGAGATAATAAAACAAGGTAAAATGAACCTAAATACCCTAGCAAGAGTTATTGGATATAATTAATATGTTTGTTTCGATTCGGTTCAATTTTTATCTCTGAGTTAAATGATTATAATTATTAGATTTAAACTGAAAAATATTTTATTTTAAAATTAACTAAAAAGGTTCTTTAAAATATTATTGAAAAAAAATACGAACTTAAAAGGGTATCCTTAAGAGAAAATCTGAGTTTATTAGTAAGCAAAACCATTACAACGCCATATGATACAAATCGATGCACCAATTACTCCCCCATAGCAAGGCTTTAATGAGGCCTAACAAAGGACACGCATTCTAATTATCTAATACATAACATAAACTACATATACAGGAAACAAGAAGTTTCCTTGATGCCAAAAACAGGATTACATGGATATATGAAACCATAAGTTCTTCTAATGCAGGAAATGAGAAATTTCCTTGATTTAGAAAATAATCGATTTTCATTGGTGGAATTACAGTCGATTATGGAAACCGGTAATCACTCGATTTGTACCTTCTTAGGCCTGCAGGTACCCCTTCTCCTCCAGGTAAGATATCACAGTTTCGGCCATTTCGGATGGGGAAGCACAGCTGTATCCCTTTGGTGGCAATGTTAACTGTAAAATAGAAATGACCATTTCAAGATACATGTCAGCTGAAAATTTTCATGTACTTGTGACCAATTATACAAGAATGTTACTCCAATACACATACCTCACAATTCAGAGGTGGTTCATACGGGTCATCGACACCGGTAAAACCTACAAAGAAAATATTAGGTAAGCAACTCTTTAAATGTTAGCTTATACCAATCTTCAAGGCACAAAATTAAGGGCAGAAACCTTTAATTTTTCCAGCTCTTGCAAGTTTATACAGGCCCTTTGGGTCCCTTCCCTCGCATATTTCGATTGGCACATCCAGGAACACCTGTCATAGCAGGTTTATAAAGCAGTAAAGAAGCCCTATCTGATTTAAATTTTATTTCACCTATGGATTACCTCAATGAAATCTCCTTCTGGCAACAGTGCACGGCATGCATCCCTGTCTCTTTGATAGGGAGATATCACGCTGACAATGCAGATGATGCCGGCGTCAACGAAGAGCTTTGCTACCTCTCCTGTTTGTGAATCATGCAAAGTTGCAACTTGAAACCACAAGAAGAGAGTGAAAGGATAAAGGAAAGGACTATGATGAGAAATCAATCAGCATTTACCAATCCTTCGAATGTTTTCTGCACGATCTTCGGCTTTAAAAGTAAGGTCACGGTTTAACCCATGACGAACATTATCACCATCAAGGATGTACGTCAACTTCCCGGTAGAATACAAGGCTTGGCAGAGAGCACATGCCAAAGTGCTCTTTCCTAAATTCATACACCAGTGGTTCAGTTTTTAGAAACGTTTTATTTACTGTTTTAGCACATAAAAGAGACTACAAAAGCACACCATAAGCCCATGAAACCATCTTATATATTCTTAGGTAGCAGAAAACAACAAATAAGCTCATAGCAACTACAGATGAGCACTAATGTGAAAAGTAGTATAAAATACTACTTGAACAAACCTGAGCCACTGAGACCCGTAATCCATATGACACAACCCTTTTGCTGAAGTAACTCTTGCCGATGAACTTTACCAACTGAACTTCTGTGCCATACAATGTTTCCTGGCTTTCCATTAGTAACCATTTGTGGTGGATATTCACCTAGTTAAACCTTTGAAATTAGTAAACCCAACCGGAAGGAAACCATATCCAAAGATATCATGAGTTTGAAACTATGTTACCCGAATTTGGAAGTCAAGAGGCTATGTGTGGCACATGAGCATGCTCAACATACTGTAAAGTATGTACAACATATGTGTCCAATAACGAGGAGTCCACTAACTTATTTCATGGATGTACTACAAACGGATTCTGACAATCATAGGAGATAGGGGTGTATATTTTTGGATATCTGATAGGTAGGGGTGTATATTTTTGGCTATCGGATATTATTCAATCTGAAAATTTGTATTACTAGAATTGTAATATGTATTCAATCTGAAAAGGTTGGATATTAGATTTTTCAAATATACAAATTTTTGAATTGGATATTTAGATCCGAACATAAAACTTATTTTGATAAAAAATTCACATTTAAATTTTATATTTAACTTTATTCAACATCTTTTATTTATATATATATATATATATATTTGTACTAGAGGCTTAATGGATTAGTGGGTCACTCATTTATTAAGTTAAAAGGTGTCCAAACTCTAAAGGATTAATTTTGTAGAATTTAAACAATTTGTATCTGTATTCCACCTGATTATCCGTTTTTCCTTGAATTGCAGATTTGAATTATTCGGAAATCAAATGTCAGATTTTTTTTTTTACACCTTAATAAGATGTACAACAGTATATAATGGATAGTTAGAGAGGGTTAACTGGTCTGCTTCCAATTTTCCATGATAAGTTGTCTCAGATTTAACCAGAAATGACCCTCATGAGGCTATCTAGAATGTAGACCCTTGTCAAGGACTCAAGGTAGTTTGGGAAACTATATATCTATGACAAGAAAATGGGGTTGGACTTTGGAGTAACCTATCAATTCCAGCCGAATATTCATGGATAATCACCATTTTAAATAAGGGATTCCAGATGCAGCCACGGTATAGAAAGAGAAGTACAAGAACCAATCAGAGCAAAGTACAAAAATAATTGCAATGCTTACAAGTGTATACCCCAATTAAGTTTGAAAATAAGTTAAAAAATACGATAATTACGGGCAATTTTCGTATCCGTAAGAGAAAATATTACGGATCTAACACTCTTTGCAGAAAGACGCATCTCATGCACCGCGCCTTACGTTGATGTGGCGCTACGTGTTGAGAAGCGCGGCCCATGAACCGAACCTTTTTGGGATGGGTGTTAGATTCATAAAATTTTCTGAAATGGTACGTAATATGTAATTAATTTCTGTTAGGATGATATTTATGTAAAAACGTCAACTTTTTTTCGTTTGCAAAAAACTTTTTGCTTTAAAATCTTTAAATATGCTTTTTCAAATTATTTTATAACTCGAAATTTTTTTGTTTTTGCATACAGTTGTCTACCAATTACCATTTTACACTTTCTGATACCTTTTTGACCCTTTCAAAATTATATATGTATAGTCTAATTTAGAAAAACTTTGAGGAAAAATAATTTAAAATATGAATAATTTTATAAAACTTTTATAACCATTATTTTTTTCCAAGATGATGATGATGATGATAATAATAATAATAATAATAATAAATATTTTATAATTTAAAAATTATAAATTTCATATTTTTGAAAAAATTCTTAACTTTTAAAATTAATTGTTTAAAAATATTAAAATAAAATTTTAATTACAATTAAGTGATCAAATGAATTATTATTCATTAATTATTATTTTTAACAACAGTTAATAATGTGTATTCATTTTTAATAAAACTAGAATTTTATATTTATTTTATATTTTTTAAAATTAATTTTAGAAAGAATATTTTAAATATATAAGTGATATTTTTTAATTTTACTTTATTTATTGAATTTTGTTACAAATTTAGAGAGTAACACAAAACAAAGAGAAATCTTTAGATTTTCATGTATGTGTTTATACTTTTCTTTTAGAAATATTTTACCATTAGTTTTCTTAATTAATTTGAATAATAGCAGAATAAATGATTAATTTAAATTATAACGAATATATATACTCCATTAATTGGTCGATGTATCATAATTTATAATTGATTTTTAATATAATAATTGAAAATACATGAGTTATAATTATATCAAATATTTTAATATATTTTATTTTTATCTGATTTTTTAAAAATTTATTTATTATTATTTTATTTTTAATTCATTTTATTTTAATAATTGAGTCATCATTATTTTGATAATTTATGGTCATATTACTTAATTTTATTATATAATAATTGATTAGCTATTACGTTTTTACACAAATATCACCTAACAGAAATTAATTACCTGTTAGACATCGTTTTTGAAAATTTTACAAATCTAACACCCATCCTAGAAAAGCACGATTAATGGGTTGCATCTTTCAACACGTGTCGTGGTGCATGGGACGCATCTTTCTACAAAGGGTGCTAGATCCGTAATATTTTATCTAACGGTGTCTGACACGTAAATAATTAAAAAAAATCAGTGATTTTTTGAGAAAATCACCATAATTACCTAAATTCTAAAATATAATTTGTTAATATAAGATTAAAAATAAAAATTGACTATTTTTTTAAGTTTGATAAAATAATATTTTATATTGAAACAGAAAATATTACTATTTTTAATCATATTTTCATTTGTAAGTCCTAAACCTAGTCCGTAACAACCGAAATGTTATAAATTTATATATAAGTTAAATATAATAATATTTTAAATTAAAAACTGACTAAATTAACCTTAAATTAAACTATAGCATATCAAAACTACCCAACTAATTAAACCTTTTCCCACCATAATAAATTGCTTCAGAACCCAAGCCAGCTAAAGATACCACTTCTGGCAGTATCTAATACCACCGACGAGATTAAGGTGGAAGAAACTAGATTTCATTTTCTTTTAATTAAAAACAAGATTCAATCTGATTCCACCGACGCGGGAAAAAATAACACCTTGAAGTTTGAACTAAATTCTTGGCCACAAAAAAGAAATTTAAACATTTGTCACCAATGAAAATTAAGAAAAAATATGTTAAAAACAATACCGGAAACGACAGCGGCGGCACGGCCATTCGTCATCGCGACAGTGGATTCCTCCGTCGCCAGAATCAAGCTCAACCTGGCATGGTTACCACCATTCAACCCTAAAGAAAGCGACGGCAACTTCATGAAACCAATCTTTGGAACAAGAAAAAACTGTCCACTCTTGGAACCGGAAGAAGAACAATAAATCGGAGGATTAGCCGGCTTGAGTGTAATCATTTTTGTTTAAAATTTCGAAAAGGAAATTGATTGAAAGAAAAGGGGAGCGTTAAGTAAGTGAAACCTCCAAAATGGTTGAATTTCTTTATTTTTCATTTTAAAAAAAAGATTGATGTAAGTTGACGCATAGCTAGCTATTTACTATAAATAAAGGGCATGGTTGTATGTTTTTCCAATAATTATATTTCAATTGATAATTAAGTTAGTGGCGTTAATTTGATAAAAGAAAAGTTATTCCATTTATTAAAGTATTTACATATTTTATCATTTTTAATTAAAATATTCTTAAAACTATTCGAATCATTTTCAATTACAATTACAATAATAGATTCTTATCTTTCATGTGGATTTTTCTTTTTACCATAGAGAAGTTGTATCAAATCTGATATTTTACAAATAATCTGATAAAATAATTTATTTAAATTGAAATATTTATAATATTTTTATTTTTGTGTTGAACTTTAATTATTTTATTTTACAATTTTATTGTATTCCATCTGTAATCCAATATATAATTATTTTAAATAGAGATATATATATTTAGTTTACCCTAAATTTTTTCTTTTCCTTTTACCGTTGTTAATCTCTTTTTTTCTTTATTTTTGTAATTGACGATGACACTAGTCTTGATGCTGGTTACCGATTGTCGGTATTCATTGTTTCTGGACTGATCAAAATGGTGTCTATTTGTTATCATGTTGATCTTCCCTGCTTTTAAACTATCGGATTGTATTTGGATACATGATTTACATTCGAATATAGTTTTCTCATGACACTCGAGTCTGATTTGTGATCTGTTGGTGGTCTTTAAATAGTTTAATTTTCTTTGCGTTTCGTTCACAGATGCAGTCAGATTTGTTTGTAATTTTTATTCGAGTTCTTTGAATTAGTTTTTAACATTTTCCTTATATGATTCTGTATGATCTCAAATGGTTAGTTTCTTGTGTCAATTTTTATAGTAATATGTCCTAATTATATTTAAAATAGATTAAATATAAAAATACTAAAAAAATTAAATTATTAAATTATTAAAAAACCAGTTTAAGGACTATAATGAGTGTAAAACTAGTTTAGGGGCCACATTAGTTTTTCTGCAAAAGTTTGAGGGTTTTAGATACTATTAAGGAAAAAAATTGTTGTTAGAAGAATTTGAACTCGTGCAAGTTAAGTTAAAAAACTAGATCTCATGTTTTTCTTATTTTTCAAATTTCTAGAATAATTTTAATGATAATATTAAAACATTTTTTCATATTTTTACTTATTTTCGTTTTTATTTTTTAAAAATTATTGTTTAATTTTACAATCAAATACATTTTATTCGACATTTTCTATTTTTTAAGAAAATGAGAATAGTTTATATTTTTTAGAACAAAAAAGTACCTTTTTTCTCTCCATCAAAATATTGTTAAATACTAAGAGGTAAAGTGAAAGAAACCAAGCTTTTCCTAATCATTTTTTTTTCAATCAAATTATCTCTAAAATCAATTCGATAAATCAAGATATGTTTTTTAATTACTTATTCTAATTGTGAAAATTATAATATTCTAAGATCTTTGAATTAATATGCATAATTGTTTTTGCATCAATTAAGTAATTCTAATACCTATGATGTTTATTATTTTTCAAAAAAATGTTGAACACAAATGCATACATCGTTTTTAGCATAGAAAAATGGGTAAACTACGTACTAAGTATCTAAATTATTAGTTTTGATCCATTTTAGTACCTAAACTTTTATTTTTTTTTTCAAAATCATACCTAAAGTTCAGTTTTTATTTTATTTTTAGTACCAAAATTTAAGTGTTGAAAAAATTGAAAGTTTAGGTACCAAAACACGTTAGTACCTAAACCATACTTAAGTTTTGAAAAAATATGAAAGTTTGGGTAATAAAACGGGCCAAAACTAATAGTTTAAGTACTAAACGCATTAAGTTGTTAACGAATGAGTGCTAAAATAAAACAAAAATTAAATATTAGGTATGCTTTTGAAAATTTTGAAAGTTTAAGTACTAAACAGATCAAAACTTATAGTTTAGGTACTAAACACATAATTTACCCTAAAAGTAACAAATTAGTCACTAAAACATGGCGTTATATCTAATTTATGTAGATTCTTTGTAACACTCATCTCCCGTATACCTTTACGTATAAGAGCTACAGATGTTACATCACTTTTAAAACAGTTTTCCCATATAAAAATATGTATAAATTTGTTTCATTTTATAAAACCATTAAAATGTATTTATAATTAAAACATGTACTAGCTTATATATACACACAAAAGAGATGTTCCAAATTTTACCGTTTTACGGTAGTTCAATTCAAAGGTTTTACAGAGCGTTTTTACTACACCTATTACATGCCAACTAAAACATATCAAAAGTAGACATGTATGTCATATTGTTACTGATTAGGCGACTCTGACTGGATGTCCGATGATCTCCTTACCCAGCTGGTATTCAACCTACATGTGGAATGAACACACGTTAAGTATTACTTAGTGAGGTAAACATAATCATAATCAACTTATAAACATAATATAGGGTAACAATTCTAATGTCAAGTAACTCTTTACAATTTATTGTAAAGACTTATAACTTTGCACCATTGGTGCTATTATGGTTCTTTTACTCCATTATATTTATGTTCATTAACATGTTAGCACACAAAGTACCCTATACGGAAATTCATCAACTCATGATGAATTTCGTGAATATGCACACGAAGTGTCTGTACGGTGATTCATCAACTTATGATGAATTCCATTATTATGCACATGAAGTGTATGTACGGTGATTCATCAACTTATGATGAATTTCGTGATTATGCACACGAAGTGCCTGTAACACCCTCAACCCATACCCGACCCGGATACGAGTCCAGGCTGTCACATTGACTATACAAAATAATACTTTAAAAAAACTGATAAAACATTCGAACTTATTTTATTAAAATACAATACTATACATATATTAATACAAGTTTATCAAAATAATCAGAGCATACATCACTTGACACTTTGATTACATGCCAACATTCATTTACATAACAAAAGGACCTACTACTCAAGTTGCCTCTGATCTGATAGTTGCAGGAGTAATATTGTCCAGCTGCTTAACCTGTCTCGTCTACTTTCTTGGATCCTACGTGTAAAACACTCACACGCTAAGTCATCGACTTAGTGAGGTAATATAATAATAATAATAACAAAGAAATGTAATGGAATTGCCATAATTTAATGGAATGAGATAAAATCAAATGCTTAACCATGCAGTTTATATCACCATGTTCTTTACCTGTAAGCATAATATATTGACATTCATGAATTCATATTAATAAGATTATTGGCCCATGATATCATACTGAGAACCTAAGGTATGTGAGTACTGTGAGGTTGTGCATTATGCTGTCACCATAGCTCGTATAAATGCACTGAAGTGCCACTTAGAATTGCACCGAAGTGCCGTAGAATTGCACCGTAGTGCCATATAAGATTGACCCTAAGGACCACGTAGAAAATTTCCTTAAGAATCATATACATATGCCTAGGATCAAGTATGTGTCTTAAAAGACCTCACACATGTTCCAAAGAATACATATATGTCCCGAAGGACCGCGTAGACCATCTACTCTTGGCATGCCAACTATACCTATAGTTCTTATCTACATAACATGGGCTTTCACCATTCCCATAATTTATATTGTATAGACATATAATTTCCATACCTTTATCACATGAACATATCATGTTCCATCACTTTATCACATAGCTTATATAACATTTCCTACACATTCATGTCACTTAATGCATATAATATGAATTCATGTCATGTATCATAATATGAAATGCGATCATGTATCAAAATATTGAATCTAGACTTATCATAAGTCTAGAACTGAATATAATACTATATTCATGCTATGCATATGCACTCACCTATATTTCCTTGTTTTTTCCTCGATCGAAATTACGAGGCAATTGTTCTGGAACTTGTTTAGGCTCGGTATCTACAGAGTAATTCATTGATGCTAATCAGTATACTAATTAATGTATTCCAAACTATCATTTCTTGGGCTAAAAGAAAAGCCATTTTCATCTTTTAATGAAGGTATGCATCGATGCACCACACCATGCATCGATGCATAAATCCTATTCGATGTTTATATTTAAGGGGGTGCATCGATGCACTCCTTATGCATCGATGCACTGATGGCATTTGATATTTGTATTTTAAAAGAGTGCATCGATACACCTTGAACAATTTCTGGGATTTATCCTTGATGCATCGGTGCACATTGAATGTGCATCGATGCATATAGCCCAAAACTGTCATTTTAAGCACGAAAATCTTTTTATAATCTTCTCTACACTTTATATTTTACCTCATTTTATATCCCTAACTTGCATACTCTTATTTAAACTAATTATTATTCATTCCATACTTCTAAAATTTAGAAATCCAATCTTCTATATGGAATCTAAGAATCTCACTCAAATTCTAACATGTTAAAATTTTAATTCTAACACTTCCTATTCCTTAATTAGCTTGATGACAAGTCAAATCCTACTTCTAATTCTTATTATGAACTTTATTACAAGATTTCACTTTTCTACTTATTTTCTTTAATCCTTCATGTACTCCTCATCTTATTATTTTAAGATAATCTAAGCTTTCCTTAAGCTTAGTTATCATCTAAGGATCAATAAGCAACCTTAAATTCATCAAGAATTTGATTAACAAGAAAACTCACCTTTAGCTTGGTCTCACGGGGAAGAAGAAGATAGAAGAAGAAGAAGAAGAAAAAGAAAAATTTGGAAACTTTTGCCTTCTCTACTAACTTCCACGTGGTTTATTAAATAACCTTAAGTAATATTTAATTATTTCTCTTGCTAAAAGACTCATTTGCCCTCTTAATTTCCCTTCTTTGCTTATCCATCCTACATGAAATATTCCCATTAAATCTTTCAACTATTCAATTTATCTACTTTGGTCACTAAATTTTAAAATTTCATAATTTGATCACTAACCCAGTATGGAGGATGCTACAGTGCCTGTACGGTGATTCATTAACTTATGATGAATTCCGTGATTATGCACACGAAGTGCCTGTACGGTGATTCATCAACCTATGATGAGTTCCTTGATTATGCACTTGAAGTGCATATACGATGATTCATCAACTTATGATGAATTCTATGATTATGCACACGAAGTGCCTGAACGGTGATTCATTAACTTATGATGAATTCTGTGATTATGCACTCGAAGTACCTGTAGTACACATAGTATTAATATATTGATGCATTATATATATATATATATATTTAACAAGATATCTTTAGAACCCTTAATGTACAACATAAATGCACTCACCTGACTTTCCTTGCTATGTATCCAAAACGTAAATAGTTTTGTTCGTCTTCGGAGCTTGGTTTCGATCTACTCAAGCATCCGTTTAAAACATGTACCATACCCAAATGTTAGTATACTCCTTAACCTTGTACTTTAAGAATATTCAAAATATCATTATCTCAAATTTTCTAACAATTTCAACTTAATATGTGATTTCAAGCTCAATAGTATTGATACCACTACCTTGGTATCGATCTTCTATACTATGGTATCGAGACCCCTTTTTGGTATCGATACCAATTTTAGGTTCGATCTTGCTTGGTACCGATACCCCTTATCATGGTATCAATACCACCTCGTAGGTATCGATGCTGATTGAATCAGTATCGGTACTACTCATCTAATTTACCTCATTTTAACCTATAGTATCGGTACTGTTCTTAGAGGTATCGATACCCTTGCCCAGAATTTTTAGTTTTCAACTCGATTTTTAATCCCAATGTGATCAATTCTCGTTATATTTACCTCATACAATACCATTAAACTCTTTCTTAACTATTTATACTAACATTACTTCATTTAGCCTCTTAAAACATCTAAAATCATTCAAGAACATTCAATTCTAATAATCAAATCTCTTTTTCTAATATGTTCTTTATCCCATCTAATACTTCTAATCTCTCATTTGCCTCTATGACAAGTCAAATCTACCATAAAACATCCATAAAAACTCCTATATTAACATCTCATTTAAAACCCCATTTTGTAAAATCCCCTTTATTTCTTCCATTTAGTTTTAATCTCATTTAATGTTTCCTTAAGCTTCTATACCACCTAAGGTTGTAAAAGAAACTCATAATCAACCAGAAAAACTAATCAATTGAAGCTTACCTTTGGGAGCTATGGAGGAAGCTTATCACGTGAAAGAATAAGAATAAAGAGCTTTTTGTTGATATTTACTTTCCCCCTTTTTCCCCTTACCTTTTATATCTTATAATTAAGAATTTAAATTCATTTTTCTTTAAAGGACTAAAATGCCCTCTAAACCATCCCTTGTTACAATTTAGTCTAATTCACTAATCCAAATCATTTTCTCATCTTTTACCAATTATTCAAATAAAGCTTCAAATTTTAATTATTTTCAATTTAGTCCCTAACCTAATATTTGGGGTATTACAATTCTCCCCCTCTTAAGAAAAATTCGTCATCGAATTTTAAAACTTTATGCTCTTACCACAGTACTTCAACTAGAGAAATTGTTTTGTTACGCGTTTTCTGAATTTCTCTAATCCAAATCTATGTTGGTTCTTTTTCATAATTCAACTTTAATCGAATCCTCATTTCCCAAAGTAAGAACATGCAATGGATTTGATTGGTCATTAATAAGCAATGATACATGAAAACATTATATGTCTTGTCCATTTCGGGACACAAAAGCTAACTGATAAAATCTATTAAGGTTCACTAATTCTCGAACTCAGTCCAAACCATAATATTTCCTTTCAAAATAATACTTTTAGGAAAACTTTATCACTTTCTTGCCACTCAACTACTTTTCTCTTTACATAAGATAAGACTTTTGTGATTAGCATCACTATAACATCGCTCACTATACCATTAATGACATCAAATCTTTTAAAGTACTCGACTACAACCTACTCTAAATCATGTGTAGATAATTCCTATTTTGATTCTTTAACTTTATTGAGGCATATGTCACAACTTTACCTTTGTACATAAGCGCACTTCCTAAATCGTTGATATACGCATTAGTAAAAACTACATAATCTTTACCTAACTTAAGTTGTATAAACGTTGGTATTCCTATTTCAATCCTCTTTATTATTTCAAAACTCTCTTGACCCTTTTTCATGCTCCCAAAAGACATATCTTTCCTTAAAACTTGGTTAGTAGTAAAGCTAACATCGAAAAGTTCTTCACTAACCTTAGATAGTAACCAACAAGCCCCGAATAAATCCAACTTCAGGATCATTCTTTGGGGAATTTCTAATTTACTACGACATGAGTTTCTCTTAGAATATACTCTTATACCTTATACTTAAACAACCTGGCCAATGAAAACCATCTCTGTACCAGAATTTCACATTTGAATATTTTTGCAAACAAGTTCTTCTCTCGAAGGGTCTTATTTAAATGTCAAAATCTATGTATAACCACATAGATTTATCTTTGTTTTGCTAATAACACACATACTTCCCATGATGAAATACTCGAGTTGATAAAACTTTGCTCAATCAACTCTTATAATTGAGTCTCTAATTCTCTTGACTCACTTAAGTCATTTAATACTAAATCATAGAAGCATGTTCAATACCTTAATAACTATTAACCTTGAACTCTACCTTTTGATATAGAGGTAACTCAATAAATTTACCTGCAAAGACATCTATAAATTCCCAAATTTTTGTGAGATTATCAAACAATTCTACTTTAATTATTTGAATATCTATATCATTAACCATAAAAGCTATATATATATATATATATATATATATCTTTATGACATCATTTTCTTCACCATCATTATCGATATCACCTTGAGTGATGATTTTACTTTCTCACTAAAAACTATAATTTGCATAATCTCTGCATCTTTCTGGAATAATCATCTCTAAAGACAAACAATTTATTTCCAATATGATTTTAACTCATCAAATGATAATTTCATATGGTTCACCGGAAACATAGCCCCTAGAATCTTTATCAATTATTTACTACCTATCCAACTCATCTTTGCACCATGACCCACTAGGGTTTACTGCTATCATCTCACTTGAGATTAAGTTAAATAGAATACTCTTATTCTAAAATCTTTCATTTCCTTCTTAAAGTAATACGTATAACTTTTCTGGATTCCTTTAAAATATTATCGAGTAGTTGAAACATATTCTATTTCAACTATAAAAATCTAATTATCCACATCATTTAATAAGAAGACTTGACAACTTTATAGCAATAACCTTATAGCAATTAATGCTAAAATTACACTAGTAACCAATTTACTCTTTTTCCTATCATTCTGAACTTGACATTTTTCCAAGTTCTTGAGAATTAAATCTCAATTTTAAATAATAATCCATTTTCACCATTTACTTTCTAAAAAGAACTCTATTAGATTCATAAAACTTAACATTTATTCTTAAACAACTCATACTCAGTTGATCCATTAACAACTCCTCTTTCTAAAAACTTCTAGCGGTCAATGTACTTACCGCTTATTCATTTTCTCGTACTCAAATTAACCATACCTTAAACACTTTAATGCTTCACTTAAGTATTTCTCAATTGCATAAACGTCGTTAAACGCTGGGGCATCCTTCCACGGAATGGAGGAAAATCCCTAGCAACTTTTACCCTTCTAAAACAAGATATTGGAGTCATGTTGGATTCTCTTGGATCGATTTTAATCTCGACCTTCTTTTCAATATTATCTACTTTTATCCTTTGTTTTCAAAATCTATTATAATATTCATAAAATAGTAATTACATAAGAAATGAGAGACATCTTTCATATTCATTTTATACCCTATCAGTAACCTTGACATCTTAGTGGCATGTAGACTCTGTTTACATTAAAATTTACACTTGATTCGGTCGAGAATCGGCTAAACCTATAGCTCTGATACCAATAAATGTAACACCCATCTCTTGTATACCTTTACATATACGAGCTACATATGTTACATTACTTTTAAAACAGTTTTCCCATATAAAAATCCGTATAAATTTGTTTCATTTTATAAAACCATTAAAATGTATTTATAATTAAAACATGTACTAGCTTATATATATAAACAAAAGATATGTTCCACATTTTATCGTTTTACAGTAGTTCAATTCAAAGGTTTTACAGAGCATTTTTACAACACCTATTACATGTCAACTAAAACATATCAAAAGTAGACAAGTATGTCATACTGTTACTGATTAGGCGACTCTGACTGGATGTCCGATGATCTCCTTACTCAGCTGGTATTCAACCTACGCGTGGAATAAACACATGTTAAGTATTACTTAGTGAGGTAAACATAATCATAATCGACTTATAAACATAATATAGGGTAATAATTCTAATGTCAAATAACTCTTTACAATTTATTGTAAAAACTTATAACTTTGCACCATTGGTGCTATTATGGTTCTTTTACCCCTTTCTATTTATGTTCATTAACATGTTAGCACACAAAGTGCCCTATAGGGAAATTCATCAACTCACGGTGAATTCTATGAATATGTACACGAAGTGCATGTACGGTGATTCATCAACTTATCATGAATTTCGTTATTATGCACACGAAGTGCCTGTACGGTGATTCATCAACTTATGATGAATTCTGTGATTATGCACATGAAGTGCATGTACGGTGATTCATCAACTTATGATGAATTCTGTGATTATGCACACGAAGTGCCTGTATGGTGATTCATCAACTTATGATGAATTCCGTAATTATGCACACGAAGTGCATGTACAATGATTCATCAACTTATGATGAATTCTGTGATTATGCACACGAAGTGTCTGTACGGTGATTCATCAACTTATGATGAATTCCATGATTATGCACACGAAGTGCCTATACGGTGACTCATCAACTTATGATGAATTCCGTGATTATGTACACGAAGTGCCTATAGTACAAATAGTACTGATATATCGATGCAATATATATATATATACGTATTTTTAACAATATATCTTTATAACCCTTAATATATAACATAAATGCACTCACCTGACTTTCCTTGCTATGTATCCAAAACGTAAATATTGTTTACTCCAATATTTTGTCTTTACCCTTAGTTTTGTTCATCTCCGGAGCTTGGTTCCGATCTACTCATGCATCCATTTAAAATATGTATCATACCCAAATGTTAGTATACTCTTTAACCTTGTACTTTAAGAATATTCAAAATATCATTATCTCAATTTTTATAACAATTTCAACCTAATATGCGGTTTCAAGCTCAATAGTATCGATACCACTACCCTGGTATCGATACTTCTATATTATGGTATTGATACCCCTTTTTGGCATTGATACCAATTTTAGGTTCGATGTTGCTTGGTATCGATACCCCTTATCATGGTATCGATCCACCTCGTAGGTATCGATATTGATTGAATCAATATGAATACTACTCATCTATTTATCTCATTTTAACCTATAGTATCGGTACTGTTCTTAGAGGTATCGATACCCTTGTCTAGAATTTTCAGTTTTCAACTTAATTTTTCATCCCAATGTGGTCAATTCTCGTTATATTTACCTCATACAATACCATTAAACTCTTCATTAACTATTTATACTAACATTCCTTCATTTAGCCTCTTAGAACGTCTAAAATCATTCAAGAACATTCAATTCTAAGAATCAAACCTCTTTTTCTAATTTGTTCTTTACCCTATCTAATACTTCTAATCTCTCATTTGCCTCTATGATAAGTCAAATCTACCATAAAACATCCATAAACACTCATATATTAATATCTCATTTAAAACCCCATTTTATAAAATCCCCTCTATTTCTTTCATTCCTTATTTTTAATCTCATTTAATGTTTTCTTAAGCCTCCATACCACCTAAGGTTGTAAAAGAAACTCATAATCAACCAGAAAAACTAATCAATTGAAGCTTACCTTTGGGAGCTATGGAGGAAGCTTATGACATGGAGGAAGCTTATGACGTGAAGGAAGAAGAAGAAAGAGCTTTTTGTTGATATTTACTTTCCCCCTTTTTTCCCCCATTTTCCCCTTACCTTTTATATCTTATAATTAAGAATTTTAAATTCATTTTTCTTTAAAGGACTAAAATGCCCTCTAAACCATCCCTTGTTACAATTTAGTCTAATTCACTAATCCAAATCATTTTCTCATCTTTTACCAATTATTCAAATAAATCTTCAAATTTTAATTATTTTCAATTTAGTTTCTAACCTAATATTTGGGGTATTACATTCTTCTTACGCGTTATATTTTTGTGTAGTGAAATGAGATATTAGATTCTTTAAGTAAAATTTAATATTTGAATCATGACATTGTAAATGAAGCAAACTGGGTTGTGAAAATTGTCATCATAATGAACATATGCATACTAGATCTGAATTAGTGACTAATAGATTGAATACCAGTAGTTAAATAAAAACATTTTTTCTATTTAAACTTTAAAATTCTAATAAAAAATCGTGTACTGTGTAAAAAAGTTGTCTTGAAATTTAAAATTAAAGAAAAATTGGATAAAAATAATTTTTCTATTAAAACTTTAAAATTCTAATAAAAATTCATGTCATGTGTAAAAAAGTTCTATTGAAATTTAAAATAAAGAAAAGTGGGATTAATTTTTAATAAAATTTTAAAATTAAAGAAAAGTCTTATTCTCTTATATTAATAATATTTTAAATACCAACAAGATTGATTCAAGTATTAAGTAACTTGATATCGCTTAAGTAATATCTCGAGTTTGAGACCTTGTATATGCAGAAAATCTCTGTTGGTAGACTTACCCACCAAAACCAGATGTGCGATGCGATTCGATCCAAATTAGTCAAGGCAAAGCTTTGGAACCGGAATAGCAACAAACCAAATATATTTTAAAGAGATTAAACTTATTTATACTCGTGTGATGTATAATTAATTATTAAAGATTAAAAAGATAAATAAATTTACAAGATAAAATTAACTAAAACAATAATAAAAAGATTACATAAGAGTTTTATTATAATACAAAAGTCATAATAAATATTAAGATAATAATAATAAAAAAGAGAGGGATTTAATATTTGAAAAGTAATAGAGTAAATTTCACATGATATTCTCAAATTATGATTACTATAAATTGATCTTTAAAATTTAAAATATTTTATATCAATCTTTAAATTTTGATAATATTTTAAATTACTCCTGCAATCAGTTTTCTTACTATTAATATTGTTTCATTTTGATTATTGTGTTAACATGTCGTTAATTCAAATGATTAAAAAATTTAATATGTTTTAAGGTCTTGAGAATTGAACATGTGACATTCTATAAATAATTTAATATGTTTAAGATCTTGAGAATTGAACTTTTGATCTTCTTGGAAAAAAATAATCTATTTCTAAAGCTCTTAATTTTTTTAGAAGTTCACAGGTTCAATTCTCATGATCTTAAAAAACAAATTAAATCTTTTTAACCATTAGAATTAACGCTACATTAATAGAAGGATTAAAATAAATGATAATTATAATTTAAGGATTGAAATAAAAAATCTTAAAATTTATGAATTAATTTAGAATTGGGTACATAATATTTTAAAATTTAAAAATAAATGTCTTAGTTTTAGAATATCTTGTACACTTATCTGGAAGTAATACTTCAATAATAATGTCATCTTGGGATGAGTCTTTTTTTTATTAAATAAAGATATTATATTTAAGATAAAAATTAAAATTCGAATTTATATAAGATAAGGTAATATAAATATTTTTAACTGCTCGTTGATTAATGTATCTCTTGGGATGAGGCGTTTTACAACTAATTTAGTGGATTATGGTGTGGGTAGGTAATATGCGTGGTACGTAGGCTTGCTGATCTTTGCCTACTCAACCTACTCATTTAAATTTGGTGTTTAGCCTTTTTCAGCCTTTCCTTATCTTCCACATAGACATTCCATTCGGGTCTCCCCCGCACTTCATCCTTTTTCCCCTTTAGGTTTATAAAATATTAAAAAGATAAACTAATGATGCTTTTTATTTAAATTTTATATAATTTTCTTCGTTAAATTCAATATAAAATTTGATAACTTTTGTTTTTATTTAATTAAGATGTGTTCATCGAATGTTAACTGTCGTTAGACCTTTAACAAATGGTTGATGTGTGAATTTATAAAATTAAAAGGGTAAATTACACAAATAATCAATAATATTTGAGTAAGTTTTTGTTTTCCCACAAAAGTTTTAAAAGTAACATTTTGGTCACTAAAACATCAAATAGGTCCTTGAACAATGATTTTTTTATCTAATTTATCCCAAAAGCTTTCTAAGTTTTCCAATATATATATATATATATATATGTACTTTTAAAATTTTTAAAGATAAAAATTAGAATTTTTTTTACATGAAACAATTGAATATTTCGAATGATAAACAAAAAATTACAAAGCTTTTGGAATAAAATAGATATAAAATCATTGTTCAATGGCTTATTTGTATAGTTTACCTTTTTTAATTTTATAAATTCATTGTGTCATGTCAGCAATCCGTAGAGGTCTAACGTCAATTAACCCTTAATGACAACATCTTAATTAAATAAAAATGAAAGTGATCAAATCTTAAATAAATAAAAAGGAAAGTGACCAAATATTATGTTTTTAATATTATGTTTTTTTTTAATTTAGTAAGAAAAAATGTACGAAACTTAAACAAAAATTATCAATCACGTAGTTTACTCATATTAAAAATTGTAACTTTTAGGTGGATTTTGATTGATCAAATTTTTTTATTTGAATTTTACTTAAATAGATTTTTAAATTTTTTTTAGTTAATTGTATTATGCATCTTCAAATTATGACTCTTATTCTAAGTTAGTCCCTAAAGTTTTAAATATTTCAATTTCATCCTTAAACTATGACTATCATTCTAAATTAGTCATCAAACTTTTGAATATTTCATTTTCATCCTCAAACTATGACATTCATTCTAAATTGATCCCCAAACTTTTTGAACACTTGAATTTCATCCCAAACTATACGTATATATTAATCACATATTTTGTTAATAAAATCGTTAGACCAAGTTATATTATTATATATTTGAAAAAAAATAGGTTAAACTATGCTTGAAATTAATTACATATTTGGATGATTGTGGTGATGAAATTGAAAGATTCAAAAGTTTGAGGACCAATTAGAATTAGGGTCATTGTATCGAGTCTGACTTATGTAGATACAATTTTGGTTTTTTTAAAGCAAAAAGATTTAATCGAGTCTAGCTTATGTTACTGCGATCATTGTATCGACTTCACTATGGTGCACACTTTTTCCTCTATGTAGGATTAGAGAGGTTTCTTAACGAGAACCATAGTGATCGTCTCTGTGTTTTGTATGCGTAAGTAATAAAATCATACAAAATGCCTTTTCAAAAAAAAATTAGAATGTTAAAAAAAATTAGTTTGTGGATGAAATGAGAATGTTCAAAAGTTTATAATAAAATTCATAGTTTAGGGGTGAAATTATAATATTTAAAAGTTTAAGGACCAATTCAAAATGAGGATCATAATTTGGGGACATATAATGCCATTAACTCAAATTTTTCTAATCAAATTATATTTAATGCTTACGGTCCTATTAAAATAAAGAATAAATTTTAAAATATTATTTTAGTTAGTTTTAATATATTTTTATATTATTAAAATTATTTATATAATTTTATAAACTTAATAATATTTATTTTTTAAACTCATAAAATTTAAATGGTCTAATTTTTTTTCTAAAATAATCATTTATCCAATAGGTCAATCATAAATGTTGTTTATAGATTAGACAACCAATTGAAATTTGTTTTTATCTCTTTCGTTAATATTTTCTTTTTTGCTTATACACCAAATAGGCCCTCATGAAATATAAAAAAATCAAGTAAGCCCATGTTTGAAATACCAATTCAAATGAGTCTTTATTTGAGAAGTTACGACCAGATAAGTATTTAAAATTGAATTAAATGTTATGATAAAATACATTAGTAGTCCCTAAAATATAATTTTTGTATTTGTTTTAGTCACTAAACTTTCAAAATAATTATTTTTATCAAATTATTAAAAATGTTCACCACGAAATTACCTACCATTTAGGCGAATGGTATGAAACATTAACTCAATGGATAACAGCTCACGTGGCCCTTCAATTATAATTAAAAAATGAACACGAATCGAGCTATTATAGTGGTTAAAAGGATGATTGCTATCCTTAGAGGTCTCGGGTTCAAACACGACATTTGTGGGGGTGTTTTAGCTTTCATTGTCAAATGTTTGAGAGTCTTTCGAACATATATTACCTTGTAATCACTATAATCCAGACTAATCAAAAAACTAATTTTGATATTTTTTTAATAATTTTTAAGCAATAATTCCACGCAAAAAAATTAAAGAAATCTAAAAACATATAATATCTTAAAATCATTAAAATATTTTTTGAATAGTTGGGTGGCTAAATATGTAGTTTTCCCAAGATATAAATATGAACCAATATATGATTTGTAACTTTTATTATATATATATATATATTTGAATAGTAACTTTTGTTATATTTAAATGTTAATAATAATCTTAAATCTAAAATAAAGTTGGGTCACAAAGACTGACACCCACTTAAAATAAACTATTTAGACCCATGAAAAGCCTAAATGACAACAATATCAAATTAACCCTAGTTCTGTAAGCCACTCTTAACACCATATATTTTCACCAAACCCTACTTTTCCGCTTTCTCCATTGGTCGTCGCCGAGTTGAAGAGGAACCTCCAAACAAATGAAGTACAACCCTCGAGTCTCCTCGTCTCGCCGTAAGAGCCGCAAGGCCCATTTCACGGCACCATCGTCCGGTCGCCGCGTTTTGATGAGCGCACCACTCTCATCCGATCTGAGGTCCAAGTACATTGTCAGGTCCATGCCGGTCCGCAAGGACGATGAGGTCCAAGCGGTTCGCAGTACCTATAAAGGCCGCGAAGGGAAAGTTGTACAAGTGTACCGTAAAAAATGGGTGATTCACATCCAGGGGTGTAAAAAGTTGACCCGACCAGTAAAACTGACTGAAACCGACTCGAGTCAAAACTGTTTTGACCTACGCTGTGGTGATCCAAAACTGACTCAAATCGGAACTGGTGCTAACCTAAACCCGAGTTGGACCTGAAAATTGTGGATCTGAACCCGACCTAAGAACGATTTGAACCTGAATTGAACCTAAAATATGATACCTGAACCCAAACTGCATCCGACTGATGTGAACCCGAACTCGAGATTGACCTGGTAAATAATTGGTATTACCCGAGCTGTTTTCAACCTGACCTGTTATGAATCTGACCTGTAATTGACTCAATCTGTAAATGATCTGACATGTTGTTAAAGTGATATGATATTATCCTGACTTATAAGTAATAAGTTACAATTAATATAATTATGTTAATTTAAATTTATAATAAACTTAAGATAATTAAATTAATATGATTACTTTTTGAAATTTAGTTTTTAGATTAATTATAATTTGAATACTATAAATTTGGTTTTTATATTAATTCCAATTCTTTATATTATTTATAATTCTTATATTATAAATTTTATTTATAATCACTAAATTAAATTTAAATATTGTCTTATTAAACATAATTTTATTAAATTATATAAATTGAATTAAAATATTCATAAATCTAATTTACTTTTAATGTGAAAATTGATTAATAATTTAAGTATAACTTAACTTGAAATTTTAAAATTAAAATATATTAGTTGAAATGATGAACTTATTAAATATTTGAAACTGGAATAACATTACAAATACTAAAACAAAAAATTTATAAATGAAGTAAATTTTATTACACTTGAATACAGTAAAATTACAATAAAATCAACTAAATAAAATACATTTATGTTGAAATAAATGCTCTCAGATCTTATAGCTAAGGTTTTACAAGGCTAAAAGTCTAACTATACTACCAGAAATATCATCATCGAGCCTTTATACCTAAATGTTGCCAACATATTTAATTATGGGCAACTTTCTAGCTTTAAAAGCCAAAATGCCACCAACATAATTCCACATGAGTAACTATTTAGATAAGAATTTATAAGGTTCAAAAATTGATTTCAGTCAGACCAACAACAATAATTTACAAGGCATCAGTGAGTAATAGATAGTAGCAACCGACAAGCATCAATGTACCAATTCAGCAAGCATCATTGCATCAATTTAGCAAGCGTCCTGCATTAAGAAAGTATACAATCAGTGGTAAAGCCAAAGGGAATTCGATGGCCAACAGTGCCAAACATTTTCGACTTTACCAAACCCTTACAAATATCAAGTAGAAGCAAGCAATATCAAATAGAAGCAATATCAATGTACCAATTCAGCAAGCATCATTGCATCAATTTAGCAAGTGTCCTGCATTAAGAAAGCATACAATCAATGGTAAAGCCAAAGGGAATTCGATGGCCAACAGTGCCAAACATTTCCGACTTTACCAAACCCTTACAAATATCAAGTAGAAGCAAGCAATATCAAACAGAAGCAAAAACAGAATCAAGCACCAAGTATTGCTTCTTGTAAGGCACCCTACAAAAAAAAAAGAATTATTAATTAACTATTTGAAACTTTTATTAAATAAACATAATAAATATAAAATATTAAGTTACCTTTGAAGGGAATAAAGAAGACAGAATCTCCAATTCCAATGGTTTCAAAGACCATAAAACACCCTAAATATTTAAAAGATAAATTAAAATAATTAATAAACAATTTAAAATATTAATGACATTAACATAAAAAAATTTGGATTACCTTTACATAGAAGACTCGTTAACCACAATAAGATATTCTTCATCCTTATCCTCCAACTCAAAACCATACAACCAATTACAGGTTGTTACAAAAATCTCAATATTTTTAGATAAGAGTTTAGCTCTTAATTTGTTCAAAATTCGACCCCCCATACTAAAGGATGATTCAGATGCAACAGAAGTAATTGGAATAGCCAATATATCTCTAGTCATGCGAGAAAGTATCGGATATGAAATACTTTGATTTTTCCAATAATCCAAAATATCAAAGTCAGTTTCTCCAGTATGAGGGACAAGAGGCAAACTGATGTAAGAATCAACATCATATCGTCCACTCCTTGAAGCAGCTAAATTGACATCAAAATTCTGAAAAAATAAAAGACAAAAATTAGTAAATGCAAACAGGAAATAAATAAGATAAAATTCAACTTAAAATTGTAATAAATAACCTGAAATATATTTGATTTTCTAAATTTTTGAGGTCGATTGGAACTTGAGTCACTTCTGCCTAAGGATGTATTACTTTGGATAGAAGAAGAAGAGGAAGAACCACAAGGTGCATTTTTTGAATAAAATACATATAACTCAAGAAACTCATTATAAATGAGACTTACCCTCCTTTGAACATCATCCTCAACATAAAAAACATTGTACAACTCTTTCAAAAATTGTAATTTATATCAAGGATCAAGTAAAACAGCAAAAGACAGAATCATTGAGTGATCAGACCAATATTTCTCATATAGTTCAAGCATGGGTTTAGCCATTGCAGAAATACCTTCATATGGATCATTATGTGCATAACACAATAATTTTTCATTTGCAACAACGTTAGCCAAATACATGTAACATCCCAAAAGCCGAGTCAGTGACTAAAATGCAAATTCTGAAAACTTGGTGCTCAATTTTGAAACAAGTTAAAAGTTTAGGGACCTTATTGGAGAATTTTGATGTTGAATTTAATTGTAAAGTTTGAGAGTAATAAGGGTATTATGGTCTTTTCTAAGAGAATATTTTTATTTTTCTCTTTAAAGGGGTAATACACGTGGGAATGAGAGAGAAAAGAGGAAAAAATATGGAGATGAGCTTCTTCTTCCTCCTCTCTACCGTGAGCTCCATTTTCTAAGGTGAGTTTTGGTTAAATGATTATTTCTTGAGTTCTAAGCTTAGTTTTGATTCTTGGCGTATTAAGAAAGCTTAAAGGAAGCTTTAAGTGACTTAAAACTCAAAGATGAACAAGTTATGAGAAATTAAGAAAAATGAGTTTTTAAGTGAATTATTGAAATAGAAGGAGTTAATAGATTTTAAAGTTGAATTTGACTTTTCATCAGTCAAAATAAGAAATTCGGAATGATAGAAATGAATTTGGAACATATTGATTTATTGGTTTAATTATTGAATCTAAGCATGTTTGTGGGATATGGGATGTTATGATTAGTTAAAGTGAAATAAGTTGATTTTTTTAAGTATAGTTAAGTTTCAAGGGTTAAAAGAAAGTTAAGTAAGAAGAATTAAGTAAGTTTGAGTGAATTTTCGGGTGAAAACAGTATGTTCTGGGCAGGGTGTATCGGTACACTATGAACAAGTACCAATACACTAAGACCAATTTTGAAGAACATCTTCATGGTGTATCGATACATTAAGGAATGTATCGATACCCCCTTGAAATGAAGAATTTCGAATGTAATTTGTGTACCGATACATAGGCAGTGTACCGATACACCGTGAAGGGATATATCGATACCCTATAGTGTGTACCGATACACTTAATAGGGGGAATGAAAATAGATCTTTCTTTTAGTTTAAGAAATGAAAATTAGAGTATGCCAAGTGGAATGGTGATATGTATATTATACGTATGATTGTGTAGATATCAAACGAGAGCAATGTCCGGACAATGTGTCAATTAATAGCCATCAAGAAGAGATAGGGAATTGGTATTTACTAGTGAGGCCAGGTGAGTGCATATTAGTTTATATATGATTTTAAGGGAAATAAGACTTTAGATGAGTCTATTTTCTATATTATGATGCATGAATTCATGAACAGAGGCATGTGTTGATATGATTGTTGTGTATGACTTAGTAGTTGAATATGATTGCATATGTTGTATATGTTATAGTTTCTATGTGAAATATGTTTGTATGATATATTTGAATATAAGAGAATAAAATGAACTTATATGATATGTTACAAGTAATTACATGAGAAATGATGTGAACTTCATAAGTATATGTATATGGAATATAGTGGTGAACTATAGGATTATGTGAATAGAATAATTATGATTGTATGGTTAGAATATACTTTGTAGGTGAACTAGTATAATGGAATTATATTAGAAAATGAGAATTTAAATAAAATATTTGAGATAAATAAATAGTACATCAAATAGGAAATATGTACATAAATAAGTTGTATAGGAAATTCTACAAGTTTCAATGAAATGGTGATCTAAAACTTGTTAAAGTCTTAGGTGATATAAAACACAGTATAAAGATCTAGGAAATGAAGTCATATGAGAATATCAAATGAATTAAGTTATGATAAGTTATGATAATATATTTATTTGGTAAATTATGTGAAAAATGAACTAATAGAATATAAAGAATTAGTACACAAGGATATGATATAGAATATGTAACAAGAGTCTATGGGTTATATGATAAATAGAAGTATATGGAAATAAGAGATAATATAGATGACTATGGTATAGATATTATATGATTAAGAAATATGAAAAAAAGAATGAGTCAAAGGATAACAAGAGAATGTGATATAAGATGAGTAAGGTAAAATAAATGATTATATGAACATGAAACAATACACAATACTATATGATATGATGATATAGGTGTATGTATATATATTTGTTACATGAATGTGTATATGAGGTTTTATGATTTGATAGTATAAAGTATGCATTAATTGTTAAGAGTTATAGTTACCTTATACATTTTATATGCCTCACTAAGTCATCGACTTAGCGTGTGAGTGTTTCACACGTAGGTTTCTGGAAGCAAATAGAGAAGCGAAGTAGCGATAGTCAAGGCAAGACAGGTTAGCCTCCCCTTTCATATGATTAGATCAGAAAAGAGTTTGTAATTATATGTATTTGGTTATTGGAAATAGTTGGCATGTAATTATTGTTTTGAATTATATACGCTCTGATTAGTTTTGAAGATACTTTTATTTTAATGATATGAATTTTTATTGAATAAAAGTGGAAATTTTCATATTGGTATACAAATATAAGTTTTGAAAAGTCAATGTGACACCTTGGACTCGGATCTGGGTCGGATACGAGTTGGGGGTACAATACAAGCTAGAAGTGGCATACTTAGAACCAGAGAACAAAGAAGTAATTTCATAAAAAGGCTCAAGAAAATCACAGATTGTTTGAACAATTTCCCACTTATGATCAATAATGAAATCCAACTCATTTTCCCTATTAACAAACAAGTTAATTGTTAATCTAGCCTCAAGTGCCCTAAGAACTATCAAGTAAGTAGAATTCCATCTAGTAGGAACATCCAATACTAACTTACCAAAGAAAGAAGAATCACAATCTTTAACAGCTAATTCAAATGCACAAAGTCGAGAATCAGAAGAATCAATAAACTTAATAATCTCACACAGTTTAATAACAGAAGAATCAATTACCTTCAAACCTTTTTGAACTATCAAGTTCAAAATGTAGGCATCACACCTTAAATAGAAGTACTTACCATTGCAGGGAAGAAGAGAAATGGCATTCAAATCACCTTTCAATCTCCTGACCATTTTATCATTTGCAGAAGCATTATAAAGTGTAATGGTAAATGTTTTTTTCAAGATCCCACTCACATATCATCTTTTTAACAAACTTAAATATTGACTCACCATCATAAGGAGGAGGAAATCGACGAAAATTAAGTATTTTAGACTGAAGTTTCTAGTTATTATCAACATAATGAGTAGTAAGAGCAAAATAAGAACGTGAAGTGCAGGCACACCAACCATCACATGTAAAACAAACATGACTTGAAACAATATGCATTGAATCAAGTAGCAATTTCTTATGCTTTTCATGCTCAAACATACAATACTTAGTAACAATATACCTAGATATATCCTTAATAGAGGAATTAAGGTAATGATGCAAATCCCTAAGTTTTTCATGCTCAACAATACTATATGCATAACTATGAAACAAAATAACCTCATCAAACAATTCACAGTACTTGTTTTGATCAAAAGAACTTACCAAAGTAGGACTTTCGGCAAGATATTCCTTATAAGATTGGCATTTCTCAATATGTCTTCTAGAGATGTATCAATATAAGAATAAGTTTTATACCTTTTTTTTGCAATACTTACACTCGGCATAAATAGAACCATCGACAGATTTGATGAAGGTGTAATGCTCCCAAACAGGAGAAGTTATTCTCTCGAACTCGGCTGAACATTTAGCCTTCCTCTTAGATGATTTATTGATATCAACTACTTCTGACAGTATATCATTTACATCACCTTGCAAGAAAATCAGGGTTAGTTTATATTAACTACTTATGACAATATATCATTTACATCAACAACTTTATACCAGTGTGTGTGTGTATATATATATATATATAAAGAATATACAAAAAAAGGAATAGGCAGTTTACCTCTTTCAGAATTTTCTTCATTATGATCTGTTGGGTTTTCTCCTATAAAACAAATAAAGAACATATTAATTCGAATATTAAAATAAAAATGAAAAAAAGAGAATGAGAAATACCTGTATAATTCAACTCGTAAGATAAATTATCCATGAAGAAAATAACCTCAGTGACCGAAAATGCCTTATAATATACGATTTTAACCAACTATTTTTGGATTTGCGAAAATGACCAACAAATTCGCAACGCGAACTCCAATTTCACAACCCAGTTTCCAAATTTGCAAAGCGAATATGTGAATCGCAACAAAGAAGTCAAATTCGCAACGCGTTTGCCAAATTCGCAACACTGAATTTCAAATTCGCAACTGAATTTCAAATTCGCAACTGAATTTCAAATTCGTAACTGAATTTCAAATTCGCAACTCGATTTTCGAATTCGCAACACGAATTTAATTTCGCAACAGGTTTTAGTTTCGCAACATAAATCTTTTGGGTATATAACTACGCAACAGCATCAACTCATAACATAAATCCCTAAATCGCAACTCATTCCATCTCCATCTATCACTCTCTCCGGCGACATTCGTTCTTATATCCAACGACATCCTTCCCCATCTCTAATTTTTTTTACATAATTTTATTTCTTTATAATTTTTCAATGATTTCTCTCCCAAATTATCAACTATCAACTTAATAAAGGTATATTTTTCTCTAAGTTAGTGATGATATGTAGTTTATAGCTCGTTTGTTTAGTAAATTAATTTACAATTTGTAGAATGAAATCATCTAATGTTGATTATGTTTGGATAAATTTGTGTTTTGGAGGGTCATAGGAGAATGTTCATGGTGTTTTACAATATGTGCCTTTACCCATGAATCTTCAACTAAAACTGTCATTAAAAAGTTAACTTATGAAACTCTAATGTTATGTGTTGCAAAGAAATTGAATTTAGAGCCTCTAAATGGATTTAGGCTATCTTATCAGAGAAAAGGTAAAGTTTATTTGTTAACCCACAATGAAGATGTTGAACGATTCATTGCTTACATTAGTGTTTCGCAAGAAGATGATGTTACATTGTATATTTTTGAACATAAAAGTAGTGAAGTTGAGTCAGTAGCTGGTAGTAATCAACTAAGTTCTTCAACCCCAGTTTATGGTGCTCACAATGTACAATGTTGTTATCAACCTCAAAATTTAATGGTTCCACCACAATTTCATCACCAAGAAAATTTTGTTTCACCATATTTCCAATACCAAACACAATATCAAAACCCACAACCTTTTTCTAATCCAAATCTCAATCAACTTTAAGCACCAAATTCTGGTTTTCGTATTGACCAGTTAGACGATTATGAGCCAACAGAAAAAATTGTGAGTACTAGTCAGTATTCAAAATTTGATCTTGGTCAATACTCAGACTTTAATCTTGGTCAATACTCGAATTTTGATGATGTTTCAGAAGAAGAAACAGACCATGCGTGTAATGATTTTGATATTAGTCAATACCCAAATTTTGATGATGAAATAGCCGTTGCCGAGGAAGATATTGTTGATGATAATGAGGAGGAAGTTACGACTGTGAATGAACATGATGAACATCCATTATGTAATTCATATAACCCTGAAGAAAAAAAAGAAGAAGAAGAAGTCCCCGAAGAAAATAAAAAGAAGAAAATGCCACGGGAGTATAACTGTAATATGCCAGAATTACTTCAGATACCGGAAGAAGAGTTGATAAAGATAGCAGTTGATTGTTACACAAAAGTTATTCATATCAAGAAATATGATTGTTTTGATACAAAGGAAGACTTGAAGATAGCTTTGTATATGAAATGTGTGGAAGATGGCTATCAACTAAAAGTTAACAAATCAAGCAAATATCGTTTCGAAACAAAGTGTATGATTGACAAAAACTGTACGTGGCGTATGATTACAAAAAGGATAAAAGATTGCGAAATGTTTCAAGTTAGGACTTTTATTGATAAACATACATGTTCAAGAACCCAAGTTTTTCCTCACCATGGACAGGCAAACAAAAAGGTGTTGGGTGGTTTTCTGGCTGAGTTAATGTTTTTGAATGGCAGAGTATATCGGGGACATGAAATTATGACTGACATGAATACTCGGTTCAAAATTAGTATCTCATATTCTCAAGCTTGGAGAGCCAAATGTTATGCCTTGGAATTGTTGAGGGGGTCTCCAGAAGAATCGTTTGCCCAACTGACGGCTTATTGTCACAATTTAAAGCTGAAAAATCTTGGGTCGGTAACTCATATCAAAACATATAGAGATGGACGCTTTGAGTTGCTGTTTATCGCCATTGGTGTTGCGGTTAGTAAATTAATATAATTTTGTTGACTCATTTTTGTTAGTTACATGCATTTCACATTTAAATGATTATATGTCTTGTGTATATTATTTTGTAGATTCGTTCGTTTATTACTTGCATGCGTCCAGTTATTATAGTTGACGGAGCACATTTGAAAGGTCGATACCTTGGAGTAAACTTATTAGCAGTAGCCATGGATGCTAACAATGGGATACTGTCAATAGCTTACGGGGTTGTCAAATCTGAAACCTCTGATTCATGGATATGGTTTATGGGGCATCTTAGGGATCACATAGGTCCTATTAGCAATCTGACAATCATATCCGATAGGGCAAACTCAATTGACAATGCTGTTAGAAGGTGTTTCCCAGATGCTTTTCATGGACTTTGTGGTGTTTATTTGTACAGAAATCTAAAATCAAGGTATGCTGGTATAAAAAATCACAAATGGACATACTGGAAGGCTGTAAAAGCTTATCGAGAAGTGGATTTTAATAAGCATATAAATTGTTTAAGACGTGTTTTGCCTCAATGTGCTCAAACACTAGAAGATGTCGGGTTTAAAATATGGTCAAGAGTACATCAACTTGGAGCAAGATATGGTTTCATGACGTGTAATAGTGCAGAATCAATCAACGCTCTAAGTCGTCATTCCCGGAAATTACTCATTACTATGTTAATGAAGTTTTTTCGAGTCTATATTCAACAGTGGTACTACAAGAAAAGAAACCATGCAGGTATTATTTCTTTAAATTCGTAACTTATCATATATTTTACTAAGTATTATTTATTTAAATTTACAGGAACATTGGAACGTCGTGTTACACCATGGACTGAAAAAAAGATAACGAAACGTGTTGTGAAGTCAACGTCATGGAGAGTTGAACCATGTTCAAACACTTTGTTTGAAGTATTGGATAATAACTTAAATGGGCTTGTCGATCTAAATGCAAAGACGTGTAGTTGTATGAAATGAAAAACATCTGGTTATCCGTGTGGCCATGTTATAAAAGTTGCTCTTCATTTAAACCAAGATGATTCAAGCGCATACGCTATGGATTGCTACACTACAGAAGTATATCGACAGACTTATGCCGAGATTGTCTACCCTATTCCACATCCTTCTAAGTGGGGCATACCATATGACTTACAAACAGTTTTGCCACCAGTCATTGACAGCAGGCTACCTGGCCGACCAAAAAATCACGATCGTATACCGTCTAAGGGTGAAGAGAAGAGGAAATCGACATGTAGTCGGTGCAAGGAAAATGATCATACAAGGTTGACTAGTGGATCACCAGTGCCATCACAATCATCTTTTCCTCTACCAAAATATGGATCCTCATCAAAATCCAAAGCTCATATGGTGTAAAGCAAAAGAAAATCAAAATCGCAATCAAAATCAAAATCAAAATCAAAATCTCAATCACAACCGGCTTCACCTTTTGGGACTTATTAACTTAGGTGATTTTTAAATGCAAACGTTGTATTATGTGTATTTTATGTGTGAATACATACATTTTCAGTTAGACATTCATTAGTAACTTGAGTTTGAATATTGCTATGATATGTTCAGTTGTTATCACTTATCAGATTGTTGTCTGTTATCTTTTTGAAGGTGTTTTCCTTGAATTCGCAATGCGAAGTCAAATTCATGTTGTATTTTTTGTTGTGATTGATACGAAAGTCAAATTCGAAACTCGAAATCGCAAACCGAAAATCGCAACACGAATAAACGTGAGATTGTTGCGTTTGGGTGTTTCTGAAGATCAAAAGAGGGTTTTTGGGATAAACAAGTTATGGACACGGATGAATTTCTGGAGAGAAGACAGAGGATTTTGAGATAATCAGAGACTTAGAGAAAAAGAGAGCAAAATAACAAACTAAGAAAAAGAAAGGAAAATGGCCGAAAAATGAAAAAATTTGCCTTTTATACGAGTTCGTTTGGGTTTTGTGTTTGGGTTTTGACCCGCGTGTTTTTTTATCTTTATTTGACATTGTAGCGTTGTCTCCTAATTTTAAATTTGTTCAATTTAGTCCAAATTTAATGATGCAATATATTAATTTAAGCTTCATATTTCAAATTTCTTCAATTTAGTCCAAATTGAATGTTACAATTTATTAATTTAAGCTTCATATTTAAAATTTGTTCAATTTGATCCTTATAAATTTTCCAATTCTTTCAATTAATATATATGTTTATATTAATAAATTAATATATAGGTTATATATACTAATGAATTATATAATATATAGTTTATATATACTAATAACTATATAATATATAGTTTGTATATACCATATACTTTATATATATAGTTCATATGTAAACTATATAGTATATATAAACTATATATGTAGTATATACTATATAAATCGTTTATTAATTAATGTATTCAACTATATAGTATTCATACATATAATATATACTTTGAATTTATATAGTATAAATTATATTATATAGTATATAAATATCAACTATAGTATATAGTTTATATGGTTTTTATATATAGTTCATAAGTAAATTATACTATATAGTCTATATATATAATATATAGTATATAAATATAAACTAGTATGTAATATATAAATATAAACTATAGTTTATATATATATAGTATATACTATATAAATAGTTTATATAGTTCACTAATAAACTATATATATAGTTCATATGTAAATATCAACTATAGTTTATGTATAGTTCATATCATATGTATACTATAGTTCATATATCAACTATATAATTTATATAGTTTATATATAAATTCAACTATAGTATATAGTTTATATAGTTTTTATATATAGTTCATATGTAAATTATACTATATATACCATATAGTTTATATATATAATATAGAGTATATAAATATCAACTATAGTATGTAGTATATAAATATAAACTATAGTTTATATATATAGTATTTACTATATAAATAGTTTATGTAGTTCACTAATAAACTGTATATATAGGTTATATGTAAACTATATAGTTTATATAATTTATATATATAGTTTATACAGTTTATACATATAGTTCATATGTAAATTATATAGTATATATAGTTTACATATAATATAAGTTAGTATATATTCTTTATATATAATTTAAATACTACTATTTATAAACTATATAATTTATATATAATTCCATAAATTAACCCTAAATCATAAACCCTAAACCTTAAACCATATATACTATATATATATAAACTATATAGTTTATATTAATAAACTATATAATTTATACAATAAATATTATTTATAATTATACATAATATATAAATATAAATTATATAGTTTATATATAATTCATATATAATTTATATATAAACTTTATAATTTATATTAATAAACTATGTAGTTCATATATAGTTCAATAGTTCATATATAAACTATATAGTATTATATTTTATACATGGTATATATAGTTTATTCATAATATATATAATATATAGTTTATATATAGTATATAATATATATATATATATATATATAAACTATATAGTTTATATTATATATATATTATAGTTGTTTCAATTTTTTTTTCTAAACTTTTGAAATGAATGCAATTTAGTCCATTTTACAGATTTTTTTTCACATTTTACAATCATTTCGACTTGATTCATTTGTGTTGTTTAATTTATTTAAATTTTTATTTGTAATTTCATATTTGTTCAATTTAGTCCTTAAAATTATTTTTGCATCTGAAATTGGCCCATACTTATTACTTATTTATATTTTTTAATTGGCCCGTAACTTTTTAAATGGGTATAACTCATTACTTTTTTGTATTAATTCAAACCTCACAATTTAAAATTATTGTGTGTTGTTTAATTTATTTAAATTTTTGTTTGTAATTTCATATTTATTCAATTTAGTCCTTAAAATTATATTTTCATCTGAAATTGGCCCATACTTATTACTTATTTATATTTTTTAATTGGTCCATAACTTTTTAAATGGATATAAGTTAGTACTTTTTTTTGTATTAATTTAAATCTTACAATTTAAAATTATTTCGATTTAATCCCTCATCAATGTGTGTTGTTTAATTTATTTAAATTTTTATTTATAATTTCATATTTGTTCAATTTAGTCCTTAAAATTATATTTACATCTGAAATTGGCTCATACTTATTACTTATTTATATTTTTTAATTGGCCCATAACTTTTTAAATGGGTATAATTTAGTACTTTTTTGTATTAATTTCAACCTCACAATTTAAAATTATTTCGATTTGATCCCTCATCAATGTGTGTTGTTTAATTTATTTAAATTTAAATTTGTAATTTCATATTTATTCAATTTAGTTCTTAAATTTATATTTTTCATAAAATTGAACCATAATTATTTATATTCTTAGTAATTTACTCTAAATCATATACAATTACAAATTGCAATTCAACGTTCACGAAATACAAAAATAATTAATCCAAAAATAAAAATTAACCCTATTTGAACTCAATTCGTATCTGATAGAGATCCGACCTAAATTTTATCTGCCAATGATGTGACCCGATCTGAACGAGATCCGCCTGAAGTCCATCCGAACATGAATTAACCTGCTTTTTAACTGCTCAGGACCTAAACTGCCATCGATCCGAACTAAAAGTAACCCGACCTAAACCCGAACTGTACCATGTGTCAAATCAATCTGAAAATAACCCGACCTGATTTGACTTGGACCCAACCTGATTCGAGTCGAAGCATCAAATTTACCTGACTTGACCTGTATCCGATTTTACCCGACCTGACAGGATCCGACTGAAACCTGAACGATTACCTGATTTTACATCCCTATTCACATCAAGCGTATAACGCGTGAGAAAGTGAACGGTTACACCGTCAACGTTGGGATCAACCCATCGAAGTGTGTTATCACCAAGCTGAGACTGGGCAAGGATAGGAAGTCGTTGCTGGATCGTAAGGCTAAGGGACGTGCCGCTGCTGATTAGGATAAGGGTGAAAAGTTTTCTGCTGAGGATATCATGCAGAGTGTCGATTAAGGTTATCCTTTCTTCTTTTTCTTTTTCATGTTTTGTTATGTTATTATTTAGGAAATTTGCAGCTTTCGAACTTTAGTTTTATGCCTCTATTTCTGCCATGTTATCAATCTGGAATGAGATGATGAATCTGGTATTTTTTTAGACTTAGTGCTATATGTTGCAATTCTTGCTATGTTGCCTTTGTTCTTGTGGGTTATTTACTGATCACTTAATTCAGAAACTATGACTCATTAAGATTATCATTTGGTTATTTACAAATGAAAATACATAATTAGCACACACAGATGATAAAGTTCTTGCTGAATTCAACGAAGTAAATATGGTAGTGTAGTAGAGCTTACAGAATTATGGAAGCACATGAATCTGGTTTTGTCACACTATTATCAGTGGTGTACTTTGTAAATTTGCCAGCCTCTGCCCCAAAAGCAATATCGGTTGTGTTGTGCCAATGGTTACTCTGATACCAACCCTCGGTGTCTTGTTCAAACCAATTGTGGTTGTAAATGTTGCATGGTCAAGGAAATACTGAATCTCCAAGTGCAAAACAAATAGCAGAATGAACTCTTAAACATAAAAAATCATGACCATGATAAATATTTCGGGGTAAACTTTAATTTGGTTCTTTTGTTTTCCGATTATTGAAAAAGGTTATAGTTTCATAAAACATCTGATATCATATTTGAAAATCGAATTTCATAAAAATTGATTAACCAAATTTGAGCATCAAAATTCATGGTGTTACACTAGGGGTGTTTATATTAACCTATAACAGTTAATCGTAATCATTAATCGGTGTAATCGTTATATTTTACAAGTTAATTAGTTGAACCGTTAAGACTAAATGATTTTGTTTAATCAAACTATTAAAAATAATGGTAAACGATTATGATTATGAATTTAATCGAAAGGTTAACCTTTTGCTAATAGTTAATAAATTTTAATTATATTCTTTTTTGGGAAAATAGAATTAGAAGTAAAATTATATTGGTTCCATTGTTTTTCACCCCTAAATCATTTTATTAACCGAAAACATTTACATTTTTGGAGCTGAGTGAATCCTTTTAAGGGTAAAGTATAAAAATGTTCCATTGGTTATAGGGTTTTGTTTTGTTTAGTGCTCTAACTATTAAAAATTACAAAATGATCTCTTGACTATATGGTATTGTTTTGCTGAGTCCCCTAATTATCAAAAGTTACAAAGTGATCATCTTAGTATTTATATGTTTCGATCTCGTCCTTTTTCATTAAAATATTGACGATTATTTGAATTGGATGTTATCATGTTGATTGAGATATGATTAAATCATATTTTAATGATGTATATTGGCACTATCGTTGTTTTCAAGCACTGACTCGACAATATAATGTTTCAAGCATTTGACTCAACGACATAATATAAACATAGAATTGATCCACAAAATATAACTGAAGGTTCTTGAAGATACACATTTTTTACCCATATAGATTTATTATTATTATTATTATTAATTATTATTATTATTATTATTATTATTATTATAATTATTATAATTATTATTATTATCATTATTATTATTATTATTATTATTATTAAATATATTAAATACATATATAAATAATAATAAAAAATATATACAAGCCCAATCGACCAGCCCAATTACAATGGCCCAACCATTTAACCCAAATGTGTAACCCTAAACCCTAGCCGCCATCATCCATCCACCGTTGGATCTGGCATGATCCAACGGTCCAAGAACCTCCATATGCAAACCCTAAGGTATGATACCCTAGGGCCACGCGGCCGCCGCAGCTGCTCTCGCCATCTCCACCGCTACCACGTCCCAACCGAAGGCTCCAGAAGCTCTAACGCCAGCCGTCCACGCCATGGCTATGGGGTGAGTCACCACTGGGAGTCCGGTGACTCACCGAAATCCGCTCTTCGGACCGGTCCGATGGCCACACCGGTGATGGCTATAAAGCCATCACCCCATCTGCGAGCAAAAAAAGAAGAACGGAGAGATACGGAGAACAATAGAGACCGAGAGAGATACAGAGAAACAAGATACTAAAAAATACCAACGATCTCAACAACAACGCAGCAAAGAAATAGAAAAGAAAGAAAAGAAAAAGAAAGAAGAGAAACTTACCGAGGAAGCCCCGACCACCGGATCTCACCAAAACCTTCGAAAAACCGAAGGTATATTTCTTAGATTTGCTCCGATCGGGAGCCGTTTAAAAGAAAAAGTCCTCGGAACCGTGGGCGGTGGCCGATCTATGTTTTGGTATAAAAAAAAATTTTTCGGCCACCGAATGCGGTGGCCGGCGACGGTGGGCGGCGGCGGAAGAACGCCGACTGACGGCTGCCGGCCGGATGGCTTCTCTCTGTTTAGAGAGAAGCGAGAGAAAAATTTTTTTTCTCAGAGAAGAGAGAGAGAGGAGAAGCTGAGAAATGAAGGCTGGCCCTTCGGGCCAGCCGTTTTGGACCTTAAATAGGCCTTCCCGAACGACGTCGTTTCGGGAAGGACTATTTGTGCAAATTTAAATTGTTAAATTCCGTCCGCAGCCATCAAAATTTGTAAACTTTACATTTTAGTCACTAAATCAAGTTTATAATTTTTTTAATTCAGATCTTTAATTTTAATTTTATTTATTTTAGTCCTTTATATTAAAATAATATATTTAGGATAAATAACAGATTTAATCCCTTAATTTTAATAAATAATATTTTAATCCCTAGTTTATATTTTTAATTTATTTTATTCTAATATCCGAATTTTAGATAATTTTATTTTAGTCACTAAATAAATAAAATAAAGAAATAACATGTTTAATCCCTATAATTTTGATTAATTATGAATTAGGTTTTTAATTTTACTTTTACTATAATTTAGTCATTTATTTTAAATGTTTTCATTTATTTTACTGCTTTTAAATATATCGTTCTAGTTGTATTTTTATTGTTTTAATTTTACTTGTTTATATTTTTAAATATTTTTATTATTATGTATTCATAAATATATATATAATAAATAATAATTTATAATAAATTATTCTAATATTTATTTTTCAATATCGAAGAAAAGGACAGTCTTAATACAACTGGATGTCCTATTCTGGTATTTTAAAATTAAAAATTAAAAAAATATTATTTAATTTAAATTAATATTTATCAATATCAAAGAAAAGAGCTGTCTTAAGGCACCTAGAAGTCCTTTTCCGATATTTTTAAATATTTTTTATAATTTTGAAATAATAGGATTATAAATTAAATATATTTTGAATTTTCAAATTTTTAATAATAGAGACAATTTATAATTAAAAAGTACCAATTTTGGGCGTTGTAGGGGTGCTAATCCTTCCCTAAACGTAACCGACCACGGATCCCTTTTTATTATTAAAAAGAAATTTTTTTTGGTTAAAACGCAGATCAGTTCATCTTTTAACTGATGTTTTCTTAAAACTCTTTTAAAAGATTTTTTTAGGTATTCGACCTACCTGACCCAAAAGGCTGATGGCGACTCCCAAATTATTTATTTTTAAAACCATTTATTCACATAAATTTTCCAGCCAAGTATAATATTTCGTGCCCAGACGAAAACTGGTTACGACAGCTTGGCGACTCCGCTGGGGACTGGTCAAACTTTAAAATTAATTATAAATTGTCTCTATTAATTAAAAATTAAAAGTTCATATATTTAATTTTTAATTCTTTCTTTTCAAAATTTTTATATTTACTTATTATTTTCATAATATTTATATGTTTTATTTTATTTGCAAGTATTTTATTTCATTATTTATTTTTCTGTCAAAGGTTTGAATATTTCTCCTCACACACTACACTTGCATTGCATAACATAAAGCTCTATAATTGAGTTGTCCTTTTTAAGTGGGAGTGAAAGCGACGTCTTCGTGAGAATTTATTCTCCGTGTCAGACCTAGCAAGTAACTTTCGGGGTTCATATGCTCTATGTCTTCGTGAGAATTTATTCTCCGTGTCAGACATAGAGAAATGTATCCCCTCGAATTGAACTCGATCCACTTTAGTCTGTGATGGACTAGGATTGAGGGTTAGCAACCCAAGGGGGTACTAACAAGGACAATTCGGGTACCTTTATTCTTAGATCTGAAACCCTGCATATAATAAACCCTAGAAACTCTTCCGATCCGAAGTCATGCCGAAATTTTGTCCAAAGTAGGTATACACACAGGAGAAATGAATTTTAACTTTCCTGTTAATTTATTTATTTTCTTTACTGATTAAATTACATGTATATTTAAATTATTTAAATTTAGAAAAAGCATGTTTAAATAAAAATATTTATGTAAATGTTATTATTAAATTTCTTTATTATGTAAACTAATTTATTTTCTTTTTGTGTGTTCTTTATTTTTCTGTTTGCATAGCATCATACAGGATAAAAGGCATTGATCCTTGTGTTAATTGTCTCATTGGAAAGCCTTCATCCATGGATAAAAAGTGTTCAAATCAAGTAATTCTAAACTCAGAAGTAAGACAGTGGGCTGAGAACTTACAAAGACAAGAAGGAGACAGTCTGCGGGATGATTATGTATCTGACTTGGCCAGTTATGCTCCAGTTTCGCTAAAAAGAAATGATATGCAGGATTTGCGAAGTATTTGGGAAAGTTGGGATTCAAACAAAAAATTGCAATTTTATCAGACTTACGGAGACATCCCATATTTGCTCTATGTCGACGTTGATGATGAATTACTCAGAGCCCTAGTTCAATTCTGGAATCCAGGGTACAATTGCTTCACTCTCAATAAAGAGGATTTGGTCCCTACTATTGAAGAGTACACAACTTTGCTACATATCGAAGGGGCTTTGGAGAATCGAATCTATTCAAAGTCAATTAAAACTCAACCCTTTCGAGTTAAATTAGCAAAGATTGCCGGGGTACGAGAAGAATGGGTGGCATCCCGTACAAAACAAAAAGGCGAAAGCGAAGGCATTGCTTGGACCAACATTAAAGAACTTATTCAGAGCCATCCAGATATTAAAGTACGATTCGATTTATTTGCTCTGGGTATGTATGGTATGGTCATCTTCCCAAAAGTATTGGGATATGTTGAAGCTGCAGTGGTAGATTTGTTTGAACAGCTACCGAAAAAGATTAATCCTGCTTCTGCAATCCTAGCAGAAACCTTCAGATCGTTAAATGCTTGTAGAAAGATAGGAGGTGGACGATTCTCAGGGTGTACCCAGTTGTTATATGTTTGGATCCGTAGTCATTTCTGGAGGACAGAAAATGTTTCATACCGACGCTTTAATACGGATTATTCACCATTAAAAGAATTTCTGGAGCAGGAATGGCCGAAATAAATTAAGAAAGATATGTGGATTAATGCTTTTCGAAATCTGCAAAGCAATGACATTGTTTGGCGAGCCCCGTGGCAAATACAAAGGGAATTCTTTTACAAATGTGGAGATTACAACTAGATAATGCTGCTCGGATTATGGGGAGGAATTGGATATGCACCACTTCTGGTCATAAGAGTATGAAGGTCGTCAATTTGTACCTGTCACTGCTGGATTACAGTCATCTGAGTTCGCATTCCAAAGCAAAAATTATAAAAGAAATATCATGGAAGCCGTTATAGCTTGGAAAACAACTTTTTGTATACGAGCTAAAGCAGCAAAAGAAATGCTAACTCCTGATTATGAAGAATGGAGATCAGCCAGGAAAAATGAAAATATTCCTCTACCAGATCAAAATGAGGATATCTCTATGGAAGATCGCATTAAGGTGGTTCCATCAGAGATTGAAATCCTGAGAGCTGAGTTTGAAGCAGAAAGAGAAGGCTGGTCGAAAGAATTAGAGCAAATGAGACAAGATAAAGCTATGTTGGGTGTTGACATTGACTTTCATTCATCACAATGTGCAACGTTGAGAAAAGATAAAGAAAAAATTGATGATGAATTCAGAGCATTACAGAAAAATTACCAGGAGTTATATAAATCCCGGAAAGCATCAGGACCAAGCCAATCGACGATACAAATGACCAGAGAATTGAACATCGAGAAAAGTCGAGTTGAACATCTGAAAGGAAAGAATAGCCATCTACTCAAAAGCCTTGAGAAAGGAAAGCAAAAAATGGAAGATTTTGAGGTCGACAGAAGAGAGCGAATTATAAAACACAAGGCTGAACATCGCGAGATCATGAATGAAATGCAAAGAGAAAGGGATCGGGCCAAAGATTTAGAAGAAATGAAGAATGACATCTTTGATAAATTTGAAGGTGAGAAAAATATCATGTTCCAGGGATTTGAATCTGAAATGAACCAGCTGATTGTTGAACTTGAAGTCAGAGGCCAAAAGATTGAAGAATTCAATGTTGAAAAAGAAAAATGGGAGCTGGAAAGAAAGAATTTCAACACCAAACTTGAGGTGGAGCAAGAAGTGGCTAGTAATTGGATGCAAAGATGCAGAAACAAGGATGTTCAAATCCAGAAGCTTAATCAAAGAACGTAAGAAGCACGAACAAAACTTGAAGAAGATCTGGATCAATCTAGAAATAAAAACTCAGAGTTTAATGCTTACATTTTACAACTTGAAGAATCGTTGTTTCAAGAAAAGGTTCGTCTAGGACCTAATGATCTCAAAGAAAGTAATGAGGAAAGTGCTTCACTGCGAAGACGCATTAGAGATCTTGAAAAAATTCTGCACAATTGTCAAGTCAGAATCACTGAGTTAGAGCAAATTCTTGAAGGAACGAATGAACAATGGCAAAAGTCAACTGATTTCTATGTTGAAAGAAGTGAAGAAAGAAGTAATATGGTGTTCGAGGCCATGGTACAAATGAGCGAAGTTGCTAGATATGTTGGGGAACTAGCTGTTGAGGCCAAAATAATTGAGCATCACGTTGATCCAGTTTCTAAGTGCGGAAAGAAGGTGTCATGGTTAATGAAAGAAATTATAGAGCTTAATAGGAAAGCTATGCCTTATCTGTAGTTATGAACTATTATAAAGAAACTTTTGTATGCCGATGAAAGTTGTTCTATGACAGTTAACTTTTTGGGATCAATACCTTTTTGCATACATACATTTTGCATACATTCATCATTCATTTCATAATTTTCTTTATGAATAATTTTATTATTTTATTTATTAGGATAAAATTCATTAATTAAAATTTGGAAAAAATAATATTAAAAGATTTTTCAATCGAAGTTATTCTGGCCAAAAGAGAAATACAACATCACTACGGTACTAGACAAGCTACTAAGAGAATTATGGAGGATAAAATACAACGTATTGAGGAACAACATAATAAAGAACAAGCAGAAATGAGAATGAAACTGGAGAAAATTGAAGCCAATATTGCAAATTTACAAGACAACATGATGCAGAAAATAGAGGACATGTTTAAAAGACAGGCTATCATTGGAAAAATGCATGAAAATCCTGTATCTTTCGACCAAGAATCTATGTATCCTCTAGGTTTTCCACCAGAACCAATTTATCATTCTGGTACTACACCTATACAAATCAATGCTCGTACATCTGCATTACAAGAAGCCAAACCACATGAAAATCAACAAGTGGATCCTGCATCTTCAAGCAAAAATCCGCTTATATCAGATGTGAAAATAGGGGATTTTAATACTGAGCATTTAATCCCAGATTTGAATGAGCTGAATGAGAAACAAAAAGTAAATGAAGAATTGACCAGACAGATCAAGAGCTTAGAAGAACGAATGAAATCCGTGGAAATAACTGAATCATTCTATGGATTTGACGCTAGTGAGTTGAGTTTGGTTCCAGACTTAATCCTCCCCATCAAGTTCAAAGCTCCTGAATTTGATAAATATGACGGTACTACATGCCCTTCATCCCACATTACTATGTTTTGTCGAAGAATGGCAGGATATGTGAAGGACGAGAAATTGTTAATTCACTGCTTTCAGGATAGTTTGACAGGACCGGCTTTAAAATGGTATACTCAATTGACCAAAGCCAACATTAGATCTTGGAAAGATCTGGCTAAAGCATTCTTAGAGCAGTACCGCCACGTAACAGACATGGTTCCTGATAGATGGACTCTCCAAAATTTGGAGAAAAAGAATAATGAAACATTCAGACAGTATGCCCAGAGATGGCGTGATACAGCAGCCCAAGTTCAACCACCTTTGTCAGAAAAAGAGGCCACAGTAATATTTGTCCATACATTGAAGGCTCCTTATTTAAATCATCTAATGGGGAATGCAACCAGAAATTTTGCAGATTTGGTCATTTCTGGAGAACTCATAGAAAATGTCTTGAAAAGTGGCAAAATTGAATCAAATGAAGGGTCTAATTCCAAAAGACCTATGTACCGGAAAAAAGAGAACGAAGTCAACAATGCAAATTCTTACAACAAGGATTCATCGAAAAGTGTTACAATAACCCAGCCAAGGGTTAAGAAAGAGGAAACAAACACTAATCGAACAGAGTCCAGAGGATCTCGAAAGGAAAATGAAAGGTTGTCTTTTACACCTTTACCATTACCATATGCGGAGATCTATGATTCGTTGTTAAAAGCAGATGTCATACGGCCCTATCCTTTGGTTCCCATGCAACCACCATTCCCTCCTTGGTATGATACAAAGGCACACTGTGTTTACCATGAAGGAATTACGGGTCATTCTATTGAAAACTGTTTGGCATTCAAAAGGTTGGTTCAAAATTTGATCAACACTAGAAAGTTGGAATTCAATACACCATCTGCATCAAATCATCCATTGCCAAATCATGGAGATAAAAACGTGAATGCAATTCAGGAAGAGAACAGAAAGAAAGCAAAAACTGATATTTCTGAAATTAAATCTCCTTTTGTTTGGGTATTCCAACAACTCTCTTTAGCCGGTATAATTCCACAACAATTCAGGCCAAAGCAGAATGAAGGCAAGAATTATTGTGAATATCATCAGGAGAAAGGGCATAAAATTCAACTATGTCCTGAGTTTAGGGATTTGGTGCAAAAATTGATGAACAACAGAGAAATAGAATTCTTTGAAGAAGAACCAAGGAAAAAAGATGATGATGTTTGCTCATCAGAGGATTCTAAACCTAATCAAAGAATAAATGATCCTGTGATCATTAATGTGAAATCATCTACGGCGATTCCTGCACCAATAAAGCCAAAAGTAGTTATCACCACTCCTCTACCATTTCCATACAAAGATACCCGCAGGGTACCTTGGAATTATACTACCAATGTTTCAATGGTAGGAGGATCTGTTTCTCTAGAAAAAACAGAAGAGAAAATACAGAGTTTGGGTACAACATCGAAGTCTGAAGCAGTGAGCGAAGTCGGTTTCTTTACAAGAAGTGGGAGATGTTACTCTCCCGAAGCATCCAATGCTTCAGAACAAGTGAAAGCAAAAGGAAAAGCCATGGCAATACCTCAGAAGGTATTTGATGATGAATCCCCTCCAGCATTCAATGAGCCTGTGACAGAAAAACAAGCTCAAGAATTTTTGAAATTCTTGAAACATAGTGAGTATAGTGTAGTTGAACAACTACACAAACAACAAGCGAGAATTTCTATTCTTGATCTATTGATGAATTCGGAAGCACATAGAAATGCTTTGATGAAAATTCTTAATCAAACATTTATCCCTGAAGATATATCCCTCAATAAACTTGACAGAATTGTGGGACATATAGCCGCTGACAATTACATAACGTTCACGGATGATGAAATACCAGAAGGCGGAATGGGGTCAGTAAAAGCTTTGAACATCACGACACATTGTCATGGTCATGTGTTGCCAGGAGTATTGATTGACAATGGATCCGCTCTCAATTTGATGCCTCTAGTCACACTTCAAAGAATGCCTATGGATCAATCACACATGAAGAGCTATCAGAATGTGGTACGAGCCTTTGATGGTACTCAAAAAGAGGTGCTTGGGAAAATGGAAATACCGTTGTTAATCGGCCCAGTCGTGTACAATATTGACTTTGTGGTGATGGACATCCACCCTACATATAATTGTTTATTAGGGAGGCCATGGATTCATTCAGCAGGAGCCGTTCCTTCTTCATTACATCAGAAATTGAAATTTGTTGTTGATGGACAACTAATATGCGTCGGAGCTGAAGAAGAAATCATTGCGTCTGTAACAAGCGATGTTCCATATATCGAAACCAATGATGATGCTCTTGAATGCTCTTTCCGAGCTCTTGAATTTATCAATGCAACCTTTATTGCAGAAGGAAGCAAAATTCCATATCCCAGATTATCTGATTGCACCAAGATAACGGTACAACAAACCTTAGGCATCGAAGCTAAAGCTGGGAAAGGTTTAGGAAAGAATCTTCAAGGGATTTCAGTACATGTCAGTATAAAGATGAAGAAAGATCGTTTTGGGCTTGGATTTAAGCCCAATTTTCAGCAAAAGAACAAAGAGATGAAAAGAAGATGTGAAGACAGAAAGGCAAAATTGAAAGGGGGAGAAATCCTTTGGAAACACATGTCTTTCCCACAGTTGAAGACCATATTCAGATCAGGGGGAACAATTAATGTAGAACAGCAGCTTGTTGAAGCCTTTAAAGAAGAAAAGTTGACGAAAGATCAAGACATAGTTGAAGAAGCTATGAATGGATTATTTATCAACATGATCATGAATGACAACAAGACTGGCAAGTACTTGGATAGGATTCGCCCATGTTTTCCTGGAGAAACACTTAACAATTGGACCACTGAAGATCTTCCTATAGTTTTTAATATTAACGCAGAGTAATATTCAGAACTAATCTTTATGTTTAGCTCAAAAATATGAAAACTTTTTGTTATCTTGTAGAAATTGTGTTAAATATAAGAAATTTTCTTTAAAATTTTCAGATGGCAATCATTCTTTACATTTTCTTACATTTTTACATTTATTTATTTCATAAATTTACTATATTCTTTCGGAAATATGTCCGACTTAAATTTACAGGTGTCACCATGTTAATAGCATGTTTATTCCTAAATTTAATCAAGTGATAAATTTAGAGCAGCCTATATGTCTGGAAGAAATCAATGGGTGTGAGGATGAACCGGAATGTGATGTTCCTACCGAACTATTAAGATTGGTAGAAAAAGAAGACAAACAAATTCTAACCCACAAAGAAGAGATGGAGACTGTGAATTTGGGAACAGATGAAGAAATAAAAGAGGTGAAAATTGGTACTACTCTGACAATCCAGATAAAACAAGAATTGATAAATCCCCTTCAAGAGTTCAAAGATATCTTTGCCTGGTCTTATCAAGATATGCCTGGTTTAAGCACAGATATAGTGATACACAAGCTTCCAATCAATCCAGAATATAAACCGGTCCAACAAAAGCTCAGACGAATGAGACCAGAAATGTTGTTGCAGATCAAAGAAGAAGTGATGAAACAGATCAATGCAGGTTTCCTACAGGCATCTAAATACCCAGAATGGGTAGCCAACATTGTTCCCGTACCAAAGAAAAATGGGAAAGTTCGAATGTGTGTGGATTACAGAGATCTCAACAAAGCTAGTCCAAAAGATAGCTTTCCATTACCCCACATAGACACATTGGTAGACAATACTGCAGGACACGCATGGTTTTCATTCATGGATGGTTTTTCAGGATATAATCAGATAAAAATGAATCCTGAAGATATGGAAAAAAACAACATTTGTAACCATGTGGGGCACATTCTGTTATAAAGTGATGCCATTTGGATTGAAAAATGCAGGGGCAACATATCAAAGAGCCATGGTAACTTTGTTTCATGACATGATGCACCAAGAGATTGAAGTATATGTAGATGACATGATTGCCAAATCCCGAACTGAAGAAGAACATATTCAAAATCTGAGAAAGCTTTTCCAGAGATTGAGGAAGTATCAATTAAAGCTCAACCCCGCAAAATGTACTTTTGGGGTAACTTCCGGGAAACTTTTGGGATTTGTGGTCAGCAAAAAAGGAATCGAGATTGATCCAGATAAAGTAAAAGCAATTCAAGATCTTCCACCACCCAATACAAAAAAAGAGGTTCGAGGCTTTTTGGGAAGATTAAATTATATATCTCGGTTCATTTCTCAATTAACTGACAAATGTGATCCAGTGTTCAAATTACTTCGAAAGAACAATCCTGAAGTCTGGAATGAAGAATGTCAAGAAACTTTCGATATTATTAAGAAATATTTATCCAATGCCCCAATTTTAGTATCACCAATGCCTGATAGACCATTAATTCTCTACTTGACGGTCTTCGAAAATTCGATGGGATGTGTACTAGGACAGCATGATGAATCTGGAAGAAAAGAAAAAGCTATTTATTATCTGAGTAAGAAATTTACTGATTGTGAAATTCGATATCCACCAATACAAAAATTATGTTGTGCTTTGGTGTGGGCTACTCGAAGACTCAGACAATATATGTTATACCATACTACTTGGTTGATATCCAAACTTGATCCTTTGAAATTCTTAATGGAATCACCAGCTTTGACAGGCAGAATGGCTAGATGGCAGATGTTATTATCTGAGTTTGATATTGTATATGTCAACCAAAAAGCGATAAAAGGAAGTGTCATAGCTGATTTTCTGGCCAGTCGTGTATCAAATGATTATCAGCCTTTGAATTTCAATTTTCCCGATGAAGATTTGTTGTGCATATCCATGAATGAAGAAGTCAGAATAAATGATGCATTTGCAACTTGGAAGCTTTACTTTGACGGAGCATCTAATGCTTTGGGACGAGGAATCGGGGCAGTGTTAATTTCTCCAGAAAATATTTATTATCCCTTTACAAGTAGACTGGAGTTCTTTTGCACCAATAACATGGCAGAATATGAAGCTTGTGTCATGGGATTGAAAGCAGCTATAGAAAGAAAAATCAAATGTCTCAAAATATATGGAGATTCATCTTTAGTGGTATATCAATTGCGAGGAAAATGGGAAACAAAAGACCCCAAATTGTTGGAATACCGAAATTTTACCCTCGAATTAGTGAAAGAATTTGAAAGAGTTACCTTCAATTATCTCCCTCGAGAAGAAAATCAAATGGCAGATGCTTTGGCTACATTAGCTGCTATGTTTCAAGCAACTAAGAAAGTTGATATGATGCCAATCAAAATGCAAGTATATGAAATTCCTGCACATTGTTATAGTGTAGAAGAAGAAGTAGATGGTAAACTATGGTATCATGATATTCTGCAATATATCAAAAATCAAAGTTATCCACCAAATGCATCAGAAATTGATAAAAGAACCACTGGATATTTTCTTGATGGAGAGATTATGTATAGAAGAAGCAATGATCAAATGCTATTGAGATGTTTAAATACCAGCGAAGCTAAAAGCATCATAGAAGAAGTACACAGTGGAATATGTGGAACACATGCAAATGGTCTTTCCATGGCCAGAAAAATAATGAGATATGGATATTATTGGGCTACCATGCACACATATTGCATTGATTATGCAAGGAAATATCATAAATGCCAGATATATGCAGACAAGATTCATGTACCCCCATCTCCTTTACATGTAATGACAGCACCCTGGCCATTTTCTATGTGGGGAATAGATGTCATTGGTGCAATCACACCAAAAGCATCGAATGGACATTGTTTCATTCTTGTGGCAATTGATTATTTTACCAAATGGGTTGAAGCTGCTTCATATGCCAATATTAAGAGGTCCACAGTCTGTAAATTCATAAAGAAAGAGATAGTTTGCCGATATGGTCTACCAGAAAGGATCATTACAGATAATGCTCTGAACCTGAACAACAAAATGATGACCGAACTTTGTGCACAGTTTAAAATCAAACATGCAAACTCAGTGGCGTATCGTCCAAAGATGAATGGGGCAGTTGAAGCAGCAAACAAGAACATCAAGAGAATCATTACAAAGACCACTGAAACTTATAAAGATTGGCACGAGAAGTTACCTTTTGCTCTATATGCATACCGAACTACTGTTCGAACATCTACTGGGGCAACACCGTTTTCTTTAGTCTACGGGATGGAAGCAGTCTTACCAATTGAAGTTGAGATTCCATCGCTTCGAATATTGAGAGAAACAAAATTGGATGAATCTGAATGGATCCAAGCTAGAGTTGATCAATTGAACCTTGTTGAGGAGAAAAGATTGAAAGCTATTTGCCATGGACAGATGTATCAAAAACGGATGATGAAGTCTCATGATAAAAAAGTACATCCAAGAGAATTCCAAGAGGGTGATCTAGTACTAAAAAAGATCTTGCCTATACATAAAGATTTCCGTGGGAAATGGATGCCTAATTGGGAAGGGCCATACGTTGTAAAAAAGGCCTTTTCCGGAGGAGCATTGATCTTGGCAGAAATGGATGGAAAAATTCTGAGAAACCCAATAAACTCGGATTCTGTCAAGAAATATTATGCTTGAAGAAAAAAAAAAGAGAAAAAGAAAGAAAAGAAAAAAAAGAAGAGAAAAAAGAAGAAAAAGGGAGGGGTCAAGGTGAAAACCCGCAAAGGGCATCTTGTAACCAAAGGAAGGATTTGAGTTGAAAACCTGAAAAGGCGGCTCAAATGCATGTTGATATTAGGCATCTGGCAATTGAATCCTTTCAAGATTTTGACAGTTTGGGAGAAACTTCACATCTACAAGCATTTTGACAACGTTTGAGATCTTCCAGACAAAAGCTTACATCATTTCTCTAAATTGTGTCAACTTGATTAATTTAGAAATACTTATGCTAATAATTTGTTGAGACATTTGAATTTTTATCATTCTTATGCTTGCCATAACTTTGAATACAATTCTATCTATTTCAAGTTCAATTTATTTGAGATTCAATTTATTTTCGAAAATTTAATTTACTCTTTTATTGAATTAACATAATTTTGAAATAAGTTAAAGATTTCTGAATATCACTTTATGTTAATACCTTTTAAAAGCATGGAATAAAGTAAGCAAATCATCACCATCTTAAAGCCATGAACATCAAGATTGTTACACGGGATGCTACCGACAACAAGGTTGAATCCGCCAAATCTACTCATCAATTGCTCCAACAGATCACCATTCAGTTCTTGCACATCTGTTTTCAAAGATATACTAAGACAGTAGAAGATGACCTTTGCAGTACTGATTCCAGTAAAAAGAAACAAGACATTGATATCACTGGGAAACATGTCTCTATACAGATCCTCGTATATGGTTTTTAAGGAAACCTAAAAGCATTTCCACCCCATCAGGTTCAAGTGGAGCAACTTTATCCCTTCCAACCCATACTAGATTCCATTTTCAGCACTCATCAAGAACATACTTCTGAACACTCGAATGTGGCTCTTTGTCATAAGCTTCAAGAGCCTTACAGATCCTTTCTGTCAATTTGGCACTTCCTGTACATGTTTATAAACAGTTCAACTTTGTTCTTGGATCTCAGGAAAGCCATCATTTCTTTGTCAATGGAAAAGTATCAGCACATGGAGGAAGCAGAATAAGAGAAGATCTGTTCTTAATTGGCAGAATTATGAATATAGCCTTTTTTAGTGTAGTAGCATGAAAATGCTTCGAATCTACAAAATCTGGCTCTACATCTAATAAGTACTGTGATATCTCAGTCCAAACATTAACTGGAACAAATGAATGTGCTCATAGCATCTTCTGGAAGTGTTCTTTGAGTTATCTGATCTGGTTTGGCAGAACCAGTTATTGAATTTGAAAGATGAATGTGCTCATAGCATCTTCTGGAAGTGTTCTTTGAGTTATCTGATCTGGTTTGGCAGAACCAGTTATTGAATTTGAAAGATGAATGTGCTCATAGCATCTTCTGGAAGTGTTCTTTGAGTTATCTGATCTGGTTTGGCAGAACCAGTTATTGAATTTGAAAGATGAATGTGCTCATAGCATCTTCTGGAAGTGTTCTTTGAGTTATCTGATCTGGTTTGGCAGAACCAGTTATTGAATTTGAAAGATGAATGTGCTCATAGCATCTTCTGGAAGTGTTCTTTGAGTTATCTGATCTGGTTTGGCAGAACCAGTTATTGAATTTGAAAGATGAATGTGCTCATAGCATCTTCTGGAAGTGTTCTTTGAGTTATCTGATATGGTTTGGCAGAACCAGTTATTGAATTTGAAAGATGAATGTGCCCAATAGCATCTTCTGGAAGTGTTCTTTGAGATATCTGATCTGGTTTGGTATGAACCCCAAAACCAATCATTTGGATTTAAAAGATGAATTTGCTCATAGTAGAAATAAGGAGACCCAATAGCATCTTCTGGAAGTGTTCTTTGAGTTATCTGATCTGATTCAGTAGGAACCCCAGAACCGATCGTTGGAATTGAAAGATGAACTGCATGATCATCTTCATTAATAAGCTTCTTTTCAAGCTTCCTCTGTTTCTTCCTTTTCCACAAATCATAGCCCAAGTTTCGCCTTTGCTTGTAATTGGGATCATTGCATAATGGCTTCCCATCTTTTACTGGAAGAAATGTGTCGGCAGCCTTAGCCATTTGAGCAGCACATATAAAATTTGCAATTAATGAATCTGGACCATATATCTCCATGGCTATTGAAGCTTCAGCCTCTGAGAATCCCATTTTTGTCAAGTATAACAGTTTATTCTCCTCATCAGAATCAGAATTCAAGATTTCTTGGTATTAAAAGAACTATCGATATATGTGAAATCATCTTGAAAGGACATTTCATAATCAGATGAGTTGTTATCAAAATCAACATATCACATAAGGCAAGCTTTTCAAGAGCCTATACTATTGAGTTTTATTCTCAATAGGTTTTGTGACATTATATCTACATCTACATTTGTCAAAGATGATAGATTCTCTGATTTGAAGAAGAAAGATTTATTAGGTTTCTACAACTGAAGAAATACTCAGTTCACCAATCTGAAATCAAATAACTTAACATTCATGCATCATATTTAGGCATTTGCAAAAATATGTGCATTTTCATTCATTTTCATCCATACTGAATTTTTAACAGGAATTTCAAAGATTTTAGCAAAGATTTAAATCCATCATTCAATGGATCGGCTTTTCCAAAAAAGTTCATAATAAGAAGAACTCATCTGAAGGAGGAAGAAGAAATTCATAATGAGAAGAATTTATTCAACCTTATGTTTAAATCCATCACTTGATGGATTAGCTTTTCCAGAGAAAGTTCATAATGATAAGAACTCATTTGAAGAAGGAAGAAGAAGTTCATAATGAGAAGAATTTGTTCAACCTTTTGCTTAAATCCATTACTTAATGGATTAGACTTTTCCAGTTCGAGTTCATAATGAGAAGAACTCATCTGAAGAAGGAAGAAGAAATTCATAATGAGAAGAATTTATTCAACCTTATGTTTAAATCCATCACTTGATGGATTAGCTTTTCCAGTTCGAGTTCATAATGAGAAGAACTCATCTGAAGAAGGAAGAAGAAATTCATAATGAGAAGAATTTATTCAACCTTATGTTTAAATCCATCACTTGATGGATTAGCTTTTCCAGAGAAAGTTCATAATGAGAAGAACTCATTTGAAGAAGGAAGAAGAAGTTCATAATGAGAAGAATTTGTTCAACCTTTTGCTTAAATCCATTACTTAATGGATTAGACTTTTCCAGTTCGAGTTCATAATGAGAAGAGCTCATCTGAAGAAGGAAGAAGAAATTCATAATGAGAAGAATTTATTCAACCTTATGTTTAAATCCATCACTTGATGGATTAGCTTTTCCAGTTCGAGTTCATAATGAGAATAACTCATCTGAAGAAGGAAGAAGAAGTTCATAATGAGAAGAATTTGTTCAAAATTTTGCTTAAATCCATAACTTGATGGATTAGCTTTTCCAGGTAGAGTTCATAATGAGAAGAACTCATCTGAAGAAGGATGAAGAAGTTCATAATGAGAAGAATTTGTTCAACCTTTTGCTCAAATCTATCACTTGATGGACTAGCTTTTCCAGTTCGAGTTCATATTGAGAAGAACTCATCTGAAGAAGGATGAAGAAGTTCATAACGAGAAGAATTTGTTCAACCTTTTGCTTAAATCCATCACTTGATGGATTAACTTTTCCAGAGAAAGTTCATAATGAGAATAATTTATCTTAATAAGGAAGAAGAGAGTTCATAATGAGAAGAACTCATCTGAAGAACTTGTTTAACCTTTTTGTTCAAATTCATCACTTAATGGATCAACCTTTTGGATAACATCACAGTGGAAAGTTCATAATAAGAAGAACTCATCTGAAGAAAGAGAAGAATTTATTCAACATCTCCATTATGATCAAGTGAAGCCAAATGGATAAAAAATTTTATTATCTTTTCATCTTTGCCCTATTCCTGTTAATACAAGAATGAGCAAAGAGGGGCAGCTGAAGATACACATTTTTTACCCATATTGATTTATTATTATTATTATTATTATAATTATTATTATTATTATTATTATTATTATTATTATAATTATTATAATTATAATTATTATTATTGTCATTATTATTATTATTATTATTAAATATATTAAATACATATATAAATAATAATAAAAAATATATACAAGCCCAATCGACCGGCCCAATTACAATGGCTCAACCATTTAACCTAAATGTGTAACCCTAAACCCTAGCCGCCATCATCCATCCACCGTTGGATCTGGCATGATCCAACGGTCCAAGAACCTCCAGATGCAAACCCTAGGGTATGATACCCTAGGGCCACGCGGCCGCCGCAGCTGCTCTCGCCATCTCCACCGCTGCCACGTCCCAACCGAAGGCTCCAGAAGCTCTAACGCCAGCCGTCCACGCCATGGCTATGGGGTGAGTCACCACTGGGAGTCCGGTGACTCACCGAAATCCGCTCTTCGGACCGGTCCGATGGCCACACCGGTGATGGCTATAAAGCCATCACCCCATCTGCGAGCAAAAAAAGAAGAACAGAGAGATACGGAGAACAATAGAGACCGAGAGAGATACAAAGAAACAAGATACTAAAAAATACCAACGATCTCAACAACAACGCAGCAAAGAAATAGAAAAGAAAGAAAAGAAAAAGAAAGAAGAGAAACTTACCGAGGAAGCCCCGACCACCGGATCTCACCAAAACCTTCGAAAAACCGAAGGTATATTTCTTAGATTTGCTCCGATCGGGAGCCGTTTAAAAGAAAAAGTCCTCGGAACCGTCATTAGGACGATCCGATCTATGTTTTAGTATAAAAAAAATTTTCGACCACCGAAGGCGGTGGCCGGCGACGGTGGGCGGCGGCGGAAGAACGTCGACTGACGGCTGCCGGCCGGATGGCTTCTCTCTGTTTAGAGAGAAGCGAGAGAAAAAAAATTTTTCTCAGAGAAGAGAGAGAGAGGAGAAGCTGAGAAATGAAGACTGGCCCTTCGGGCCAGCCGTTTTGGACCTTAAATAGGCCTTCCCGAACGACGTCGTTTCGGGAAGGATTATTTGTGCAAATTTAAATTGTTAAATTCCGTCCGCAGCCATCAAGATTTGTAAACTTTACATTTTAGTCACTAAATCAAGTTTATAATTTTTTTAATTCAGATCTTTAATTTTAATTTTATTTATTTTAGTCCTTTATATTAAAATAATATATTTAGGATAAATAACAGATTTAATCCCTTAATTTTAATAAATAATATTTTAATCCCTAGTTTATATTTTTAATTTATTTTATTCTAATATCCGAATTTTAGATAATTTTATTTTAGTCACTAAATAAATAAAATAAAGAAATAACATGTTTAATCCCTATAATTTTGATTAATTATGAATTAGGTTTTTAATTTTACTTTTACTATAATTTAGTCATTTATTTTAAATGTTTTCATTTATTTTACTGCTTTTAAATATATCGTTCTAGTTGTATTTTTATTGTTTTAATTTTACTTGTTTATATTTTTAAATATTTTTATTATTATGTATTCATAAATATATATATAATAAAATAAATAAATTATTCTAATATTTATTTTTCAATATCGAAGAAAAGGACAGTCTTAATACAACTGGATGTCCTATTATGGTATTTTAAAATTAAAAATTAAAAAAATATTATTTAATTTAAATTAATATTTATCAATATCAAAGAAAAGAGCTGTCTTAAGGCACCTAGAAGTCCTTTTCCGATATTTTTAAATATTTTTTATAATTTTGAAATAATAGGATTATAAATTAAATATATTTTGAATTTTCAAATTTTTAATAATAGAGACAATTTATAATTAAAAAGTACCAATTTTGGGCGTTGTAGGGGTGCTAATCCTTCCCTAAACGTAACCGACCACGGATCCCTTTTTATTATTAAAAAGAAATTTTTTTTGGTTAAAACGCATATCAGTTCATCTTTTAACTGATGTTTTCTTAAAACTCTTTTAAAAGATTTTTTTTTAGGTATTCGACCTACCTGACCCAAAAGGCCGATGGCGACTCCCAAATTATTTATTTTTAAAACCATTTATTCACATAAATTTTCCAGCCAAGTATAATATTTCGTGCCCGGACGAAAACTGGTTACGACAGTTCTAAAATTATATTTTATCATATCTCAGTCAGCATATTATTGTCTAGCTCAGATGACCGCCTATTTTTTTTTAATAGAAAAGGATGAGTTTAGATAATATGAATAGTCGTGTGATCATTTTATAACTTTTAATAGTCAATGGACTCAATAAAGCTGCATCCTATAGTCAGTGGATTATTTTGTAACTTTTAATATTCAAAGAACTCAATAAAATAACACCCTATAGTCGGGGGACTATTTGTGTACTTTACCCTTTTTTAAAACTAAAGGGGCCAAAGAAGAATTTCATCATGTTATTTACTGAGATTTTATAATTATGAGGGGATAAGAATAATAATTTTACCAAACCAGTGATTAGGGATGGTTATTTCCAAATTTTATTGATTATTTTTTTTATTAAGCTAAAATTGATTACAAAGTAGGGTATGTTTTAAGTATTTTCAAATTACAAAGTATGATTTGTTTCACTCAATCACCCTTATAGTTGTTGGTGTCCATGACCTCTAAAAATTATAAAGATTCATTCAACTTGGTGGTAGATCTAAAAAAAAATTATATAGAGTGAGCAAAAATAAATTTTAAACAAATATAATAAATAAAATAGTTAATTATATAAAAGAAAATTCAAATTTTAATGCCGATTCTCACTTGGCCGCCACTGTGTAGCATGCACAGCAGATGGGGCAATTCAACTACAAAAACTGAGGCCTATCATTACAAAGCATTATGTGGGCAAAATGGCCTAAAAAATGGTGTGGAGAACCCTCCCTTCTCATTTTACCTGCTAACAGAACAAGTCGAGAATTGATCAAACAAAGCTGTTGCTTCAATTTTATTTTATGGCTGGCATCTTTGAATGATCCATACAAAGGAAACGTCTCAAAGGGCGGCTTTAGCTGAATTCGATTGATCAAGTTTGAAGCTGGATTATGGATATAATATATACTTAATAGGCTCAATTACACTACACATCAATTATAAGTAAGATTATAAATGAATCATTCAATTTCAGAAAATCACAAATGAATCATTTAATTAATCAATTGTAAGAAATATGTCACTATATTGTTAATTATCATACGACTTCTTCTTACGAGGGATATTTTATTTATTGAAAAACATTAGATTTCAGATAACTATATTCAAGTAATTAATCGTAACAACCATATTACGTGTTATTGTGCCGATTGTCGCCATGCTCGTCTCATAAAATATGTGGGTCATGTGCTATTTTATTAGAATGAGGCTCCTAAAATATGAGGCCCCTAAATTTTTTTCCAAGTTAACATTTTTCTTAAGTACAGGGCTCTAAATTTTGGGACATATACTAATTTGTTCTAAGTAAGTATTTTTTTTTCAAAGTATGGAGTCTTTAAATTTTAGGATCAAGTGACGTCACATTTTACATTTGTTAATGGATGAATCTGATTGTCTTCACATATACTGATCAACGAATCTTAAATTTCATCTTAAAGATTCTCTTTGATCTCTTTGTTAACTTATTAAATTAGATGTTCGAAAACCTCTTTTAAAAATTATAAAACTATATATTTATTTTTAAAAACTTTTTGAATGCAATCGTCCACCGTCACATGTAATAAATGCAGAGTAATAAAAAGAATACTGGCTTTGCCAAATATGATGCGGGTGTTATCTTCCACGTAAAGTAATTCTTACGAATATTTATGACCACCGCGTAAGAATATCAAAATAAAGGAGTGGCCAGTGGGGGGGTCCTATTTTCCAGCATTTAAACAAAAGCTACATAATCAATTTGATCTTAATTCAGTTATATAAAAAAGAAGAAAGTTCAACCCCACATTTGGCAGAAATTATATGTTTGAGGCGCGTAACCTGTAATGAAAAAACAAAACATAATCAATTGAAATTCCTTTGACTATTTATTTCCAAAATATTAGAACCAAAATAATTCAAAGCTCCATCTATATCAACTATTTGCTCCTCGTAACCCTAAACCCTTCCAATTTAGTCACTCATGTTTTGGGCACTAATATTTTGACCATCCAAGCATCAATTCACTAACGGAGACAGACGGTGCAAGCCATATCCATTCCAACTGTAATTTATTTTTATTTGGTCACTCAAGAAATACTAAATGATTTGAGAAAAATAAATTACAGCTGAAATAGATGTGATATAAATATGAGTAATTTTACACCTTTGATGGCCTAAATATCAGGTCTAAAAGAGTTCAGTGGCTAATTGAAATGATTGTTAAAAAGTTGAGTACCATGGAGTAGTTTACTCTTTATAGAAACAGTGTCGGAAACTTCCCCGTTATTGGTGAAAGCATTTCCGGAGACTTTATTTGACGAAGACTTGTTTTTTACTCGGTTCAACTTTTCTCTTTTCCTCGTAGTTTCTCTCTGCTTTCTATATATTTGAATGAAGCAGAGGGGTCAACTTTAGGAACGAAAGCGATTTGAAACGTTTTGAAAACAGAAAGGGAATGGAGAATTTTTTGAATGAGAGCTTCGATTTGAAGCCGAAGCACTCGTCGGAGGAAGCGTTGGAAAGATGGAGGAAAGTTTGTGGATTCGTCAAGAATCCGAAACGCCGGTTTCGATTCACTGCCAACCTCTCCAAACGCCACGAAGCTGCTGCTATGCGACGATCCAATCAGGTGCGTTGAATTTTTAAATCTAGTTTCTGATTTAAGATTAAACTGCTAAAAATGTCTTGGCCTAATTTTTTTTCTATTCTTTTAATAAAATGCAGCAAAGTGATACTTTCTATTTTTCTAGACTTACGAGATTATGTTTACTTGTCTATAAATTAGCTGAAATTTTTCGGAGAGTTTAAGGATGCTAAAGCTTTTCAAGCGTTGAAATACAAATCTATTTTCTCAAAGTTAATTGTTTGTTTCTTTTTCCGCGGTTGAAAATTGAAAAGAAAAAAATTGTCCCCTGTATGCTAAGCTCCTTTTAATAATATGATTGTAAATTTGAAATTTAGCATTTTTTAGCTTATTTATTTTGTATCTGTAAAATTGCAGGAAAAACTGAGAATCGCTGTACTGGTTTCGAAAGCTGCCTTCCAATTTATCTCAGGTGAGATTTTTGTAGCAAAATCAAGTTTATTACATTTTATTTTGAAGGAAAGCTGCCTTTCAACTTAACTGAATATTCTTTTTTCAGGTGTAGAAACAAGTGAAAGTGATTATGTTGTTCCTAAAGAAGTCAAAGCCGCTGGTTTTCAACTTTGTGCTGATGAGTTAGGATCCATTGTGGAAGGCCATGATTTGAAGAAACTAAAGATTCATGGTGGAGTGGATACCATCGCTGAGAAACTCTCCACGTCAACCACCAATGGGCTACCTTCTGATGCCGATCTGTTGAATAAAAGACAACAGATCTATGGAATCAATAAGTTCGCTGAGGCTGAAGCTAAGGGGTTCTTGGTATTTGTTTGGGAAGCTCTTCAGGACATGACCCTTATGATCCTTGGGGTGTGTGCTTTTGTGTCATTGATAGTCGGGATAGCAATGGAAGGATGGCCAAAGGGAGCTCATGATGGACTTGGGATTGTTACAAGTATCTTATTGGTTGTGTTTGTCACAGCTACAAGTGATTATCGCCAATCTTTACAGTTCAAGGATTTGGACAAGGAGAAAAAGAAAATCACAATTCAGGTAACAAGAAATGCATGTAGGCAGAAAATGTCTATATACGATTTGCTTCCTGGTGATATTGTACACCTCAATATTGGTGACCAAGTCCCTGCTGACGGCCTTTTTGTCTCGGGATTCTCTGTGCTAATTGATGAATCAAGTTTAACAGGGGAGAGCGAGCCTGTTATGGTGAATGCTGACAACCCTTTTATGCTTTCTGGTACTAAGCTTCAAGATGGATCATGCAAGATGATGGTTACTTCTGTTGGGATGAGAACACAATGGGGTAAATTGATGGCAACCATTAGCGAAGGGGGAGATGATGAGACCCCACTGCAAGTGAAATTGAATGGAGTAGCAACCATTATTGGGAAGGTAGGCCTGTTTTTTGCGGTCATAACTTTTTCTGTATTGGTGCAAGGACTGTTCATGAATAAACTGCAAGAAGGGACAATTTGGAGTTGGTCTGGCAATGAGGCATTGAAAATGCTGGAGTTCTTTTCTGTTGCAGTTACAATTGTTGTTGTTGCAGTTCCTGAGGGTCTACCGTTGGCTGTGACGCTAAGCCTTGCTTTTGCCATGAAGAAGATGATGAATGATAAAGCACTAGTTCGGCACCTTGCAGCTTGCGAGACTATGGGGTCAGCAACAAGTATTTGTAGCGATAAAACTGGGACACTAACCACTAATCACATGACGGTGGTGAAATCATGCATTTGCACGGGTGTCAGGGAAGTAGGTAACAACAATAAAGCTTCTCTCTACTCTGAGATTCCAGAGTCTGCTGTGAAACTCCTGCTACAATCTATTTTTACCAACACTGGGGGTGAAATTGTTATTAACAAAGATGGAAAACGTGAGATATTGGGAACACCCACGGAGACTGCTTTGTTAGAGTTTGGCTTGTCTCTGGGTGGAGATTCCCAAGCAGAACGACTGGCATCAAAACTTGTGAAAGTTGAGCCATTCAACTCTACAAAGAAACGAATGGGAGTAATCCTGGAGCTTCCTGAAGGAGGGCTACGAGCGCACACTAAAGGTGCTTCAGAGATAGTTCTGGCTGGATGTGACAAGGTTATTAATTCAAATGGGAAAGTTGTTCCTCTGGATGAAGAATCCATCAATCACCTCAATGCTACAATTAACCAGTTCGCTAATGAAGCTCTTCGAACCCTGTGTCTTGCATATATGGAACTGGAAAATGGTTTCTCCCCTGAAAATGCCATTCCACTTTCTGGGTATACTTGTATAGGAATTGTGGGTATTAAAGATCCAGTTCGCCCTGGTGTCAAAGAATCTGTTGCTATTTGCCGTTCTGCTGGGATTACTGTACGAATGGTCACAGGAGACAATATAAACACTGCAAAGGCTATAGCCAGGGAATGTGGAATTCTTACAGATGATGGTATAGCCATTGAAGGCCCAGATTTCAGAGAGAAGAGCCAAGAGGAAATGCTTACTTTAATTCCAAAGATTCAGGTACCCTCCGCATTTTTATTCTTTGCTTCAAAATCTTACCCAGTTAGGTACTTTTAACAAGGATGAATTATGTAGTCACACCTCGATTTTCCTTTCTATTGCAGGTGATGGCTCGATCCTCTCCTATGGACAAACATACTCTTGTAAGACAATTGCGAAGTACATTTGATGAAGTTGTTGCTGTGACTGGTGATGGAACAAATGATGCTCCAGCTCTGCATGAAGCAGATATTGGGCTAGCAATGGGCATTGCTGGAACTGAGGTATTCAATGCATTAATATTTTCATACTCTGCATGCATCTTGTAGCAATCAAATGATTTTTTTTATGAAAAAGTAGTATTATGCTCAAATAAGTACTGATTCACTACTATGAGATTTAGTCAGATAGTGATGCATGTTCTCGATGGAGTGCTAGATGTAGCATGGTATATAAAACAAGGGACATAGACTTGAGTAGTTTTGAGAAGAAGGGATCTAGATAAGGCCCCATAAGTATAGGAGGGAATCCATTATGATTAATTTTGATTCAATATACGCTGCTTACTTTTGATTACCACCACCTTTCATGCACCTGATACTAGAGTGTTGTAACAACACATGCTAGTAAAATATTTTGCTTAAATATATGAAGAAATGTCTGATACTAGCAGTACCGAAATTCAACTAATCTCAATTCTCAATTTCAGGTGGCCAAGGAGAGTGCTGATGTCATAATTCTGGATGACAATTTCTCAACAATTGTGACAGTAGCCAAATGGGGTCGTTCAGTATACATAAATATTCAAAAATTTGTACAGTTTCAACTGACAGTCAACATTGTTGCACTGATTGTTAACTTCTCCTCAGCATGTTTGACTGGTAAGAGGGATATGTTTTGTCTACATCTATTTTGAACTTATATTCTAGCTTTCGTTGCAAATGAGTATAATGTTGTCGTATTTGCTTATGCTTTTTGCACCTAACCATTTTGCAGGGAGCGCTCCTCTCACAGCCGTTCAGCTATTGTGGGTCAATATGATTATGGATACTCTGGGAGCACTTGCACTTGCAACCGAGCCTCCAACTGATGAACTAATGAAGCGTTCACCGGTTGGAAAGAAAGGAAAATTTATCAGTAATGTGATGTGGAGGAATATCTTAGGGCAATCCTTTTATCAGTTTATGATTATATGGTACCTTCAGGTGAAAGGAAGAGCAATGTTTAGTCTTGACGGCCCTGATTCCGACTTGACCTTGAACACAATTATTTTCAATTCATTCGTCTTCTGTCAGGTAACCTTTTATTATGGGCTCCTCCATATTTTGTTATAAATACACTTTTTCGAGTCCATGATCTACCTTACAAAATCGGCTCCGTGATTTCCACAGGTTTTCAATGAGGTCAGCTCACGTAACATGGAGGAAATAAACGTTTTCAAGGGTATATTAGATAACTACGTTTTCGTGGCTGTCCTTGGCTGCACTGCTGTTTTCCAAGTCATCATCATTGAATTCTTGGGCACATTTGCTAGCACAATTCCTCTCACTTGCTCACAATGGTTCGTAAGCGTGTTCATCGGATTCTTAGGCATGCCGATCGCTGCTGCCTTAAAGACGATACCGGTATGATAAGCTAAGTGCCGTTTTCCAAATGAACAGCAAGGAAGCCTTTATGTTCCTCCTTCCAGTGTAGATTCATTAGTGATAAGAAAGATTTACCTGCTTTATTGACAACGATTGATCGCAATTAGAGATCTCATTTTGGAACATTTTTTGTTTGTAGTTGAAGCTCTTGGTTTTGCTCTATTCTCTTGGTTCTTAATTTCGTTTAGTAATTGACATGTAAGCTCTTTTCTACAAATTGAAATATGGAAAAACTAATTGCAACAATCATAATTCTCTCTTTTTTTCATCAAAATAATCAAATCAATAAACCCAAATCTTATCACTAAAAAAACCCATCAAACTCCAATGCATTATGGCCGACATATTTTCTTTGCCTGGCTATTTTGATAGGACATATTGAATGTAAGTTTCCTCTAGGTGCCACCTCCATGACTGACATCTGAAACACCCTCAACTAATACATTATGTAGCGGTGAATAATTTGAGGTTATTACAATCTTTGGTGTCTAAGATTCCCTCATCTCTATTTCCACCATCATACTATAGCACCAATGTGTATCTTCCTGTTTCATCCAATATAACATTCATATTAGTTACCAGTACGATATGAACCCAAGATTTTATGTAAGAGGATAAATCTATAAAATTTTAAGCGGAGCGAAGACGAAAAGCTATCATCAATAAAAAAAAATATTGACTCTGCCTCAGCTGCCCTTTCGGTACATCCGTGTTAGTAACCACTTTAAGCATATTAATACATTATTAGAAAAAGAGAGCTCACACTTTGTAAAGATCCTGAATTGATAATCTTTTGTATGAAACTCTGGTAAAGTAATGCAGATAAGAGAAAGGTGTGATGGGATTCATCTTCCATCCCAATGATCTGAGTACCAATAACTCCATTCTTTGAATAACTTTCTTCTCAAATTGATAATCTTCCCACATCTACTCAAAGAGGTTAGAATACTGAAAGAATTGGATTAGCCGAGGATGGTACTTTGCATTCTTCCATTTTTGCTGCCAATAATAAACAAGCTATCGACAACAATCGAATAACCCACATCTTCCCTTCCTACATCCAAAACCCTTATTTCAAACAAAAACAATAAACCCCGTTGTTCATAGTTTAGAAGATTAAGGGAAAACTTACATCAATACATCTTATTGAAATAAACCGATCAAAGTATGTTACAGACAAATACGCTGTATGAACTTGGACTCCGAAGGCTTCTCTTGTATGAATCAATAAAATAGAGAAAATTTATTTATTTACTAAGAAAATAAAACAGGGTATTAAATGCAAGTAGAGAGAGAAAACAAACGTTGAAAATCATTTGAGTGGCATTCAAACGAGCAGATTGCAGCCAGATTTTACTGGTGGATGGAGAATCAGTACTAAAAGATGGATTAGTTTTGAATCCTACATCGGTTTCTCTCTGAACCAACTCATCATCCTCGTTCTCTTAAATAAAACAAGATTTATGATGGTTGGAATAAACAGTTTCGTAGCATTCTCTTGCAGCTTCTTGGCACAAGAGACTACAGCTGGAAAAGGAAGTGTTAAGACTCTGTGTTCATCGATCACAAATGAACCACACAAAAAAAACGATTCTCAAAGAAAACTAGAAAAACAGAACATAGGTTTGGTCGTTTATTTCATAAGACTACATATGTATGTGTTATTACACATTATGTGTAAGTGTAAAAGGGTAAGAGTCGAGAGTATTTTTTTAGTTTGAAGTGATTATAAAGTAGTATATGTTTGAAACACCTTAATTATTTGACAATGAACGCTCAAATATCTTTACAAATGTCATACTTGAGACCGAAATCTTCAAAGATAACAATCATCCTTTTAATCACTAGGTCAATTGATTCATGTAAAAGAGTTGAGAGATGAATCCACGTTAGAGGGGAATAAGGAAATCTTGGAATTATATATGTTGTGTTTCTTTAATCACACGACAAACAATGAATTCGAGTGAACTAGTTCGAAACGGAAGACAATGCAAACAACTTCATAGAATAGGCTTATGAAGAATTTTTAATGTTCAAAATTTTGCATTATTCCACAACTATAAAGTATTTAAGTCTAATATAAACTCAACGAGAATTATACCAATAATCAATTGTTTTAGTGGGACAAATCACTAGATTTTTTTAAACTCCTTGATCGAACCGTACCATCTATCCCTTCCCACACGAACTCTTCACACCTTGCGCCGACTCTCATTTCCACTATTATCAACAGACCTGTAAACGGTCTGAATTTTCAAGTCAACGTATTGAAAGTTGACCGAGACTTCCGATATTGTTTTAATCTCTCCAACTCTGCATGTTGGATTATGATTTCTCTGACACAGTATTAAGGAAAATCATGGTTTCTAAACACAGTTTCTTTCATTCATTAATTAAATTGCAGCACATTACTTTACAAGATTTTTATTTGAAATACGTTATTACCGAATGAGCTGAAATTACGAGTTAATCAGTTATATAATCAAATTTGAAATCCTTTAGTGAAGTTAACGTAGTCCTCGTCCATAGGTACATCACGCTTTGGGAGTAAACTTTCTATGAAAAAATCCATCTTTTTAAATACAAGCAATCAAACTTAAAATTTCATAAATATTCCTTATTTTTTCATTTAATTAAATTAATGATGACGTCAAAATCAAAACTAAAGCAAAATCTTTAGTATCATTGTAGATGCAAATGCCGCGGATAATACTCAAATGCTCTAAAATAATATAGTACTTCAAAACAAAATATGAATATTCACAGAAATGATATTGGATAAATATATTATAATAAAATTTTAACCATTAAAGGTGGTGTGGTGTAGTTGGTTATCACGAAGGTCTCCGGTTTGAGTCCGGGCGACGCCAACTAATGGACTTTTTTCAAAGTATAATTTTGAGTCATGGGATGAGCATGTTTCCAACAATTACACGCTTCTTCCTCCTTTCCATTCCTAGAATGATAGAATCAATATGCCTGTTTTTCATATGGAAACCTAAAGAATTGTTGTTATAGTTTCAAAACACATTCCCAGAATCCCATCCCATACAGAAAAATAATAGTATAGGAAAAATATGATCCATTTTTTAAAAGAATTATGGTCCCTGTTTCTGGTAATCCTATGATTTGTTTATAAAAGTTGAAGAGATCTAAGCCAGATTTGAAAGCTCTGAATACAAGTCGTTACGGAGACATTTCTTAGAAGCTTAAAGCTAAAAGGTTGCAGCTTCACGCAATGCAATTAAGTCTGCTCTTATCTTATCTTTCTGTCTCTTCTGAGGATATTAAGAAAGTTGTTGCAGAATGATTAGAATTAGAAGTTGCTGAAACCAGCTTTTATAAGCACAATGCTAGAGTAAAATGGTTATACGATATCAATGACAGATGCAAAATTTTATGTTAAAGAATTAACTTCTAATATTTTAGAAGAGAACAAACTTATAAAATTCTAGTGATAGAAATATATTATCAATTAAAAAATACAAAACAATATTTAAAATAGATGATCATTTGAAATTTTTAGGGTAACTGTCTCCAATTGTCACCCTCGATCCATCCATGCGTGAGAGGGATTTTTTCACAATGTTGTTTAAGCCGAAACAGAAAAATGAGACAATTAGAGGGGGGTTTTCAACAGACTGAATCCTTTTGATCAAATAAAGTATTTTGAAGATAGATCTTAAGCTGGAAATTCATGATAAATTCTTGCAGGTTTCACTTTGTAAGACGAGTCAGCCATTCCCTCTCCTTCTACAAGAAAGTGAAAAAATGATTGAATATAAATTAATGGAGGGATCTATATTTTTAAATAAAAAAATAATATATGGGATCAATGTCTTAATGTTAAAATATATAAATTAAATTTTGACATAGTATAAGGACCTTTATTATATTTAAATAACATTATTTGTAATTTACTCACAATTTTATTATATTTTGTGATTTTATTTAATTTTTTTAAAAATAAAATAACGTTTAACATAATTTGATAGAGTGACAATTTTTTTTAACGGAAAATATTGTGAGAATAAATATAACTGAAAATTAAGTAAATGGAGTAAAGTGAAAATTTTCGGCCAAAATAATACTCCTTTTGTCTCATAAAAGATGTATATTATTAACTTTTTTAGGTTATTTTTTTAAAACTTTGACTAATTATTATTTAAAATTTATTAATGATAAAAATATATAAAATATATTTTAAAAACCTTCAATCAAGTAGTTTTCAAATATATATTTTATAAAATTTAATTACTTAAAATATGTAAAATAATCATGGTCAAAATTTAAAAATTTTAACTTTTGAAAAGTCAATAAAATATATTTTCATGGGACAAAGGGAGTAATTATTAAAATATAAGGAAAAAAATCTTTAGAAAACAACCATCTAGGGTTTAGGTTTTCTATCCACAATTTTTTTTCCTTTTTTTTCTCATTTTTCTTCTTCTTAAAGAGATAACAGTCTTAACGATGGCCGTCAACAACCTATATTCCTTGTTTTTTCTTTACTTTCTTATATCACATATTTTCTTTCTTTTGTTTTTTAGTTTTTAATAACTCTATTTTTATAACACATTTTCCTATGCTTTTTTTTACATATTTTCTACCATCTTTTGATATATTTTCAATCGTTTGATCGATCTTTTCGTTTATTTTTTTCAAGATTAAATTTGACGTTACCTCGACTGATCAAGATAACACTTATTTATATTCTTGTTGATCTTCCTTGTTTTGGATATTTTGATTAGATTTAGATACACAGTTTATGTTTGTGGATAATTTTCTTATGTCGCTCGTATCTGTTTTATGATTTTATCAATGGTCTTTCAGTAGTTTGATCTCATTTTATATTCGTTTGTCGATGTAATTAAATTTGTTTATACTATCTTTTATTTGAATTCTTTAGTTGAGTTTTTAACAATTTTCTTATATGATCTTAATATAATCTCTAATGATTATTTTATTAATAATTATAGAAATATCATAATTACATATTTAATTTACGATTGTGATTATAATTTTTTTTATTAATTTTTAAATAATTTCTCGTTGTAATAAAATTGTGATTTTACCAAAAATATCACATATACAAGTAATAATTACCTGTCAGACACCCTTTCTCCTAATATTACCAATCTAGCACCTTTTCTGACAAGGCGTGGATCACCATCTGCGCCTTCGTAGGGTTTTGTCCGAGTTGGCGCCTTCCATAGGTCCACATCATTCCTAAAAGCATTTAAAAAAATATGCTTTAAAAAAATAAAAAAAATAAAACTATAGGGATTAATATCATAATTTAATACATATTAGTTACATGAGTTGAAGAGCTTAATGGGGTTAGCTTATATAGGCATATTGGAGTGTTTAGGCTACGTTTCTTGACAACGTTAGATAAAAGCTAAAATGTGTATTTTTTGACAATGTGTTTAGGTTATGTTTCTATGAGTTGCATTCGATCGTTTTCATTATATTTTTATTCAATTATATACATATAAATGTAATAAGAAGTTAATAAATTATTATTTGTTTAATTTTTAAATTACCTTACATCAACCCAAAAAATAAAAGTGAAAAAATAATTGATTAATTACTTAGTATTAGATCATGTTACTGCTACATCATCAACGTACATTGTGATATATATATATATATCTTATTTGCATTTTGATTTCGATAAATAGAGAGGAGTTAACTTAAGAAATTTAAAAGTGAGCATGAATCAACTTACTTCGGTGGTTAAAAGAATCTTTGTTGGTCTTAGAAATTACGAGTTTAAGCACCAACGACTACAAAGGTGATTGAGCATTCATTGTTAACCTTGTAATAATGCATGCATAGTTATGTTGAACGTAATAATGCATTATCAACATTTATAACATGTTAAAAAAAGAAAATTAATGAAATATTAATAAGCAAAAAGACAAACAAATATCCAAGTGAGAGGACAATGATGGTAAATATAATAATCAGATTTGTTTATTATTTTTTGCTAACATCAAAAGGTTTTACTTTCAAACGATGAGAAAATAGAAATTTGGACTGATTTGTCTTCTCTTATTCCACACATAAATATGCATATATTATATAATCTTTTGGAAAGGAAAATAAGAATAACTTAAAAGGATTAGGTTTGGCTAAATGACATCCACAAGCAACTTGTTATGAGTGACATAATATGATTTATTTTTATTTTTTAAACTAAGTATTAAGATTCAAACTTATAGATAAAACAATCTATACATCTTTGATTACTCAATCACCTAAATTACTCAATCACCTAATAAATTTCGTCGTCGTCATATTCTTTTTGTATATAATATATGAACCAAATTAAGCATTATCACTAATGGTAATTACTATTTGCCAAATTCATTACATGTAACTAATCATATGGGGAAACATTAATCGAAGAAGACGACGGTCCATATCTCATGACAAAACTTAACTGTACTAATACAAAAAATATATACAAAACCTACTTTTAACTGAGTAAAAAATAAAATTATACTTGTCCTAGTTTTATATATTAACATATAAAAAATATCTAGTTTTAATTTGTTGAGTTAATTGATCGACAAAATAGCCAAGAGGGGGTGAATTGGTAATTAAAATTTTGGTGGAAGCTTTTGCAGAAAATAGAAAATATTTGCACAACGATTTAGAGTGGTTCGACTTTCTCAACCAAAGTCTACGTCCACTACCTTAGCTATCCACACTAAGGATTTTCCAACAAATTCACTAATTTGTTCTTTCTTTTGAGGACAAAGAGTACCCTTACAACTCCCTCAAGAATTATACCCCAAATTCTTGAGCACACTCTTTCCCAAAGAGAAATACACAAATTTGCAAACTTACAAGAAAAACCACACAAGGTAGATTGTTTGCATAGTTCTAGAACAAAGAAAGAACACTCAAGAATAATACAATTGAGTACAACAAGTGTTCTTGAAAGCAAGATGAATATTGAATAAAAAATAGGCTTCAAGTGCTCAAACAATGAGTTTGATGCTTTCTCTTTGATTCTATCTCAATTCTTCTTAATTGTTGTTGATCAATGACTTCTAAGCTTGTTTAAATACTCATTGGATCACTTATGAACATTGGGGATTATTAGTGGAGTCAATAGAGTCGTTATTGTGTGAAAACAATTAATAAAATAGCTTGGAGCGTGGGGGGGATCGGTACCCCCTCATAGGAAATCAGTTCCTGTAGTGTAAAATTTAAATATTTCGACCGTTATGAGATGGGGGGAATCGGTACCTCCTGGGGGGATTGGTACCTTCCGAGTAATCTGTTATTTCTCGGAGCCAAAACCTTTCAGGGGGTATCGGTTCCCTCATTTGGGGGGAATCGATACCCTGTGAGTAAACTGTAATTTTTGGCTTGAATAGAGCTCAAAATACTGTAAAATTGTTTCAAAAATATTTTAAGATTGAAACTTAATTTTTGCACTTGAGTAAGAATTAAAATTGACATTTTGAAAAGCTTGGAGTAATATTTTGATATTCGAATAGTTGTATCGAATATACTTTGAAAATCTTTTTTAAAATCTTAAAATTCATTTAACTTAATTTGTTATATCGAAACATCAAACTGTTTTCAATAATCTCCCCTTTTTGATATAACAAAACATTTTAGTAATTTTAAGATTTTCTTAACTGAAAAATCATTTTTGAAATCAAAAATTAAGTTTGAAAAATTACTCCCCCTTACTATAACACTTCTCCCACTTTTTGTTAAATCAAAAAGAGACTCTAAAACACTTTTAAACAAGGCTTTTGAAAATTTTAGCCAGATGATTTTTCTAAAAATAACTTAAGCTGCTAAGATCATAATCAAGAGAAGATGTTAGCCATTAGTTTCATAATTCAATATTCATAAACAATTCGAAATGACAAAAATTGGTCATAATGCAACTAATATATAAATGATGCAAAAATAAACATTAAGCTCAAAATGAAAGTTAAAACCAAACCAAATATATAAGCATGTAAATTCAAATATCCAATCATCCAACAAATTCAAACATCCAAAATAAAACAATCCATGAACATCAAAATGTTTCACAATTCAAAGTTTTGAGTTCGGGGTTCAATTCAAGCAAACTAAAACAAGATAGGTCTAGTTGTCCATAGGAGGATCGGGAGGAGGAGGATAATGTGCTCCCACTTCAAGTGTGAGAGCATCCATACATTCATGCATCTCCCATTGAAACTCAGTCACTTGAGACTCCATGGAAGCAAACCTCATATCAAATGACTCTATAAATGTTTGAAAACATGGAGGCATTTATTCCTCTTGCTGAGCCGGTTCCGGTGCCGGATAAATATCGTTGGGTACAACCTCGTCAATATCTTGCATCAGCTGTTGAAGCTCTGGATCGTCGTCAGCTGTCGGTTCCGGAGGTGGTGGAGCTTGTGAAGAGCTAGCTCCCAGAGTTTGCTCATTTGGACGATAAACCCATTGGCTCATTTCCTTATCCTTTTTTCCATCCCTCTTTCTTTAAGGAAGTAAGATTGATTTGGTTTTGGAGAGGGATAGGAATATCAGGAGAGACCCTAAGACCGAGTTTGATAAACAAATTACTAAGGAGACAACAATAAACCAAGGTTTCTATATTCTTGGAATGAACAATGTTTATGGTATCTACCAACTCACTAAATATGATCTGTGGCAGATTAATCTTCTTATTATGTTGGATACAATATATCCACCATATATCTATGTTTCTAAGGGAGGATTACCTACCTCCGGATGGTCTAAACCACCAAGAGATCATATAATGAAGGAATCTATCATGATGAGTTCTTAGGGTGCTCACACTATCCTTAGACTTATAGGGTGAATCCACAGTCACTTTTTCATTATATAAACCTGAGTTATCTAGTCCAAAATGGGTAGTGATTGTGCCGGAGTCAATAAAAATGAATTGTCCTAAAATATAGGATCAAATTCTTATAGTTTCAGATCATCGCTTATTTTGGACACATACCACTTTGGAATAGAAAATGCATACTAATTGATGATAAACAAAAGGTTTGAGTTTAAAGAGTTTATCAAACTTCTAGGATTTAAGAGTAAGAAGGTATTGGAAGTACACATCTTCCATAGCTTGGATCGAAGGGATACACTCTTTTCAGATTTTGTATGACTCAAAACAAGTATGATACCTATGGTATAAATCTTGTCTACGACCAGGTACGTTGAAACAAGAGTTCAAAATGGTCATATTTGGGTCATTTGGATTATGTGGAGGAATAGGAGGTCAGTTTTGACTTGAGCGACTAGACGGTGTCCTAGGTCGTTTAGGATTTGACATGGTTTAAGAATCGAAATAGAATATGTAACCTGAAAATTTAAACACATGTATGCAATATAATCAAACCCAAAACTCAAATGAGTCCTCAATATTTCAAGGTTATCTAAACCAAATCCTAAAGGGCAATGTTTTGAAAAACTATTTGAAAAATAATGTTTGAAAATCATAATACGTATACTTTTTTATGAAAACAACATAATTGAATCAAAAACATCAATTAAAAAAACAATTTTCGATTTTTTTTAATTTCGAAATTTAAAGATAATTTTGAAAAATTGAGTGTTTTTGACGAAATTGGTTGTAAAATCATCATATAACCAATGCCCGATGTAATGTTCATCTTAGAACTAATCAAAACTTGTCCTAGGTTCAAAAATCAATAAAATAGAGGTTTTTGAAATATTACCTTGAAAATTTGGATTTTATGAGAATGTGATGTTGTTTGCAAGGATTTAATGGTGTTAGCAGGATCAGAAGTTGAAGAACGATCTAATTCCGACTTGTATTTGATGATTTTGGAAAAAGTGGAGATTTAGAGAGAAAGAGAGGAGGAACGGTGTGTAAGAGAGAATAGAGGGTTTTGAGAGAAAGGGTTATTCTGGGCGTTTAATAACCAGAACCAGTGGAGGGTATCGGTACCCATTCAAAGGGGGTATCGACACCTCTTGCGCCAAAATATCCAAAAATCTATTTTTAAACACTTATAAAGTTAAATTAATCAGCTCTAGTGGTATTGGCAACTCATATTACGAAAATTAACAATGTTCAATCAATTTAAATCTATCCTTAAACATTATTTGAACATATAATTAATTCTCACTAAGAATCATAAACTCCCCCTAACTAATAGTAAAGAATGCAATCAAAAGTGTTATTTTTATAAGCATTTTCCAAAACTAATTAAAAGTACTAAACTTATTTTAAACAATAAGTCAAGGTAGGTTGGTCAAACCTAATTCTCTCCTAAGTGTCCAAAATCTTTCTTTATCTAAAGGTTTTGTAAAGATATTATCTAATTGGTGTAAAGTATCAACATATTCTAGAACTATATCTTCTTTAGCGACATGATCTCTAATGAAATGATGTCTAATTTCAATGTGCTTAGTTCTAGAGTGTTGGATGGGATTTTTAGTGAGACAAATAGCACTAGTATTGTCACACTTGATAGGTATAATACCTACTTCAATTCCATAATAAAAAAGTTGTTGTTTCATCCATAAAATTTGTGCACAACAACTACCCGCTGAAATGTATTCTGCTTTAGTGGTAGATAATGCAACACAATTTTGTTTATTTGAAAACAAAGAAATCAACATATTTCTTAGGAATTGGCAAGTACCAGAGGTGTTTTTCCTATCTATTTTTGCATCCTCCATAATCTGCATTAGAGAAGGCATGCAAGCTAAAGCTAGAGTCTCTAGGATACCAAAGTCCTAAACTAGGAGTGTCCTTAAGGTATCTAAAGATCCTCTTAACAGCTAGTAAATGTGATTCATTAGGGCATGATTGAAATCTAGCACATAAGCAAACACTAAACATAATTTCCGATCTACTTGCGGTTATATAGAGCAAAGAGCCAATCATTGATCTATATAATTTAACATCCACACATTTACCTCATTCATCTTTTTCAAGCTTTGTAGAAGAACTCATTGGAGTGGCATGAGGTTTCCCATTTTCCAGTCCAAACTTCTTGAGCATATCCTTGACGTATTTAGCTTGATTGATGAAGATGCCATCTTTTCTTTGCTTGATTTGGAGTCCCAAGAAAAATGAGAGCTCCCCCATCATGCTCATCTTGAATTCACTTTGCATTAGCTTAGAAAATTCTTGGCAAAGAACATCATTAGAAGAACCAAACATTATATCATCAACATAAATTTGAACTACTAATAAATCTTTACCTTTATGCTTTAAAAACAATGTAGTGTCAACCTTCCCTTTTGAAAAACCTTTTTTTAATTAAGAAGTTTGACAATCTTTCATACCGAGCTCTAAGAGCTTGTTTTAAACCATAAAGCGCTTTTGTCAATTTAAAAATATGATTTGGAAATTTTGAATCTCCAAAACCAAGAGGTTGTTCCACATACACTTCTTCTTTTATAAAACCATTTAAAAATGCACTTTTAACATCAATTTGATATAATTTAAATTCATTGAAACATGCAATGGCTAATAACATTCTAATTACTTCGATCCTAGTTACGGGAGTGTATATTTCATCATAGTCTATGCCCTCTTCTTGAGTATACCCTTGAGCAACAAGTCTAGCCTTGTTTCTCACTATATTACCACTTTCATCAAGCTTATTCCTAAATACACGTCTAGTACCTACAATAGATTTATTACAAGGTCTTTCAACTAATGTCCATACTCTACTTCTCTCAAATTGATTTAACTCTTCTTGCATAGTCATAATCCAATGTTCATCATTTAATGCTTCTTTAGTATTCTTAGGCTCTATGCATGAGATAAATGCGACATAATTACAAATATTTCTAATAGAAGATCGAGTTGTTACCCCTTTGGATGAATCACCTATTATCTCACCATCCTTGACATAGTTGCACTCTCTTGGGTAAAAGACTTCATTTTCTTTAATGGTTGGATTCTCGAGAACATCATGAGTTTCCTCATTTTTCGTTTATTCTTTTGATGATAGTTCGCCAACGTCATGTTTAACGTCATTTGCTTTTATAATACCTACATATTCATTTACACAAGAATCCTTTCTCGGAAGAGGATTATCATCGAAAACAACATGTATAGACTCTTATACAACCAAAGTTCTTTTATTAAATACTCGATAAGCTTTAGAATTTAAGGAATAACCCAGAAAAATTCCTTAATCACTTTTAGCATCAAATTTGCCAAGATTTTCTTTACCGTTGTTTAAAACAAAACATTTACATCCGAAAGGATGAAAATAGCTAATGTTAAGTTTTTTTTTTTGAAAAGTTCATATGGAGTTTTTTTTTTCAAAATAGACTTAATCATTACACGATTAATAACATAACAAGCGGTATTTATGGCATATCCCCAAAAATATTTTGGTAAATTGTTTTCACAAAGCATGGTTCTAGCCATTTCTTCTAAAGTTCGATTTTTCCTCTCAACAACTCTATTTTGTTGAGGGGTTCTAGGTACTGAAAAATTATGGCTAATACCATTAGAATTACAAAATTCAGTAAATCCAAGATTTTCAAATTCAGTTCCATGATCACTCCCAACACTAGTTATAGAGTAACCTTTTTCATTGTGGATTACTTTTGAAAACGTGATGAATTTTTCTAATGCTTCATCTTTAGTACTTAAGAATAGAACCCAAGTATATCTTGTATAGTCATCTTCCAAGACAAATGCATATTGTTTTCCACCCAAGCTAGTGGTTCTAGATGGCCCAAAAAATCTAAATGGATCAATTGTAATACTCTACTAGTGGATACGCCATTAATGGATTTAAAGAAATTCGATTTTGTTTTCCTTTAGCACAAGCATCATAGATTTTATCATTATCAAATTTTAGCTTTGACAACCCTCGAACTAAATCTCCTTGAATTAGTCGTTGTAAAACACTCATGCTAGCATGCCCTAATCTCTTATGCCATAACCAACTATCATACTCATCCTTAGCAACTAGGCATAAATTAGTCATATCTATAGAGTTTAAATGCATCATATATATGTCCCTATTTTGTGACCAACAAGCATAATCAAAATGGATGCACTGTCAATCAATTTTGCAATCATTAATTTAAAATAAAACATTGTATCTTTTATCAAATTCATTTTTCAAAAGATTATGCTTTTAACTCATTCACAAATAAAACATTATGCAATGTCGATTATCGAGATTAAGAACTTATGCATAAAGTTTTTGAAAATGTTATGCATTAAAACTTTATATCATTAAAAAATAAGATCTATGCATAAACATTAAGAAAAATTTAAGGTCAAAATTTTACAAAACCAAAGTTCTTGAAAAAAAATCGATATCAATTGTTAAAGAGATATCAATTACATTTTAAAAACAATTTAGACCAAAAATTAATATGATGAACTAGAGTTTATAAAACATTACCAAAAATTACTATGTTCATCATACAATATTTTTCAACATTCATAAGATAAAACATAATCATTTAGAATTATTTAACATTTAAAACCTCATGCATGCATAAACTAAACGAGCAACCAAATAAAATAATTATATTAAGTTTAGAGGTTACCCATTCCTTTTTCATGTGTGGCCAGAGCATCTTGAATATCGTCATTTTCATCACAATTTGCTCCCACACACCTACAAGAGACATTTAAGTAGATTTTGGTATCCAAATTGCTTTGGATCCTTGAATGTTAGTTTCGATGCCTCTTGTTCCTTTTGGAACCCATAATTGTCTAATTTTAAATCGTTTTCCTTTCTTTAAAGGACAAGTATGTTCCTTATGACCATGATAATGACAATGTGAACATATTGTCATTATTCAACTAGATGAATTATTTAAAATGATCTCTTTTTCTTTTGTTAAGCATTCAAGCTTAACTTTCAAATCGAAATTTTCTTTTTCAATACTTTCAAATTTCATTTTTGAAAGCTCTAAATCCTTCTTCAAGATTTCATTTTGATTGTCAAAATCCATTTTCGTTTCTAGAAGAAGTTTGTCTAATTTGAAATTTTCTTTTTCAGAGTTTTCAGATTTTGTTTTTGAAAGCTCTAACTCCTTTCTCAACATTTCATTTTGATTTTCTAAATCTGTTTTAGCTTTCAAAAGAAGATCATTTTTAGCTATAAATTTAGAAATCAATTTATTGTATTTGGAGTTCATGGTCTCAAACTCCGAAAAGATTTCATCATAAGCATCTTGTAACTCATTAAAAGATTTTGAATTTAATCTATTTGAGTTAGAAGATACCTTTGGCTATGTGAGAGCTAATAGAGACATCACATTTATTGGTTCTTCTTCTTCCTTGTCTTTATAGATCTCCTCAAGCTTATCCCACATCTCCTTGGCATTTGAACAAGAAGAAACTCATTTATATACATTATGATCAATTGCACAATACAACAAGTGCATAGCCTTTGTATTTTGTTGAGCTTTCTTCCGTTCTTGATTACTCCACTTCTTTCCCTTCTTCGTAGGAGAATAATATCCTTTCTCGATCATCATCCAAGCTTCCATATAAAATGCTTGGATAAATATCATCATAAACTTCTTCCAACGATGATAATTTGTTCAATTGAAGTGTGGAGGCACATCAATTGGTCTGGATTCTTCCATGGAGAATGAACCAGAAGTGGACGCCATCTTTATCGATTTAACTCTTCCCGAATCGACTCAAGAGGTGGTTAAACCTTCAAATGAGTGAGGCTCTGATGCTAATTATTGAGTTAATTGATCGACGAAATAGCCAAAAGGGTTGGCAATTAAAATTTTGTTGGAAGCTTTTGCAGAAAATAAAAAATATTTGCACAGCGATTTAGAGTGGTTCGACTTTCTCAACCAAAGTCTACGTCCACTACCTTAGCTATCCGCACTAAGAATTTTCCAACAAATTCACTAATTTGTTCTTTATTTTGAGGACAAAGAGTAACCTTACAACTCCCTCAAGAATTATACCCCAAATTCTTGAGCACACCTCTCCCAAAGAGAAATACACAAATTTGCAAACTTACAAGAAAAACCTCACAAGGTAGATTGTTTGCACAATTCTAGAACAAAGAAAGAACACTCAAGAATAATATAATTGAGTACAATAAGTGTTCTTGAAAGCAATATGAATATTGAATAAAAATAGGCTTCAAGTGCTCAAACAATGAGTTTGATGTTTTCTCTTTGATTGTATCTCAATTTTTCTTAATTGTTGTTGATCAATGGTTTCTAAGCTTGTTTAAATACTCCTTGGATCACTTCTGAACGTTGGGGATTATTAATGGAGTCAATAGAGCCGTTATTGTGTGAAAACAATTAATAAAACAACTTGGAGTGTGGGGGGAATCGGTACCCCCTTATAGGGAATCGGTTCATGTAGTGTAAAATTCAAATATTTCGACCGTTATGAGAAGGGGGAATCGGTACCTCATGGAGGGATCGGTACCTTCCGAGTAATCTGTTATTTCTCGGAGCCAAAACCTTTCAGGGGGTATCGGTTCCCTCATTTGGGGGAAATCGATACCCTTTGAGTAAATTGTAATTTTTGGCTTGAATAGAGCTCAAAATACTGTAAAATTATTTCAAAAATATTTTAACATTGAAACTTAATTTTTGCACTTGAGTAAGAATTAAAATTGACATTTTGAAAAACTTGGAGTAATATTTTGATATTCGAATAGTTGTATCGAATATACTTTGAAAATCTTTTTTAAAATCTTAAAATTCATTTAACTTAATTTGTTATATCAAAACATCAAAATGTTTTCAACATAATTAATATAAACATTAATAATAAATATTAACATAATGTAATTTAACAATAGTGTATAAGTAGATTTATTAGATATAGAGATAAAAAAAAGTTAAGGAATACACCTTTTAACTTTTATCCCACGTTGCCAAGAAACATAACATAAATACTCTAATATGCCTATTTAAGCTAACCTCATTAAACTCTTCAACTCATGGAACTAATATGTATTAAATTACGATGTTAGTTCCTATAGTTTTATTTTTTAAAGCATATTTTTTTAAAATACTTTGAGAGATGATGTGGACTTATGGAAGGCGCGATTCATGATCTGCGCCTTCCCTTATGTGGCGCCAGCTCAGATAAAACCCCGTTACTTCTCATAAAAGATGTTAGATCGATAATATTAATTGAAAAAAAATGTCTGACAAGTAATTATTATTTATACATGTGATATTTCGATAAAATCGCCTAATAAAACTAGGGACTTCAATAAAAAAAAATTAGGCCGAAAGTTGATATCAAGTCCAACTAAAATAATGGAAAAGACATCTCTGATTGAATCATTGACTTTCATGCCGTACAATAATTAACGAACCAAAATGAAGAGGCATTTTTCTCGAAAAATCACCGTTGAACAGTATATTTTTCGATCAGGCACCCGTCAGATTATATTTTTCGATCTAACACCCATTACAGTATAGCGTGCCCCAAGGGGCGCGCTTTACCATACGTGGCGTAAAGCGCGTCCCCTGGGGCGCGCTATACCTGATTTGTAATAAATCTGGGTGTTAATTTTGTAAATATTTTTAAACTGATGCCTAATATGTAATTAATTTCTGTTAGGATGATATTTGTGTAAAAATGTCAATTTCAAAACAAACCAATCTGCAGCTTTAGACAAACAATTCTGCAAGGAATCTTTGATGGCCTCCACACGTTTTTACTGTCTTTCTTTTGTCTCTTCCGCTACCAGATTTAAATTACATTTACCCTACTCTGACGGATTCAATTACAATGTATTACCCCCACAATTTATTATTCGATTTTAATTATCCTTTTTGTTTAGCTTTAATTTTTTTTATTTAGAAATATATTAATATTATTACAGAAAAGTTAACTTGTTATTTCCACATAATAATTATAGAAAAGTTATACAATTTAATTAAATAAAAATAATTAAATTTATATTTTATATATAATATATGAATTAATAACACAATTTGACAGCCTTAAAATATTGCTATGATCCTTTGCATTATTTGGAGAATTCAGCTGAGTCCTTGCTTTTATTTATTTGTGGTTGGCACTGCCACTGCCAATGCAGGGAGTCAGAGTTGCCTTACAAGCTGTGCTTTTTAATTCAATGCTAATCACTTTTGTTTTGTCTTTTTTGTTTGATTGACTGTTGCAAACAAATCAGACTTAAAAATTATTATTTCTTTATTTAAAATATTTTTTATAATATTAATTATAAAAAATATAAAATAAATAAAAATGCAATAAAAAGAATTAAAATGAATAAAATTCAATAAAAATATAATGTAAAGCTAAAAAAATATCACCTCTTTATTTAAAATATTATTTATAATATTAATTTTAAAAAATATAAAATAAATATTAAATTTTAATTTTATTAAAAAATGAATAAACATTATAAATATTATTAATACATATATTCTTTTGTATGAATGTTATAAAAAAAAGAGTTCATACGCGGGAAAAAATGATGAGACAAAACAGTTTTTGTGAAGATTGAGCAGAAAAGATCAACTCTTTGATCGAATGTTTATTTGTGGTACAATTGAGTTGATATTTAGACAACAGTTAGACAATTTTGAGTTATTAACTTTGTATGATCGAATTTTCATTCGATTCTTGTAGCTTTCCACACCTACGACTGTTTAACAATCATAAACTTTACTTTAGGTCTTGAAAATACAATATTTTAAAATTAATTGTTTAAAAATATAAAAAATACTAAAATAAACTTTTAATTACACTTGAGAGATCAAATGAATTATTATTCATTAATTTTTTTAACAACAGTTAATAATGTTTATTCATTTTTAATAAAATTAAATTTTAATATTTATTTATTTTTTAAAAAGTGAATAATAATTTTTAATATTTTTAAAAAATTAATTTTAAAAGTTAATAAATATTATTAAATATTAAAAAAATTATTAGTAAAAGAAAGACAGTAAAAACGTGTGGGGGCCATCAAAGATTCCTTGCAGAATTATTTGTCTAAGCTGCATATTGGTTTATTTTGAAATTAGTATTTTTACACAAATATCACCCTAACAGAAATTAATTACACATTAGGCACCAGTTTAAAAATATTTACAAAACTAACACCTGGGTTTATTACAAACCAGGTATAGCGCGCCTCAGGGGGCGCGCTTTACTTCACCTATGATAAAGTGCGCCCCATGCAATGGGTGTTAGATCAGGAAATATAGTCTGACGGGTGCCTGATCGAGAAATATACTGTTTAATGGTGGTTTTTCGAGAAAAACGTCAAATGAAGAGGCTCTGTCCACCATCAGTTCCAATAGACAAGCTAAATAATAATAATAATTCTTTTATTATTATTTTAAATGAATATTTTTAATAAATATTTATAAAAAACAATAATTATGAATGTGATTGTTCGATCAATTTTTTTAAAATTAATCATATTTTATAATATTAATTCTGTTTAAAAAAATCTTCAAATTAAATAGGATGAAACAAAATTTTTGTCGTGTCAAATGGAATTAAATAAATTTATTTAAATTAAAAGATAAATCATATTAAATTAAATTCTAAATTAGTATAAATAAATTTAAAATCATATTTGTTTTAAAACTCTATAAAATAAAACAAACAAAAACAAGATAGAAGAACTTGGTTTGATAAATTATTTGTTTAAGATTTAAATTTATTATTTCTTAAAATATATTTTTACAACTCAACGTTTTTTTTTATATTTTTGTAAATTTTTTATATTTTTATGAAAATTTGGTATTTTTATATTATTTAAATATTTTTACATTCTATAACATTTTAAAAATTAATAAACTAAATAATATATAATCTTAGTGGTTAAGTGATTTAGTATTATGTTTTGAGATATCGGATTTAAGCATCACATATATCATAGATATAAACGTTTATCGTTAAATGATCAAAATTTTTTAAAAAGATACCACCTTGTATATTATTGTATTAAATTGTAGTTTATCGTTGAATAATTTAGTAAAAGTGTTACTAAAAGTCAAAACAGTTAAAATGTATATTTATTTATAGGGTAAACTACATGGTCATCAAATTTTTAGGATGTTTGCATTTTAGTCACTTAATTTTTAAAACTTATAATACAATTACAGAACTTTTAGTTCGTTTTCAATAAGATCTTTGACGTTACCTCTCGTTAGTTTTATCTGACGTGATATGCTATTGTTATTTTTCAGCTTAATAAACATTAAAAAAAATATTCTGAAACGATGCTGTATAAATTAAGTTTAATTTGGTTTTCTAGTTTAGGCTTTATTTTATAGATTATTGGCTGCTAGTGGATGAAAATGAGGGGGAGAAGGACTCGATCGAAGGCTTGTTCAAGTGTGGTGGACGATAAGTTGTTATTTCTAATGTATTTGAACATTTATTTCTGATTTAATTCACGTGTTACCCAATTGTCTGAAATTTGTTTAAATCTTTTGGAATATGAAATTGAGGGAATTTTCATATTCTGGAATTACTATTTGTCATATTAAATATGATTTTAGTCCCAATAGGTTCAAAACAAAACAAAAATAGAGTGAGTTGTAATTATTTTTAGGGTTTTCAGTCAAAATTTTGGGTGAGAAATTTTTTAATACTCTAAAATGGGTTAAAATGATTATTTTATTAAGTTAAAAAATAAAAGTAACATGCCACGTCATATAAAATTAACGAGAGGTAATGTAAGAGATCTTACTAAAAACAAACTAAAAGCTTGGTGACCAAAATGTAAGAGTTCTAAAAGATTGTAAACCATTTGTGCCGTTTACCCTTATTTATAAAGAGAGGATATTTAAACGCGGAAAATCCAGCGCGTGAGAAGAAGTTGGGGAAATATCGTGGAAGTGAGTTAGCGATATTTCTGGGGAGTTGGTGAGAGATAGGAGGAGCAGACTGGAATTTGAAAGCAATCCATTTTCAATTCTATTTTACTTTTCTCTTTAACCTCTTCACCTAAGCTCTTACCACTAGCGGTGGCGCTTCACATCGGTGTTTGTTCGTCTGCAATGACAGAATCCGGCACTGCTTAATTTTGGCTCTTTCTTTACTTCTCTAGATTTTTAGCCGGAAACGAAGCAATCGGTCTTCGCCTTTTCCAACCCCCCTCTACATTGAACAATTACGTTAGGAAGAGAAGCCAAAACAATAAAGGTATGTTACTCGTTTATCTTTCTTAATTTCACTTTTCCTTTTAGATTCTATTGGAGAATTTTTGAGGTAAACACAGTGGCGGACCAGATATTTAAGATCGGGTTTAAAATTTTAATTTTCTTTCCGTAAAAATAACGAGTATGCAAAAATTGTAATTTATATCTTTTTTACTTAATATGTTAAATTAAATTTAACTACTCTTCTAAAATAATGGATGCACTTGACCATATGGGGCTTAGTGCATCCGCCACTGGGTAAACATTGTTAATTTAGTCTTGTGAATGTGCATTTCCATAATTCGACTAGTTTTGATTTGATTAAGAAGGTTAGGTGAAGATTTGTTTTAGTTCTCATTTAAAAAAATGTTTCAATTCCATGAATTCTTAGATCGTTTTGACAATGGTGATTAGTTTTTCCCCCCTTTTTCGTACATAAGGGAAATTCAAGACAATGGGAATTGGGATAAAGTATTTGGATACTTTGCACGTTTTTCATTCGATTTTGCATTGCAAATTGTGACAGGTAAATACTTTTCATTTTGGATTGCTTATCAAATCTATGCTATTTCAATCTTTTTCAGATTCTAGAGAGAGAGAGAAAAAAAAACCCGTGTTAAATCCTTCCAAAAGGGAAGTTAATTGGACAGATGGCAGTTGTTACGAAGCAATCTCCTGAAGGTGGCAATGATGTTTCTCCAACGCCACCTCCATTACCAGGCCCAACTACAAACTGTCGGCGGAAGGGGTTATTTGTGATGAACAATGGATCGGTAACAAAAGGTGAGTCAACTGCCATGAGAAATATGTGGGATAACCTCTTTGATGGAGGCTTTAGGGCCGATGTTACCATTACAACTGATAATGGTGGAATCATCTATGCACATGCTGCTGTTCTTGTAAGTCCCTCTATTCCCATCTCTGATTTTGATGATAGTAAAATCCCCTTTATCTGTGTGTCTTTTTGAAATCAAGCTGTTTTAACTGTATAAGAAAGTAGATCAAATGATAACTATTTAACAGTGCTAACATGGTATCTTAATTTAGCAATTCAATCTATTCATTGGATATTTTGCCTATAGGGCATGGCTTCTCCTGTCTTAAGAGGCTTGCTGAAACAAGCAAAAGGCTCTGGTCGTAAGAGATCAATTTCAATCCCTGGTGTTCAGCATGATGCAGTTCGGGTTTTCATCCGGTTCTTGTACTCTTCCTGGTAATTACCCTTTCCTCATTAGAGATTTTGCCGAGCACAGTTCAAAAACCAGTAGATTAATTGGAGAGGGACTTTAAAGTTTTGTGGGGAAAGTGCATTATGTTCAAAAGATTCCTGAAGTCTAGGAAACAGTTCTTTAAGCATGTCTTCTGTCCTTTATAAATGTCAAACTAAATTGAAGGTAAAAGTAGGGAAACTGCCTCTGATATCTTGTGGCTGAATCATGCTACTATGTGCTAATTGTAATTGGTTTTTATTTGTAGTTATGAACAAGAAGAAATGAAGGAACTTGTCTTACCATTGTTGGTGATGTCACATGCATATGTTGTTCCTCGGTTGAAGCAAATTTGTGAGCAACAACTAGAGGATGGCTTGCTTACACTAGAAAATGCTGTTGACGTCTTCCAGCTTTCTTTACTTTGTGATGCACCTCGGCTCGCACTGATTAGTCACCGTATGATCCTAAGGAACTTCAAGGCTGTTTCTGCAACCGAAGGATGGAATGCCATGAAGAAGAGCCATCCATTACTAGAAAAAGAAATTTTGGAATCCATGATTTATGAAGAAAATGTAAGGATATTTCTTTGTAAGGCTGTTTCCCATTGTTATTAGCACTTTGGTCTTAAACTCTAAATCCAATGGTAAATGTAATTTCCTAGATTGGAAAAGAGAAAATCAGAGAATCGAACGAGCAGAAGATCTACCTTCAATTATATGAAGCAATGGAGGCTCTTATTCACATTTGCAGAGATGGTTGCAGGACAATTGGTCCATGTGATAAGGATTTTAAAGAGGACCAGAAACCTTGCACTTATGCAGCCTGCAAAGGGATAGAATTGCTCGTTCGCCATTTCGCCGGTTGCAAGTTGAGAGTCCCTGGAGGCTGCATCCATTGCAAAAGAATGTGGCAGCTACTGGAGTTACATGCTCGCCTCTGTGCGGATCCAAGCTTGTGCAGAGTTCCTTTGTGCTTGTAATTAAGACTTTTCTTCTCTCTCTTTCAACATGCTTGATGTCAATTTTGTTCACAAATATAACTAATTTATCTGCATAAATAAACTATATGTCCAGTTTTATATATTGTGATGATATAGAATATTGAAACCCAACTTTTGATTTCAGGAATTTCAAAGAGAAGATCAAGAAACAAGGCAAGAAGGATGAGATCAAGTGGAAGATGCTAGTGAAAAAGATCTTGAGCATAAAGAGAATTGGGGGTGAACCATTCTTTGTGTCCTTAAATTCCATTTCTTCCTGATAAATCAAAGTTCTATCTATAGAAGGTTCAAGCCACCTGCTACCCGCTTAGCACGTACAGATCGACACCAAACAAGGTGTGCTTTTTTTTCTTCTTCAAGTTTAGACTCATTCAACTAAGTACTTTTTAATACTTAAATATTAATGTATAATATATATATCATTTTTTTAATTGTAAATGGATAGCTTGGGTTTGAGTTTGGATATGAAAATTAGAGAAAATCCAAATCACAGCCTGACCAGTGTGGTTAACTAAATCCTGATGCTGATGATCTATTTTATTTGTAAATTTGATTTCAACTCCGTACCATTTGAAATGGAAATTATAAAATCAAAGATTCATTCTTCCTAAAAGCTTGTCTTCTTCTAGTTGTCGGTAAACTCTAGCCCCAACAAGTAATGGCAAATATTAGATGGGATGGTTTTCCAGAATGATTGAAGATGTACAGATCAGAAAGGTGAAATGAAGAGTTGGCCAAATCTTGAAGAACCTAATTGAAAGATCTGATTTATAAGTCTTCTTTTTTCATGTTATTTTAGCAACCCTATAATAATAACAAAATGATGTCAAGTCATCAATATTTAATGATGTTTGGTGGCTCCACGATAGAGAAAAGAACACCAGAATCATATGGAACAAAATGCATGAATGTAGACATTAAAGACATGTTTGGTCAGCATTTTTTTTTGTCTCAAATGCTTAGTGGTTTCACATTTTTATCCCATTTTTGTCCCTTATGTTTGGGCATGAAAAATGCACGAATAGAGAGAATTGGACATGTTTGGTGGTTTCACGTTTCAACACTCATTATAAAATTTGTGTTGAGAATTGGACATGTTTGATGAGAAATTTATGTTGAGGGTGAATATATAAAAATTTTATGTTGAGGGTGAGGGTTAAATTATAAAATTTTAGAGGTGAAATTATAAGATTTTAGGGAGTGAGAACATATTATTAATAGAAAATATGAAAAAATATCTAAACTATATGAGAATTTAAAATTTTTAGGGAATGTATCTCCCGCTTGCCCCTTAATCTATCCCTAACTAGATGTATTGATTAGCGTAAAAGATATCTTTGACCAATTATATTTATCTAAAATTTTTAATTTTATTTTAGGAAAGTGTGGTAGGCGAAACATTATTCTCAATTCATTTATTCACATTAAGGTAATGTTTGTTTTTGAAGAGGTAAAATGTCTGCAGTCTACAGACCACATCTGCAGGCATCTGCAGTAGAAGAGGTGGACCAAAAGTTTGTAGTCTGCAAGAAGAAGACTGTTTTTTAACGTCTGCAGACTGCTAAAATAAACTGAAATATAAATAAACTGATTTTTTAAACTTAAAAGAGTTTTGCAATACCGAAATTTAAATAATTTTAGTTTTACAATACTGAAATTTAAATAATTCATACAACTACAATAATAATTTTTTTAGAAAAACAAACACCACCTTATTAATTCTATTATAAGTCTCACATAATCACATGTATTATTAGTTTTATAAGTTTTATAGAATAAAATTTATAAATGATCATTAAATTATATGATTTTTTTAAATATGCAATTATGTAATACTTTTAATTTTTTTAAATATATATTCATAATTTATTTTTATAATTATATGATATTTTTTAGAAAATATTTTTTAATTTATCAAATTATTTTATGATTATTTTTTTATTTAATTGTGATTATATTTTAAAATTTTAAAAACATAATTTATAATTTTTTATATTTTAAAATCTTAATTATCAAACAATGAAATCATTTTTTATTAAGCAATGTGGTTTAAATACTTACATTTTGTATAAAAAGTTTAAATATAATTTAAAAATAATAAATCCAAAAAAATATTATATTTAAACTTAAATCAAAATAATTAAAATAAATATAAAATTTTAATAATATATAAAATAATTTATATTATATAAAATTAAATATCTATAATATAATATTAAAAAATTAATATTTAATTTATTAAAAAAATTAATATCAAAATTAATATCTATAATATAATATTAAAAAATTAATATTTAATTTATTTGAAAAATTAATATTAAAATTAAAATCAAATATAATATAAAATTAAATATAAAACCTCTTTGAAGAGGTTAGAAGACGTATGCAGACATAAAACCACGTCTGCGCTGCGCAGACCACTCGCAGACGTTAGAAGAGCTTCTGTCTTCTAAAAAACAAACGATCTGCGAAGCCAAATGTCTGCACGTGGTCTGCACGGCACAGACATAAAAGCTTTACAAACCTTACATAGTAAAAATAAATACCACCAAAGACTCTTCGCCTAAAACTACTGCGGAGTACTTGCACCAAGACAAATTTTGTGTCTTAGGTCCTTGGAGGTTGTAAGTTGCAATAGTCATTTATTTTTACATTCATAGAGATGTGGAAACCAGATACGAATCTTTCATATTTCATGTAAGGAGTATAAAATCATATTAGAGGATATTTCACTTTAGTTAGATCTCCCAATTAATAGTTATGTTTTGATCAGTACGAGTGGTGCAGACTGCCTTGGTCTATGCTACTTATTGCTTTGGAAGTTGTCGAATGAGCTCAATGATGGTTGAATCTCTATGACGTGGATTGCAAAAACTTCAACAAATTTAAGAGATGTTATACTTCGAACATGAGCTAGAGTTATTAACACATCATAGGGTCATAGGAGTATTCTAGAGATTGTTTGAAGAAATCAGATTACTAATTGATCTTACATGCGGAGCTTTGGAGCATCTACGAAGGGTTGCTCATTGCATGGAGCCTAGGCATTCCCAGGCTATGGATCCAATCTGATTGCAGCCGGGCAGTAAAGTTGGTAGAAGATGGTGGAGCAATTGATAGCCATATTCCTTTACCTCGTGCAATTATGAACTTGCGGCAGCATCGAACTTGGACGAAAAAAATCCAATGGATTCCAAGAAATGGAAACAAGATTACAGACAGGATGGCAAAACTTGCCTCGTGGCAACATTTCAGAATGGTTCATTTTGATTCTCCCCAAACGAGCTTGCTGATCTCCTAGCTTTAGAAGCAGGCATCGCACAGCAAGAAGATGGCCTTAGTCTTACATAGCCTACTGTTTTAGGCTTCTTTTAATTCAAATAATAATAATAATAAGACTAATTGCTAATAACTACAAATTTCATATTATTATCTTAATTGCTAAAAATTTATTTATAAGTTTAGGATTAGTAATAAAAATAATTGTTCTTTTGTTGTTTGAAAGGATACTTTAATTAAATCATGAATCAGTGGTTTCCATCCCATGAGATAAAAGTGATCCATTAGACATATGACATGCGATTCTATCTTTTATATGCTATGTAATTGATAAATGACATTTGAATGGTCGTATATTATAATAATTTAAGTTCGCACAATCTATTGTGAAATCAACTATTAACCTAGACAAGATATATAAAATTAACAGACTATACCTAGACAAGATATATAAAATTAACAGACTATGAAAGACAAATGATGATTGGATAAAAAAGCACGTCAATTGATTAATGAATACAATATGTGACCGTTTAGATTCGATCGTAATGTCTAGACCAGATCTAAGAGGTTACATAATAAAATCAAATTAATACTCAAAACTATACATAATCATAAAACACTAACATAAACTATAATATAAACACGTGTACATGCTACACAGTTTAATATACACAAAGGAGTCAATAATATACGCTTGAGAAAAAGGAAACGATTCTAAAAATGCAACTTCACGAACTTCATACAATCACAACAAATCGATAATATACATAGAAATGACAGAACGACCCGAACCCGACGGGAAAATCGGAAACTCGGCTAAATTCGGGTCGAGTTTGAATAATATCGGATTAGATTGGGTATCAGAGATTTTTTCGGGTTCGGGTTCGGTATCGGGGCAAAGTATCCCGCCCCGATTATATATATATATATATATATATATATATATATATTTAACCTAGGTTTCTCACCCGATCCTCACTTTACACTCTTATCTTCGGAATCCACGATTATTAGCAGCTGCTCTCTTCTTTCTCCATATCCAATTTTCTCACCATCAACAAATCTTCCTTTCATTGTTCATTTTCATTTACGAACTATAGTTAAATTGCACCCGGTAACGTCAGGTTCGTACTTCCTTTATGTGTTTACTTTTCTATACATTCGATTCTGCTATTTGATTTTCGATTTTGTTACTTTCGATAGGGTTGTGTATTTCTATCCTTACCTTCTCAGTTTCCTTTAATTTTGGTTCTGAATCTAGTAGTCACGGTTGATTTTTTGATTAATTATATTTTGAGGGGCTTTTGAATCGGATTTAATCTCAGGGTTTTGTTTGATTAAGGGATTTTAATAGAAATTTATGTTTTCTCATTTAATTGCTCAGCATTTTCATTGACTGCGCTGTTTTGGATGCCGTAGAAAATTAGATTCCCTACTCTCTTAATTGCAATTACTTTTAGAGATTGTTACAATTTACGTGTAGACATATACCCATTGATAAATGGCAGATTTCTGCATTTTTCATGTCTTCAGCTATGATGCTCAGCACTAAATAAAATCATCCTTTTTTCTTGGATTTTTCTATTCGTTTGCATACAAGCTAGTTTGTACATTTTTTTTGAAACATTGATGCCTTTCTAACAGTATATCTTGAAAGACGAATCTTCATGTTTTTTGGGCTTTGTCCCTGGTAAAGACTTTACGAGTCTTTGATTGTTGAAAACTAGTCATTTTTGTTCGCTTTGGTTGCACTTCTATTTATTAGAGAGTTGTGAGTTGTGTATGGTTTGCATATTTTCATCCTTACATTCGGATGAACGTGAAACACATGGATATGAAAATCTTCTCATGGTTGATAATTTGATCTGATAAACGCAGTTAAATGAATCAAGTATATTTCATTTGGATTGTCATGCTTTGTCAGCAGCATTTATATAGAATGAATTAATTGTTTGTTTATAAGCTAGGAACTTCAGCAAAAACAAAAAGTTTCTTTTGTCAGTATGGAAAAGCAAATGCTTGCATAGTTTGCATTTAGCCAGCACGTCTATGGTTTGGAATTACCTTCTAACTGAGGTTTTCGTTAATTTGTTTTTCCTTTTTTGAGGCAGTTATTAACCTCTTGCATTTATGGTGTTTTGGTACTGTGTTGTGACCGATGCATATGCTTGAAGTTTAACTTCTTTAGCCATAACATTTATGAGAAAGCCATCCCATTGTATTTGAACCTGAAGATCATTTGTAAACTTGATGCATCTTTCCGAGCTAAGTTTCTGTTATACTTATGCGGTGGTAGTGCGGTACCTTAATGAGTTTCTCCACTATATTATCATTTGCATGTTTTAGTCTGTTTATTGTATGTGTTAGGTGATTTTCTACTTCATAACCTTATGTGATTGTAATAGGCATACATGTGTGCATATCTTATTTCTTGCTTTGCCATATGGATACAATACATTTAAGGAAAACTTGAAAATTAATTGTTATATATGTTTTTTTCAAGTCATATGGAATCACAAGGTAATAAATCTACTTCAAACACTCCTACTTCTAGTACTTTAGGAAGCAGTCAAGGGGTAAAAGATTCCAATCAACCACTCCCATGTAACTCTGCTACACAAAACGAGTCTGATACCCAAAACGAGTGTAATACCCAAAACGAGTATAATACCCATGAAACTTTCGATGATGCTAAAAAGTCCGACGTTAAAAGGAAAAGATATGTAGTGTGGAATCATTTTAAAAAAATGAAAGTGAATGGTGAAGATAAGGCGGAATGTAACTATTGCTAGAAAAAATTAGGAGGAAATAGCAAAAACGGCACAAAATATTTACTAGACCATTTTGAATGTTGTCCAAGACGAACGGTAAAAAATATACGTCAAAACATCTTGGTAAATGAGCAAAAGAAAGTTGATGGTATTTCATCATATCTCTCCAACTACACCTTCAATGCATATACTTCAAGGAAAGATCTAGCGGGGATGATAATTGTGCACGAGTATCCTCTTTCAATGGTAGAGCACCATGGTTTTAGGAAATTTGTTAGCGGCCTTCAACCTTTGTTTAAGGTTCCATCTCAAAATACCATCAAGAACGACATCTTAAATATTTACGAGTTTGAAAGGCAAAGAACTATGAAGTTATTAGGGAGGAACACAAGTAGGGTAGCAATTACTACTGATATGTGGACAACTAACCATAAAAGAAAAGGGTTTATGGTGGTCACTACACACTTCATAGATGAGCAATGGAACTTGCAAAGTCGAATCAGGAGGTATATTATAATATAAAGTTAGTTTAATTGTATTTTTTGCACTTATACTAACATATTAATTTGTAAACATGTTTATTTACATGTCATGTCCACATATAGCTGATGTTCTTGTTGAGATGCTCTATGGTTGTTTATGTGATTAGAATCTAGATAGAAAGTTGTCTACTCTTACCGTTGATAATTGTACCACAAATGATGCAATTATCAACAAGTTATTAGAAAAGCTTCCATTAAGATCACTCATGTTGAAAGGCCAGTTGTTTCATATGCGTTGTTGCATGCACATTCTTAACTTGATTGTTCAAGATGGCTTATCTATTATCGAGGAGGGGATTGAAATAATTAGAGATAGTGTTTCGTTTTGGGGTGCATCACAAAAGAGGGAGCAAAGATTTGAGGAAGCTGCTCATCAACTAAGAATAGAATACACTAAGAAGTTGATCATTGATTGCAAGACTCGATGGAACTCTACTTTTTTATGCTTAGTGTCGTTATACGTTATAAAGATGTTTTTACGCAATTAAAGAGAAGAGAATCAAGGTATACTTGTTTGCCAACAGAGCTTGATTGGGAGTTAGCAAAGGAGATATATGAAAGACTGCAATTATTTTATGAGGCAACTCTTATGTTTTCTGGTAACAAGTATCCTACGATGAATGCCTTTTTCCCGTTGATATGTGAAATTGGTTATTCCTTGCGTGAGTGGACAAAATCTGGAATTGATAAGATTGGTTTGATGGCGTATAAAATGCTTTCTAAGTTTGATAAATATTGGTCTGTAATTCATGGGATTATGGGGATGGTGGCGGTTTTAGATCCACGGTACAAGTTAAAATTTGTAAAGTTGCTTATGCCTGTACTTTATGGACGTGAAAAGGCAAAGGTTGAGTTTCAAACTCTTGAGGATTTTGTTAGAACTTTATTTAAAGAATATGAATCTACCGATCCATGTGCAAGAAGCTATGAAGGTATTATTGTATTACCTATAAAATATCAACTTTGTACTTATTTTTATATTCTAAATTAAAAATTACTTCTATTAAACTATAAATGGTGTGTATGGTTCATCTTATATGAGTTCAGGATTGTCATCTGAGTATCGTGGTGGATTCAAAAAACTCTTGTCTGACATTGCTTCAATAGCTAGTGAGAATGATGACTCGGGTGATATGGTTGAATTGGACAACTACTTGAAAGAGAAGCTTTTGCCTAAAGACGTGGATCTTGATTTATTGGCTTGGTGGAAGACGAATAGAGGTAAGTATTCGACACTTCAAAAGATAGCAAAAGATATTTTAGCAATTCTTGTTTCCACTATTGCCTCAGAATCCGCATTCAGCACTAGTGGAAGATTAATAGGTCCACATCGAAGTCGACTTCATCCAAAAAAATTGGAGGCTTTAATGTGTGCGCAAAGTTGGTTGTTGAATGAGATTCGAGGTAAGTCGGTAACATTATTTTCTATATTAACTTATATGTCATTTCCTTTTTGAATAATATTTGTGTTAAAGGATAATTTATGTTATATTGTTTATAGAAACTTGTTCAGAAGAGACCGAGGCATATTGTCGCTCTGTTGAATATGATTATGACGTGGATGAGGTAAATAATGTTTATAAAAACATTACTATTTTGGTAACATGCTTTTATAATTATTAAAGTAAAATTTGGTTGATTTATTGATAAATTTCTCAATGTAGGGAGCTAACAAAGAAAGTGACATGGAAATTGTGATGTTTGGAACTTGTTGAAAACATTTTGATGTTTCGATATAACAAATTAAGTATAAATGAATTTTAAGATTTTACAAATGATTTTCTAAGTATATTCGATTTAATTACTCGAATATCAAATTATTACTCCAAGTCTTTCAAGATCAATTTCAAACCTTACTAAATGTGTAAAATTGTGTTTTATACTTAATATATTTTTTGAAATAATTTTCACAAAGTATTTTGAACCAAAATCAAGCCTAAAATCAATTTTTTAAAGTGATGCACCAATCCATGCATTGATGCACCATGGAATAAATTGAACATCGAATGCATTTCATGCATCGATGCACATACCATGCATCGATGCACTCAGGGTTTTATGAAAAAATCGAATGCATTTTATGCATCGATTCACTCTTAGTGCACCGATGCACTAAGGGTCCAACGGTCAAAATATTTGAATTTTACACTTGATGTACCGATGCACCTTGGGTATGCATCGATGCACTGACACTCCCAACTGATTTTATTAATTGTTTTCACATTTAAACGGTTCTATTGACTCCACTAATCATCCCCAACGTTCAGAATCAATTGAAAGGTATTTAAACAAGCTTAGAAGCCATTGATCAACAACAAGAAATAACAAGAAACAATAATCAAGTGAGAATCAAAGAGAAAGCATCAAACTCATTGTTTGAGCACTTCAAGCCTATTTTTCATTCAATATTCATTTTTCTTTCAAGAACACTACTTGTACTCAATTGTATTCATTCTTGAGTGTTCTTTTCTTTGTTCTAGAATTGTGCAAACAATCTACCTTGTGAGGTTTTTCCTTGTAAGTTTGCAAATTTGTGTATTTTTCTTTGAGAAAGAGTGTTCTCAAGAATTGGGGTATATTCTTGAGGGAGTTGTAAGGTTATCTCTTTGGCCTCAAAAGAAAGAACAAATTAGTGAATTTGTTGGAAAATCCTTAGTGTGGATAGCTAAGGTAGTGGACGTAGACTTTGGTTGAGAAAGTCGAACCACTCTAAATCGCTGTGTAACTTCTTTCAATTTTCTACAAAAGCTTCCACCAACTTTTTAATTGCCAATTCACCCCCCTCTTGGTCGATTCCGTTAATCGATTAACTCAACAGAACTGTTGGTTGGGGAATCACATGGTTGCATTCAACAAAAGAAGATGAGAAAAAAAAATCTAAAGTTGTTGGGAAGGGTATCAATTTAAGTGGAAATACTATATTTCTTTGTTAACATTACTACTTTGACGTGAATGATTGCTAATATGATTTGATGTAGCAGAATGGGAACTTTAAAATGGACTTTTAATTCACAATTACTTTAGCAGGTTTGATTATGGATTATCTAACACCAACAACAAAGCACTTTTAAAACTCGATTAACCATCCTTAATGAATAACATAAATTACACCAATTTTTGTAAATGATTGGCATACAATACTCGGGTTGAGTTCGGGTACAACATTTCGGGTCGGGGTCGTGGATAAGGCAAAAAAAATCCCCGACAGGGAATGGGGCGGGGACAGGGACGGGGGAGAAAAACCCGCCCCGAACCCGCCCCGTTGTCATTTTTAAATATACATATGTTCTTTATTTCTGCTCTCTTTTTATCAATTTCACGTATTAAATAGCCCTTTTTTTAATATTTAAAACATATTTTAGATATTATTGTTGATCTGGATTCGAGCATGTATGTCTACAAGATATGTACGCATGTTGTTAATACTTAATATACTAAGAAAATTTATGAAATCTATTATTAAAAATATGTTTTAATAAATTTTCGAATAACCCACTATGAGTTGGTAACAATCTTGTGTTTTATTTTTTTTTTACATTTTCGCTCTTATGTTTTTTCATCTATATAAAGTGTCACGCCGTCAGAACCTTCAAGCCCAAATTGTCACAATATCAGAATTAAAGTCTAATGGGACGTGTGGCCTTAGATGCTTCTTGACGTTTCTGGGTCTTCTCTGCAACTAAGTAAGTCTTATCCAAGCCTTGTGAGTATGCGAACTCACATAAGGTTGGAACCAAGCCCCCAAGGATTCGACAGATGTGGAAGCTTTAAAGACCAACGTGGCCACTCAAGCCACCAATGCTAGACTATGGTATGGAAGTGCAAACACAAGCGTGGCTACCTTATCCACCAAGAGAGGCAACAAGCACAAATAGAATAAAGAACAAGAACACAAGAACTACAGTAAATGCCTTATAACTTTATTACTCTCTCCTAAGAGAGTGAATGGAATGAGATGATACAAATGAGAATGAGAGGCTCTCTATTTATAGTTGAGCTCCCTCTTAATCAATAGCCTAGATCTATTTACATCAACGGTTAAGATCTGCTTACATCAATGGTTAAGATCTGCTCAATCAATACAAGATCCCCTAAATTAAAAAAACCCAACTCAATCATATCTAATTACATCCATTAGCAGGATTCTTTTATTGGATAGGTGTTCACATCAGATAAAGTAAGATTCCCCCACAATGTCTTTCTGATTTGTTATCTCTTACCATATTTATTGAGCTCCTCTGATCATCTTCGAATATGATTCCAATTTTCTTAACTGTACGTCTAATGTGAACGGGCTTTACAACATTCTCCAAGTGATGGACCAAGTCTAGTGGTCTTGGAAAGCCCACACTCCGTATAGAACCTCTTTAGCAGAGTTTTGCGCCAATGTCCCTGACCTTAATGCACTCGATGATCCTAGCGACCCTCTCGTCGTTGCACTTGAAGATCCTGGGTAACATCACCTTGGTTACTTCTTAACATATTAGCTTGTTGCGATCCTCCTATACAAAATGCTTTCCTTGGCTTATGTCGTATGTAACTTCACGGTCCCTCGTGTCATACTTCACATCAACTTGGTTGCCTTACGACGCCTCCATTCATTTACGTCCCCCCCATAATGACTCAACATCCCCCATAAAGGTTGTGCTTGCTTTGGTTCTTGCCACCAAGTGATGACATGGGTTAAACTACCCACAAGTACATCTCTACCATAGGAACCATTTCCTATAAGTCTTGATTTTCCTCGGCTTGGACCTTCATGGTCCTGCGGTAAAGTCTTGGATCTCTTCCGATCTTTGTTTCCCTCGCACTAAAGGTTAGGTCTTACCCGACATGCATTCATTAAAGATGGTAAATTAAACTTAAAAGAACAATAAAATCGTGTTGAGATGTACTTTCCTCTATGATTTCGTGGCATTTACTCTAAAACATGTCAGCCCTTCTTACTCCACGAAGTCTGACACTCCTCGCATCGAACCTCTTTTATTGAAGTTCTTTGTGTCTCCATGTATTGACACTTTCTCACGGAAAAGTTTGATGCCCCTTGTCTCATTCCTTCTAACTTGAAGGTTGGAGTTCACTTTTCACCTTGCAATTGAGTGGTTTCTCCATGGTTTTCTTGTCCCTCAACGTCTTGGGCCCCTTCAACTTTTGTCTAATAGTCTCTGAATGACTGTTCTTCACTTTAACATCCTCGGCAAGCACCTCCTTAAACCTTTCTTTTATGATGGGCTCTGAAGCCATATTTTCTACATGAACATGCTCGACAAACCACTCGGACACAACCAACCCTTCTTGCACTTGGCTTCCACTCGCCTTGGTAGAAACGAACCTTATGTAGCCAAGTTTAAACGCCTTTTATCCTGGGTTTTTCCTCTTCTCTGGACAACTCGATCTTGGGACCATCCATCACCTTGGATGACTCAGCTTCATTCGAGTAATCTTGCAACACACGTGGCATCTTAACTCGATTGCCCTTTGTTTGATCAACTCTTACCCTTGACTTAGAATCTTTGACACTTGTACTTGTGTCAAGTCTGACACATCTTCCCCAGACTCACAATTTGGTTTATCATTAAGTGGAATCTTATTGCCACTCGAGGAACTATACTCCTCATACTTTAACTTGCCTTCATCACGGATTTTCTCACCATTATCCTCAACTTTCGACCTTGTCTTGGAAGTCTTAATCTTCTTGACTCCAAATTCTTTAATGGACTCGACGATTGTCAATGTTTTACACTTCTCATACTTTAACTTGTCCATGATTTCAATATAAATATGAAGGTGAAGAACCCATCTTCTTTAGTCAAACTCGGGACTTTGAGCATGAGCTTTCTGAATCGGCTTACATACTCTTTAAGTGTCCCCTTATACCTGAGACGTCTCATCTTGGACCACGCCTCCATCCTAGCATATTGTGAGCGAACCTGCTCACTCTTCACGCTCTATTTGATGAATTTTTCCTTTGTTATCGCACCGGGTCTCTTTCCATGCTTGATTACTTTGATACTTATAGTCTCGTCACGTCTCGATCCTAGGTTGACTACTTTAGAACTTGTAGTTGCACCACTTCCTAGCCTGGTAGCATTAACATCTGCAATCACACCGGGTCTCTCTTCGGGTTTGGTTGTCTTCTTACTCGCAGTCGCACCTCGTCTAACTTGGTCGTGTTGACACCTCCAATCGTTCCAAGTCCCTTTCCTGGCTTGGCTGGTTTACCACTCACAATTGCACTATTTCCTTGCTTGACGACATTGACACTCGTAATCGCACCAAGTCTTGTTACTTCTCATTTTGGCTCGTCTATTCTCCTGACGATGGCAGTAAGACGACTTTTCTCGAGACATCCTCTAATCAAATGAGGATCATCACATAAGTAACACTTCAACTTTTCCTTGCTCTCCTTCTTCTTCACATTGGACTTAGCATTTTCATTATTCCCCGATGGCTTCCCTTGGCTATTAACAGTCGATGACTCACCTTGGCCATTCGAAGAGTTTCCTCTACCATATACCTGATACACCTCTTCCTGGTCTCTCCTACCATTGCCACTATCCCTAGGCATGGGCCTAGACGACACAACGCTATTTGACTTATCTCCGACAAACTCAATTAGCTTTCAGGCTACAACTATAGCCTCCGAAAGTCTCTGGGTATCACCTTGCTCTCCTATGAGTATCACCCCTAGTCTAAGTCCCTCTAGGAAGGTCTTGAGCACACCCTATTCACTCATTGATTTCTTACATATGAGAAGTTACTTCTTGAGCTCATCCACCTCGTTCCTCAAAGCCATCACCTCGGCTTCATGGGCATTACTCCCTCAAACCATCTCCAAATCGTTGAGAACATGTTGTGCCTTGTCCTTGAACATGTCCTCCATGGACTCCATTTTGTCAAGACGGGACTCCACAATACCATGGGCCACCTTGACCTCTTCCTTGACTTTTTCAAGTCTTATGACCCTCATTTCCAATAAAGTTGAGATCTTCTCCTTTTCATTCCTTAAAGCCAACATCTCATCCCTAACAGAATCATATACTTGGGTCGTCTCCTCTTTTAGCTCATCAAGGATCTCTTGAACATCATCCTTGATCGAGTACACTGGCTATTCTAAACTAGTGACCCTCTTCTCTTGAAAAAACCAACGTCCCTTAGATCATCTATCCAAGATTTACAATTATTACCTCGATCGTACAAATCCTCGATGTAATCCTCAATGGGTCATGTCTACTTTTACTTTCCACTATGGCTCTTATCACCTTTTTGTGTGGAAAATCCTCATCTTTTGTTTGCCATCTCAAAAAATTGTTTGCCATCTCGAAAACTCATTTGCCACGAACTAGCTCAATCTCCCTTAACTAGTCTCAAGAGTAAATTCTTGCCACACTTAACATAATAGTAAGTTTGGTTAAACAGTAAGTAAATTCACTTACCCGGTTTACCACTTTCACCAAACGCAGACAAAATGATCGTTGTCTGTCCACAAAAACTCACTCTGATACAACTTGTCAAGCCCTCAAAACCTTCAAGCTCAAACTGTTACAATATCAAAGTTAAGGTCTGACAGGACGTGCAGCCTTGGACGCTTCTAGGTCTTCTCTACGACTAAGTAAGCCTTACCTAAGCCTTGTGAGCATGCAAACTCACTTAAGGTTGGAACCAAGCCCTCAAGGCTTCGACATATACGAAATATTTAAACACCAACGTGGCCACTCAAGCCACCAATGTTAGACTATGGTATGGAAGTGCAAACACAAGCATGGCTACCTTAGCTACCAAGAGAGGCAACAAGCACAAAGAGAATAAAGAACAAGAACACAAGAACTAGAGTAAATGCCTCAAAGATTTATTACCCTCTCCTAAGAGAATGAATTTAATAAGATGATACAAATGAGGGGGAGAGGCTCTCTATTTATAATTGAGTTCCCTCTCAATCAATGACCTAGATCTGTTTACATCAACGGTTAAGATCTGCTCAATCAATACAAGATCCCCTAAATCAAGGAAACTCAACCCAATCATATCTAATTACATCCATTAGTAGGATTCTTTCATTGGATAAGTGTTCACACCGGATATGGTAAGACTCCACCACATTATCTTTCTGATTTGTTGTCTCTTGTCATATTTATCGAGATTTTGTGATCATCTTCAAATATGATACCACTTCCCTTATCTGTACGGCCAATGTGAATGGGCTTCACAATATTCTCCAAGTGATGGGCCAAGTATGGTGGTCTTGGGAAGCCCACACTTTGTATAGAACCTCTTTAGCGGATATTTGCACCAATGTCCTGGACCTTAATGCACGACCCGTGACAAGAGCAACCTCTTTGTTTATTTCCAACACAACAATCAAACTTTCATCTATTATTTCCTTTTATCTCTTTTAAAAACTTCTTTTTGTTTTTTTGAGTGTTTTTTTATCTCCATATTATAATTAGGGGAAATATTTTTCAGCAAAATTAGTTTTTTACAAAGAGCAATACCAACTATTATCCATTTTAAAATGTGTCTGTAATTTTTTAATAATTGTGTTAAATTCTTGTGACTTTAAAAAATAGATTAAATTTTTTAACCAACAAATTTAACAACACATTAAAATCCTGATCAAAATAAAGTGTTGTTAATCATTTGAGGGCTAATATAGAATATTTCAAAGTTTAAGAAACAATTTAAAATATTGTCATAATTTAAGAATTGATATATAATATTTAAAAATCTAAGGATTAATTTAAAATAAGGATTATAATTTGAATATCTCATATACAATTATTTCAAAATATACTAGTTGGTTGCATGAACCAACTTATCTTAGTGGTTAAAGGAATTATTATTGTTACTAGAGGCTATGAGTTTGAGCACTATCTACTGCAAGGGTGATTATTAATATTTTAAAACATATATGAAGTAAGCCTTGCAAACTTTGTTTATTCATTTTATTCTTTTTAAGTTTTCTTAACAATTTGATATAATATCTATTTCATTCAAATCCTTTCCTATTTATAAATAAAAGGTTATTAGACATTTAAATATGTTTAATATTATATCTTCCTATATATTATACTAACGATAATATTAATCGAACTAAATTTACTAGACTTAAAAAATCATTAAAATTTATGCTTTATCATTTTTCTTAGGATCGCATTTGACATTGTCATTACTAATCAATATGACACTTATTTGTTATCATGTTGTTTTTCCCTATTTTGGATTACCGGATTGGATTTAGATACACGATTTGTGTTTGTGAATAGTTTTTTTATGTTGCTCAATTCTGATTTGTGGTTTATCAATGGTCTTTTAATAGTTTGATCTTTTTTTGTAGTTCGTTTACCGATGTAGCCAGATCTGTTCATATTTACCTTTTATTTGAGTTTATTTGATTATGTTTTTTAACTTTTTTCTTATATGATCCTTGTGATCTTAAGTGACTAGTTTTCTTATGTTAATGATTATAAGAAAATGTCTTTATTCTGTATTTAGTTTACGATTGAGGTTGTAAACATTTATTATAATTTAGATATTTTATATTTTAATAATTATTTATATATATAAAAAAAAGTTTATGTTTTGTCTTGTTATTGGGTCAAATCACAATCCTATAGAACTTCCTACATGGCCCATTGTTCATAACAGAACCAGTTTAAAGAGAAGAACAAAATAAATCAAAAACAGTTACAAAAGTTTTATTTATGCTCCACAAAAGATTATTTAGGATTTATTCATATATTCCTTTATTCTCCTCCACCGATCCTCAATTGGAAAGATACTAAGAACCTAATTAATCTATTGAATATAAAGATAGATAGGGTACGCTTATATATCGTAGGGTACCCTGTCTAACGGCATATGTTCAAAGTTTTATTTCCTTTTTACTAGGGAATAATTGATTAGGGCCCAAAGTCAAATGGCTTTTTTTTTCCTTTCTGAGTTGGAAGTAAAGAGTTCCCATATTATTAGAGATACTCTTCAATACCAATGATTTTTCCTCTCATCGAAAGAATCATTTTAATTTTTGGGTAAAGTATACAAATATTCATCAATTATAGGATATTATTTTATTGAGTCTTCTAACTATTAAAATTTTCAAAATAGTCATCTGACTATTCATATGTTCTAAACTCATCCTTTTCTATTGAAACACTGACAGTCGTCTGAGCTGGGTGTTAACTTGCTAACCAAGATATAATAAAATCTAATCACAAAATCATTTGAGTTGTATAGTGATTTGCGATTCTGAAATTAAATTTTATCATTTCTCAATTAGCAGGTTAACATTCAACATAGATGGTCATCAATTTTTAATGAAAAAATGATGAATTTAGAATATATTAATAGTCAATTGATCGTTTTGTAACTTTTATAATTGGGAGGCTTAACAAAGTAGTGACCTATAATTGGTGGACTATTTTATAACTTTTAATAGTTGATGAACTTAACAAAATAACATACTATAGTCATAGGATCATATGTGTTCTTTATCATTAGGATTTTAACACTTTTATACCAAAATAAAATGACTTAGATGGTAAAATTGTCTTTTAGAGAATTTTAACACTTGGTGAGGGTGAACACATGCTTACCCTGAAATTCAATTTTTTATTAATTATTTATTTTATTGAGGTTGTCCTCTTTAAAATTTTATTTGTGTCAACCTCATTCAAAAATCTGGTGGTGTTAATATATAAGTGCCCACCCACCCTATAAATTATTTCTGAATATGTATGTATCTATCTAGAATTATAATATCTAAAAAATTAAATTTAAAAATAGCTCTGATAGTAAAAAATATTGTTATTTTTCTTAGACACTCCAAATCAAATAATACTATCTATACGAAACGAGAAATAAATTAAATTTTAAAAAAAATCAACCAAACTTCAACTATTATTTAAAGAGAAAATAACTTCATTGACCAAAAATACCTTATAATATACGATTTTAACCAACTTTTTTTGGATTTGCCAAAATGACCAACTAAATCGCAATACGATCGATAATTCGCAACGCGATCTCCGGTATCGCAAATCAATTTCCAGATTCGCAACGCGAACTTCGACTATCGCAATGCGAACTTGGACTATCGCAATGCGAACTTGGACTATCGCAATGCAAATATGTAAATCGCAATGCGAACTTGGACTATCGCAATGCGAACTTGGACTATCGCAATGCGAACTTGGACTATCGTAATGCGAATATGTAAATCGCAATGCGATATGCAAATCGCAATGCGATAGTCGACTATCGCAATGAGAACTTGGACTATCGCAATGCGAACTTGTGTTGGGAACAAGTGTTGGTAATGCTCAATGTCACATAGTATTGAAAACACTATTGGGAATGGTATTTAAGGCTTGGCTTTCCCACTTCCTTGTTGAGTGATAGAGAACAAGGGACTCTCTCGCGCGCCGCCGCCGCCGCCGTCCGTCTCGTCTCGGGTCGTGGTCGTGGCCGTGGTAATACGTGTCTTCGACACGTCCGCGCGAATACTATCTTTTTAGAGAAAATTCTTAAGAAACAAATGCAATACCATCGTTGCGATTTTAGACTATCGCAACGAATTTGGAATAAATCGCAACGCGAACTTCGACTATCGCAACGAATTTGTAATAAATCGCAACGCGAACTTCGACTATCGCAACGAACTTGAAATAAATCGCAACGCGAACTTGGACTATCGTAACGAATTTGGAATAAATCGCAACGCGAACTTCGACTATCACAACGAACTTAAAATAAATCGTATATTATAAAGCATTTTTGGTCACTGAGATTATTTTGTCTTATTTAAAACCATCCTTGAAATGTACTTTGAAAAATGAATTAAATTAAGAAAATATTCAACCCCGCAAAAGGCTTCCTTTGTCTGGAACACGATTTTAAAAAATCAATCAATTTTTCTAAAAGCCAAAAACAAAAATCTACATCCAAACAAAACCCATATCTTTTTATTCCCTTATTTTGTTAAAATCAATAATAATAAATTGTTAACTATTTCAAATACCGCTTACCTTTAAATTTGTATTCGAAAATATCACCGACGTTTTAATTTTATCAATTTTATCTCTGACGTTTATATTTCATTGCAATTATGACATCCCGTCGTTAATGGCTTAATGGCACGGTGACATGGCATCTCTGTACCGTGACGTAGCTGACGTGATTCCCTCCTCAAAACGATCATTTTAACACAACTATTTTAATGCTTAAAAAAAATCCAAAACGATGTCTTTTATTATAATCATTTGATAAAAAGTTACTTTCCATGAGATTTGAACCTGTATCCTTCGGAAATAAATACTAAACACCCGAGCTAACTTAAAAATGATATATTTTTAACAAATATAATATGTATGTTAAATTCCAGTTGTATACTTCTTCTCCACTCTTCTTCTCCAGCGTTTCCACTGTAAGCTACTATAAGCACGGTTTCGATCTTAGTGTCACAAATAAAACCATCTTTCAAAGCTCGAATAACAGTTGCAAAGATATATGGATTGGGTTTTATGCCTTCCATTTGCATTGCAAGAACAATTCCAAAACTTGCACTTTCATTCCATTCTAAGCATAGCCACCAAGCAATGAAGTCCAAGAAACCATATTTCTTTCCCCTAAATGATAAAAAACGCTCCTACCATCTTTAACATTCTCTGTCCTCAGATACATATCTAAAAGATAAGTCCCTACACGGACATCCTCAAGTAACCCAAGTTTCTTACATTGGCAATGAACTTGACTTCCAACTATCGCATTAATCAAGCATCCGCATACCTTTAAAACACAAGATAAAGTGGATCCATCAACTAGCAAACCAAAACGATGAATACCCACAAAGAGATTTAGAGCTTCCTTGTTGTTGTTATTGCGAGAGTAGTCGAAGAGCAAACCATTGTAATGGGAAAGGTGAGGATGAGGACTCTTGTCAAATTAACAGGTGAGGAGTCTGCAGTAAAGTAGCATATTCGACGTAAAGTTTCGACCTTTGAAGGTTCAAATTCAATGAATTGGTTTGGAAAAGGAAGAGATATTTGTGAAATGGATTGTTGGGAATTTTGATAAAAATTTTTGCTTGATTTCTCGTGACTGTACTCTAAGAGACGCTCAAAGTCATGCTATCCTGTTTGATAGTTGACAGTGAAGATTGTCTGTGGCAGTCGCCTTGTTGAAAACGCTGGAGAAGAAGCATACAACTGGAATTTAACATATATATTATACTTGTTAAAAACATATTAGATTATTAAATTAGCTAGGTGGTTGGGTGCTTAGTATTTATTTCCAAAGGATACAAGTTCAAATCCCATGGAAAGCAATTATTCATCAAATGATTCTAACAAAATAACATCGTTGTTGGTTTTTTAAGCATCAAATTAGTTGCGTCAAAACGATGTCGTTTTGGGGAGAGAGCCACGTTAGCAACGTCACGGTGTGAAGATGTCATGTCATCGTGTCGTTAAGTCATTAATGGCGGGATAACATAATTGCAGTGAAACATAAACGTCAGATATAAAATTGACAAAATTGAAACGTCAGTGACATTTCGAATACGAGCTTAAAGTTGAGTGATAATTGAGGTATTAACCCTAAAAAAAAGCTACTGTTATTATTTTTGTTAGAACTTTATAATTCTCTGGGGTCTACAAAAATGGAATGTCCAGGAGGTGATTTAGTCCAGTCACCGACAGACCCGTCACTATAGACTTCTCCAAGGCGCTTGATGCACCATAAATCCTCCTCACACGATAATCTCTTCCAATGTGGGACCCCTACTTTCAACGGCTCACGACTCGCCACTTCAGTCACCACCACACTGCACCCTCCATCTTTCGCCAAGTTATGCGCGTGCGCGCACAACGCTTTAACGAACTTAGCCGCGAGTGGCCCTTCCCCACCAACTCCGTACAAAAAGTGCAGACCGAACGGACGAAACACTTCCGGAATCGACGGCACCCTCAAAAACGGCAACAATTTGTCCAAAACCCTCGTCGTTCTAGCCAACGTTTTCCTCATCCTCGACGCGCCACGAACTTCCAACCTGAACACGTCCTTACAGTTCCAAACACTCATTACCGCCCATGACTCTGGCGGGTTAGATAAAAACTTATCCGACCCGGGCCACGACTCCTGCGTATAAAATCCACGTGGCACGGCCAAGAACGTTCCCAGGTTTAATCTATTCTTAAGAACAAAATCAATGTCGCGAGGGAAGAACTCAACGGTGGAGAAACGTCGTCGGTACAGCGACTCGGCGTCGGATACGGAAAGCTTGACCAGGGTGACTCGGTTGGAAACGGTGAGTCGATGAGCGAACACCGGGTTAACCAAAATGGACGGAGTACGGAACTTGGAGTAACCACATTTATCGGTGAAGAGATTGACAGAAGCTAGGTTATCGTTTTCAGTGGCTAAGTAAGAATATGTAGCGCCGTTTTGGATAAACCACTCTTCCATTCTAAGAACCAGCTTTAGCCCTATTCCCATTCTCCTGAGAAAAGAAAGAAAAAAGAAAAAAACCAGAATTAAGATCATTGATTACTATTGACTGATTGATCATTCTACGTAATAAAAGACTGGATTTTCGGCTATTTTGGTTAGCAAAATACCTGTGGGAAGGAGAAACTCGAAGGCCTAAAATGTAAGCGAGTTTGGTATAAAGAGGGAGAGGTTTAATGGGATCATTGTTTTTGGAATTGCGAGAGAGTTTCGTCCCACAAGTAACAGTTTTTATGCAACCTCGGATCATCCCCACCATCTCTTCTGTGGAGCTTAATTCAGCCACCTGTTTGGTACGGGGGAAACCAAGAAAGAGTGAGATTATAGTGAGGAAAGAAAATGGGAGAAAAGAGTGTTTAGTTATATATACCAGCATGAGAAAAGCAGGGGAATGGCGGACCCGGCAAATAGGGTCACCTAAGAGGTCGGTGAAGAGGGAGAGTTTGCCGCTGGGACCAACTTGGCATCTTTTTTCTACTTGTTCTACGTCTCTTACATCTTTGCTAGGATCAAACTCCCTTACCACTATAATACACTCATCGTCTCCCTTCATTTTATTCAATTTCTTAAAAAAGAAAGGGAGAAAATGAGTGGAGATGAATGGGATCGAGAGAAGAAGGGTTTATATAGGTGAAACCCCAGTTTCCTCAATGTTAGAAATTTGGGTGAATAACGTACTAAACAAGCAAAATAACAAGGTTTGACAGAGAACAAATGGTTTGAAGATGGCTTTAAAAGTTGAATTTCTTTGAAAAAAAATTAAAAAAGGAAAAGATTTTTAGGATCTATGTTTAGTATTCCCAAACTTTATATCTTCTAGCTTTTGCTTTCATTTAATTCGGTGCTATTAAAAATCTCTCTCTTTTTGTCTGTTTGTTTATATTAATCTATTCTACAGTAATGCTTTTCATCATCAATCATCACCAAAGGGATGAGAGTGGAAATGGCGGCTATTGCTGCGCTGTCTTTGTCACTTTTTAAAATTTAAAATAATTACAGTTAGATTTGTTTTGTGAAAAATAAAAACAATATTTTTTTTATATGTTGATAGTTTCATATGGTGTTTAAATTATTTTTACTCCTTTAATTTTTAACTTAGAGATATTTTATATTTAAATTTATGAATTATTTTTAATATGATAAAAATAATAAAAAATTAAAATTTAATCGGTAAATATGAAACTCGAAATATGAAAATTATCTTTTAAGATGTTAAAACTTACTTTCCCGATTTTGTATTCGATACATTATTTGTGATATTTTATATATTATATATAAAAAAAGTGAATTCGCATGATTGATGATGGAATGGCGTTACATGCTAGGGATATGAGTTGAGATAGAGGGGAGTTTAATCGGAAGCCCACCACTCACGACGGTTTCGACAATGATTGGATTCTCAAAAGGTAATGGACACGTTATTAGTTGTGCCATCATTGCTGGTTAAAATTGTACTTGCACTGCATTTGTTACACCGAAAGACATTATGTTAAATTATGCATTTAATAGGGATGTTCAAAATTTTGAATTAATTCGATTAATCGATCGAATTGAATTAGTTCGGTTAATTCGATCGATCATCGAATTAGTTCGGTCGGTTAACGGTTAAGAAAATTTTTAGAATTTGATTAACGGTTAATTCTGTTCGAAATCGGTTAATTAACCGAAATTAAATTTTAAATTTTAAATATATTATATATAACATATGGGCTCAGCTTAAATTATTTAAAATCCAATTAATAATTTAAGATCCAATAACTTTTAAACCTAAATTAATATTAATCAATTAAAAAATTTATATAAACTTTTTATTTTATAATTATATATTATTTAAATTAATTATAAACTTTTTTTTTGAATTAAAAATATATTATATATATTATATATAACATATGGGCTCAGCCCAAATCATTTAAAACTCAATTAATAATTTAAGATCCAATAACTTTTAAACCTAAATCAATATTAATTAATTAAAAATTTTATATAAATTTTTTATTTTATAATTATATATTATTTAAATTAATTAGAAACTGTTTTTTTAATTAAAAATATTTAATTTTTATATAAATTAGAAAATTTTAAAAAATTTCGGTTAATTCAAAAATTAACCGAATTAACCGAAATTTATTCGGTTCGGTTAATATTTTAGAAAAAAAAGTTTGGTTAATTCGGTTAAGAGTAATTCGGTTCGATCGGCCACCAAATTAACCGAATGAACAACCCTAACATTTAGTACTTAAATTAGAAATTTTAGTTTGTTTTAATATCTAAAATTTCTTTTTTTTAAATTATATCTAATGTATAGGTTTTCTAAATTAATTCCTAATTTAAATTTAACATAAAACTAAAAGTAAAAATAAAATAAAATTCGTGGAATAGATTTCATGTAATAGAACCCATAATTAAAATTATTGAAGTAATATAGATTCATTAATTGATCGATTGATTAAGGATATTCATATTATCTTATTTTATGTAAATTTATCTTAAAATTTAATACATTTTTACATCATAAAAAACATTTATTGAAGTAACGTACTGGTGATCATTTGAAATATCTATGCGGGTTGGGTGGTGGAGTTTGTATGTGATTATTGGAAGTTGATTTGGAGTCTTTTCGGTTGGAAGATAGCAATTATTGATGTGAAGTACATTACTTTGGTTTTAATTAAGATTTGTGGAGAAAATTAGAGATGATACTGTACTTGTTATCCATAATTAACATTATATATTCAAATATCAGAATAATCTTCTTTCCCCTACCAAAAAACAATAGATTCTTTTTGCACTAATAAAGAAACTATCTGTATACGTATAATCTTCTCATGTCTTTTTAAAATAATGTTTTCATCATCCTTACTTGATAACACGTTGTTACGAAGAAATAAATTAATCAAACTTGGAATACATAAACACATTAAATCATCAATTACTTATTGTTTAAGGGTTTAAAATGCCCTTCCACTTCACAGGTATGCATTAAAGATGGCGTCCAATAACTAACAATCAGTTGGTCTAGTGGGATGAGGCAGTAGGTCCCTTAAGCAAGGTTAGGGGTTCGAATCCTTGCGTTTGCGAATGAAACAAACTGGGTTGAGAGAGTTGCCATCGCCTTTGCAGTACTTGATTTAGATTAGTCGATTAATAGATTGAATACGAATGATTAATTCAAAAAAAGATGGCGTCCAATAGGTCTTAATTTCCTTTTACACAATAAATAATGTAGGGACTAACGATTTTATTTAAAAAATTGTTTCTCAACTTGATGTAGAAATATTTTTTTTAGGATTGACACATATATATTAATAATAAAAAAATTTTGTATAAAATAAACATAAATAAAATTTTATGGTGGACACTAAGCCATCCTGAACCCCATTTACATGCACCAGTCTGAATTAATAGTTAATTATGCTTAAGCCATGAAGCCGAAACACCTTACGAACATGTTAACCATGGCAAGAACACATGATTCTCGCCATGTTTTTGGCTTTTGTTCCGTATTTTCTTCCTCAGTCAATACTTGGAAACATAGAAAAGATTGATTACGTCGATAATGGATCGAAAGACCTAGCCATGTGTGTATTTAGAACTATAGGGTTTTCAGTTTTAACCAATTAGGACCACAAAAACCCTAATACCAAGAACATGATATCGCATGATCAAATTCACGTATGACGTTAAACACTTAAATTATATATATTAATATGCATAAAATTAATGAAATTCAAGTCAAAGAAGAATATGGGTCCTCGACACATGTCATGTTAACATGTTTCATCTGGATGTAAATAAAAAAGGAAATAAATAATACAGTTGGTGACAAATTCCACAACAAGTTCCTCGATATGATAATTGTAGGGATCTTGTTCCCTCTTGCATGTAATCTGGTTTGTTCTTCGAGTGCATTTTTAACCTTATGATGTACTAATTAATGACTTTACGTACTTCGAAGCACAACTAACATTGTAGGGCCAATTTGAAACATCAAATCCTCATATTAGGCAATAACGCATATTGTTTTGTATTTACATTTGTTTTAGGGTTTTTAAAATTTATTTTAGCATGTTAGGTACAGTTAGGTGACGAGATTCGAGTGACCATGTTTGAAATGATAACGTCAACTAATTGAAAAGAAATTCTCGTTTATTGTGGGAAACCAATCATGGATTAGAAAAATAGATTAACAAGTATCCAACATGTTTACCGTTGTCTTCCAAATTGTCTTGTCTAATGGAATCGAAATTGTATATATAATAGTTGGTACATTTGGAAAGTTTAGGGTTAAGCAAGTTGACCAGCAAAGATCATTTTTTTACTTTAAAAAGGATTGATACGGTGTGGCTGGAGTAAGAAGGTTATGAAAAGGGCTATTTGTATAATAAAATATAAAGGGGGTTATTGCTCAGGCTGGCTCCTAGACCAGCCTAGGTATTTTGTCGTCGGGAGCTTCAAACATTTGACCTAGACAGAAGGCATAGTTTGATATTTTGTGGTCGAGTAGGTTGGGATTTTGCTGATCTATTTTAAGCCAAAATCAAAGACCCTTGTTTGTTTCTCCTTACAATTTTTTTTATGGACGGTGACATGTATTATATAGAAAGCTAAGCTTCACCCTCGTAACCCTATGCAAAGACCTACCTATGATCTCTATCAAAACGTTATTTTTAAATTTTATATCTTTTAGATATGTGAATTTTTAATTATTTAAATATAATCTCTTAAATATGTGTTTATTGAGTGATTGAACATAAGATTAATACATATGTCATCATCGTTGCCCGACTCATGCTCATGCTTATATAGTTATGTGTATTTGACACTCACCACATGCTTTTGTTCGTTTTTGATAAAATTCGTGTATTCTTTTTATATTTTGATCCTCATTTTTCTCTTTCATTTCAATCCAATGTGTATGTATTACCCGCTACATAGATAAAAGACACGTTTTACAAGACGTGCTTTCAAAGACACTTTTCACATAGCATGTCTTTATCCTACGTGACAGGAAAAAATGTTAATCAGAAAAATAATCTAAAATGAATATTATAATAGAAAATAATTTTTAAATAGATGATATTAGTAAAAAGAATTCTCTATTATTAAATCATTTGAAATAATTTACCAAAAATTGTGAAGTTTAATAGTTCAAAATGGTGGGGGAGGAGAGACAAAGGTGAGAGGAGTTATCGTTTCTCACAAATTGTAAATTTGTTTGGTTTTGAGCAAAATTGTGTGCCACGAATCCGACACCAGGGTACGGTCCGGGTTCGGCCGAATCCCTATCATTATGCACCATGTCCCCTCCCGTTTTGCCCCAATCCTTTAACTAGGGATGGTCCCCTCATATTTTGCCCCATCCCTTTAACTAGTGATGGATCGAGAAGGTACTGAAGGGTACGGTTACATCCCTTAATTTTTTATTTTTTTTATGGATTATCTAATTTTACATCTATGACATTTTATAATTTTGTACTCCCTAAATTTTTAATATAATTTTTAAGTTCGCACCTCTTAACATAAATTTAGCTTATGTCGTTACCTTTTAACATTAACATCAATATATGTATACGTATTCCTGATATAAATAATGTAATATCTATTTCCTTGAAATGACCTTCCATATAGAATAAAGTTATGGCGACACATTAGGGAACATGCGCTTGAGTTGTAATCTCAAGCATGGAGACAACCTTCAGGGGCGTAAAATCGTGTAATCATTCAGATTTCAGTTGAATCCTGTCAGGTTAGGTAAAATCATATACAGGTCGTGTCATGTCATTTTGATGATTTGAATCGGATTTGGTTGGGTTCATATCAAATCAGTTCATGTTATTTTCAGGTTGATTTGACATCAGATTCAGTTTGGGTTTAGCTCGGGTTAATTTCAGTTTAGATCGATTTCAATTCACGTCAAAACGGTTCAGGTCCGGAATAGCTAAACACCAGGTTAATTCAGGTTCGAAATGAACTTTAGTCAGGTCTCGCTCAGATTGGGTCATATCATTGGTAGATAAAATTCAAGTCGAATCTTTATCGGATACGGGTTGACTTCAGGTCGGGTCATTTTTTATTTTTGGATTAATTATTTTTCGCCTTTCGTGAACATTGAATTGCAATTTGTAATTGTATATGATTTAGAGTAAATTACTAAAAATATAAATAATTATGGATCAATTTTGATAAAATTATAATTTTAAGGATTAAATTGAACCAATATGAAATTACAAGTAAAAATTTAAATAAATTAAAAAACACGCATTGATGAGGGACAAAATCGAAATAATTTTAAAATGTGAGATTGAATTAATATAAAAAATATTAAATTATACCCATTTAAAAAGTTATGGGCCAATTACAAAAATATAAATAAGTAATAAGTATGGGCCAATTTTATATGCAAATATAATTTTAAGGACTAAATTGAATAAATATGAAATTACAATTTAAATAAATAAACAACACAAAGGGATCAAATCGAAATAATTGTAAAATGTAAAGAAAACATGTACAATGGACTAAATTGCATTCGTTTCAAAATTTGAGAAAAATTTAAATAATTATAATATATATATAAAGTATATATGTGTACGACTAAATTAAATAAATAAATAAAACAATCTGAAATTAAAAGCAATTAAAATAAGATAAAAGATTAAATTGAAATAATTTAAATTTAAGAGACAAGACTATCGTCTCCAAAGAAGTGCGAGCCTAGAAGTCATTCATTAAAATGTAATATAAATACCATTTTTTTACTGATTTTCAATTTCAATTTTCTTATTTTTTAAATTCTCTTTCTCTAAATTATTTCTCTCGAAAAATCATCTCCTCTCTCTAGAAAAACATTTTTTTTTCAGATTTCAAAAAAATTTAGATCAAACCCCTAAAATTCATATGTGATCCTCATATGTTCTTCCATAACAAGCTGTCCTATCCAAAAAAATAAAAACTTTCATTCTTTTTTTGTATTTTTTTTTATCAAAACACAAATTTCTTCGTCAGTTATTCATTATTATTATTTTCGATCCAAAACAACATCAAAAAACTTTTTTTACTAATATGTTTCTTAAAATTTCTTAGATATTTGTTAACCTCAAAAAAAGTTTTAAAAAAATTGATCTTTCTTACTTGTTTTTTGTTTTCTATTTTTATATATATTTTATGTTCTAACAAATGATTTTTTTTACTTCTTTTCTATATTCATTTTATTTGTTTTTATTTTTATTTTTGAAGGTTGTAACTAACAAATGACTATGTTTTTTCTCATGCAGTGAACCTACAAAGATATCAAAATGATTAACAATCCCAAAGAGGTAAAAACCCACTATTTATTATTTGTTTTTTATTTGCTAATTGTTTTCTGTTTTTTCATACGTTTTTGTTTTTTTAATTTTATATGTTTTTATTTTCTGTTTTCTTTTTATTTTTTGTATACATTATATGTTTTTACTTTTTGTTTTCTATTTTTTCTATTTTATTTTATTTGTTTTTTATTTTCTGTTTTCTATTTATTTTTTATTTGTTTTCTGTTTTTTATAAGTTTAATCTTATCTTTTTATTTGTTTTATTAGTTGATTCTTATGTTAATGTGAATGACTTTGAATTAGTTGATTCTTATATTGTTTTCTGATTTATTTGTTGATGTGAAGGGTATTAGATGATTCTTATGTCAATGTGAATGATATTAGTTGATTCTTATATTGTTTTCTATTTTTATTTGTTGATGTGAAGGATATTAGCTGATTCTTAATGTTAATGTGAAGGATATTAGCTGATTCTTATGTTAATGTGAAGGACTTTGAATTAGCTGACTCTTATATTGTTTTCTATTTTTTATTTTTATTTATTTATTTTTATTATTTAGTTTCTGTTTTTTATTTGTTTTCTATTATTATTATTTTGTTATTTATATAATTTATTTTGTTTATATTTAATGTTCTAATAAATGATTATTTGTTTTTTGGAGAAGATTTCAATGATCAACAGTCTGTAGCAGTTGATGACATTATTTCCTCTAAGATGAAGGCTTCATAAGAATTCGGGAGAAGAACTTCCATGTTTGGGACCATTATACCATTATCTAGTCTCCCGAATGTGGTCTTTATGCCCAATGTAAGTATTGCAAAATCAAAAGGTATAAAGTTGATTCTTATATTGTTACATCTAACCCTAAAATACATACTGATAAATGCCAAGCTTATAAGGATTTCCTGGCTGAAAATCCTAATATGGTAAGTTCTTTTTAATCAAAATAGATATTGTGAATTATTTGCTGAGGCTATTCTGTGTCATGGTTATGCTTTGTGTATGGTTAAGCATAATAAACTTAGGGTTTTGCATTATTACATTAATGTTAATGCGAAGGATATTTCAAGGTATACTATTACTAAGTTTTACATGTTACAACATGAAAAGCAAAAGAAGTACCTACTTGATTCAATGCATAATGTTTCAAGTCGAATCTGTTTTACATGTGATGGATGACCTGCTTGCACTTCACGTTCTTATTTTGCTCTCATTGTACACTATGTTGATAATAATTGGACACTTCAATCTAAAATACTAAATTTTCGTCTTTTTTTCTCCACCACATGATGCTGAGTCAATTTTTAAGTTTGTGAAAAAATGATATGCGAGTGGGGTCTTGAAAGAAAAGCTTTTACTATAACTCTTGACAATGCTTCTGCAAATGATAAAATGGTTAAAAGACTTAGAGATCATTTGCATGTTATTTCTCCTCTTCCATGCAATGGTAAATATTTTCATGTAAGGTGTGCTGCCTACATTTTGAACTTGATAGTTCAAAAAGGTTTGAAGGTAATTGATTCTTTCGTTATTAAGTTACGAGAAATTGTCAAGTTTATTGATTCTTATGATTTTAGACTTTGTGCCTTTGAATTAGTTGTTAAAGATTGTGAATCTTATTTTCGTGGTAAATTATTACTAGATGTTCCTACTCGATGGAATTTTACTTACTTAATGATTCATAGGGCACTTGATGCTAAATTAGCCATTAATTTGTTTGTGAATAAGGAAAATGACTTGGATGCTATTATTGAATATGAGTGGGAAACTGTTTAAACAATTTGTGATTTTCTTGAGCTATTTTATGAAATTACTACTATGTTCTCTAGATCTAAGTATCCCACCTCTAACTTGTATTTGGTTAATATTGTTGCAATTGAAAAGTTGTTGTGTGATGCTCACAATGATCATTATCAAGGCATTTCTGCAATGGCATGATCCATGCTTGAATTATATGAGAAATATTGGTCTGATCACTCATTGATTCTGTCTATTGTTGTTTTGCTTGTTCCTTGATATAAATTACAACTCTTGAAGGAGTTGTACATTGTTCTTTATGTAGAGGATGAAGTTCAACGAAGGGTAAATGTCATATATAAAGAGTTTGTTAATATATATATATATATATATATATTATTCAAAATCTGCACTTTCTATTTCTTTTTCTTCTGTTCAAAGTAACACATCTCTAGAGACAAGTGGGTCAAGTTCTTTCAATCGGCCTCGAAAATTTAAAAAATCTTATATATTTCAAGTCAGCCTTTTATAATCTTAATTATTTTAATTTTATAATTTTATTTTCACATTTCTAACTATTTTATTTTATTTGTCTTTTCATAATTTGATGTTAATTTAGCTGCTTCAAGGACTGTAAAATTAGATGTTGATTCTTACATTAATTTGCCTCTTGTTCCCCGTAATGAAAATGTTGAGTTTGACATTTTGGGGTATTGGAAATCACAAAATGCTTTTTATTATGTACTCTCTCGCATGGCGAGATATATATTGGCTATTCTAATTACTTTAGTTACTTCCGAATCTTCCTTTAGCATGGGGGTCGTATTTTGAACAAGTTGAGAGCCAAACTTTTACATAAAAATGTTGAGATTTTTGTAACAACTCAAAATTGTTTGTATGGTTTTGAACCAAAAGAAATGGATAGAGTATCTTACTGTAGCTACTGATTCTTCTCTTTAAAGGTAAATATTTGATTTGCTTTATTTTCTTATGTTTGTTTCATTAAATTGTTTATTAATTTTTTTCTTTTGTAGGGTGCTACTGCTTTTACATTTACAAAAAGCACATTTGAATGAATTTGTGAATAATTCTTTCTTGATTATTCCCTTTTATGGTAATTTCTTTATTGTGTTTATTTCATAATTTTCATTAATACTTGAAAAGATTTATTATATGGTGCTACTGGTTTTACATTTACTATTTTTTCATTAATTTTCATGGATTTCAACAAGCATGCTACTGCTTTTACATTTACTGGTTTTTCATTAATTTTCATGGATTTCAACAAGCATGCTACTGCTTTTACATTTATGGTTCTTTTTTTGATTAATTTTCATAAATTTCAGCAAGCATATAAATGAATGATTTACCGTTGTTTTAAATTATGTATTGTTTTAAATTATGTAGGTTTCGTAAAGTCGAAACTGTTTGACATTGTTGGCCATCGTATTCCCCTTACCATTAATTGGATTGGTATGAATGCTAATTGGACTTGGTCTGAATGTTGATTGGAATTCGTCTGAATGCTTATTAGAAATCGTTTGAATGTTGATTAGTTTTGGTCTAAATGATGAATTGTTGCTTGTTGGTTGACTGATTCCTTGTAAATTATTGTTGTTGGTATGATAGAATTGAACTGTTGTAGATTCTTATCTAATTAGTAACCCATGGTTAAATTATGTTGTTGTTATTTTGACTTTTAAAACTAAAAAGATGCCCATAATTTAATCATGTTGGCATCATTTATATATTTTGAGATAAACAAAAGCTCGATGAATAAATTTTTGGTAGTAAAGTCGGTTTTTCAGCCTTGTAAAACTTTTGCTATAAGATCCGAGACCTTAAATTTCAACGTAAATTTATTTACTTTATTTAATTGTAATTGTGGTGTATTGAGTTGTAATAAATTTAATTTGTACATTTATACATTTTATTAGTTTCAATATTTATAAAGTTATTAAATTTTTAATCTCACATTCTTATGTTATCAATAACTAGAATCATGTTTAATATATAAATTAAAAATTTAAGATAAATTATATTTAAGTTATTAATTATTACATAAAAATGATTCATGAATCATTTAATAAAATTAATTTAATAGCCATAATTATTTTTTTAATATTATGATCATAATAAATATATAAAGTCAATTTAGTAATTTAAAGTAAATTTAGTAATATAATGATGATAATTACTAATTTATTTTGTATTATATCATAGTTAGTCATGTATTATAAATTGTGAAGAAGTATTATGTCACATTGTAATATTAGAAAATTATAATTTTCTAACTTTATCAATTATAACTTACAAGTCAGGTAAATATTAGTTCAATTTAATAACATGTCGGATCATTTACAGGTTGAGTCAGTTACAGATCAGGTTGGTAACATGTCAGGTTGATAACATGTGAGGTTGATAACAAATCATGTAATATCAGTTGTTTATCGGGTTATTCTCGGGTTCGGGTTCATATCAGGTCGGATTCGGTTGTCACATTATCAGGTCGAATTCGGGTTCAAGTTGTTCTCAGGTTGGGTACATGTCATAAATTTTTGGTTCCAACTCGGGTACATGTCAACACAAGTTCAAACTTGAATCGGTTTCGGATCATTACCATTTCGGGTCACAAACAATTTTAACTCAAGTCGGTTTCAATCAATTTTACAAGTCGGGTAAGATTTTTACATCCCTGCTCATATTTTTCTTCTTACGTTTTTATTATTATAATACAAACTTTACAATTTTTATTAGTATTGTATTTAATTTTTTTAAGTAATTTTTTTGTTAATTGTCAATTAATTTAGCAGAAAAATAGATTTTAAAAATAATATTATAATTTAAATTCCAACGTTATTAATGAATTAAAATGTGTTTAAAGAATCTTTTTCTTAATAAGATTTTATAATATATAATTAAATTTGAATTAATTAATTAATAAAATAAATATAGAGTGATTATAGAACAGGGTAAACTTTATAATTCTTTTGTTGATTTTTTTGGGGACTATATTGTTTAAAGTAAATCCATGCAAAGATCAAGATGGGACGTTATCATCAAATATTTTTATTGGGAATCAATTTTTGACTCTCTAGTCAAAATCAAATCACCTCTTTCTAGCACACATTTCAAAGCTAAAATTGATCACCCCTTTTCATTAATGTTATAGAAAAAATTGTTTTTGATAATTGGGGTAATGTATTGTTTTGAAAAAAGGATCAGCCCTTTGCATGTGATCCTCGACATTCATGTTTGTGACGACAAATCATAAAGTTTATGAAACCCTGTCTGTATACCTTACTTTTTGTTCAAAAGACCCTTTAGTTTGAGCTGAACTTAATAAGATTATTGTTTATTTGATTAAATAGTTTTATAATGATTAACAAATACATCCAGGTAAGCTATGGGATCGTATGTATGTCTGAAATTTGTCTCCGAATTTATACGATGCAATTAAGTTCAATCCAACTAATTTCCAGGTGCGTGTACAGCACAACCTTCGAATCGATACTCATCATGAATGATTGGTGTCTGGTGAGAAAAATATAGTTTTCGAGCAAAATCCAACCTTGGAATCATTAATGAAATTTTAACAGTAATCGAATATAAAAAAAAGGGTGCAAGAATCAAACCTTATGAAAACATGTCATGCAAGGAAAACATATGAGAGATAAAACAGGGAAAGACAAACCTAGAAATCTTATTTGGGTTTTTTTGGGGTGATTGATGGGAAAAAGACAACACCTCTGCAATTCAAAGAAAACTGCATGAACATCAAAGCAAAAGAGATAATGAAGAAGAAATTCGAGAAACAAAATAAAGAGAGAGACAAAGAAAGGAAATAAGAAGTAAAACAAAGTACGAAACCCCAAATAATATACATTGATATTTTCATAAATATGATAAATAGTATATATAATATTTTTAAATATTTTAGAGTGAGTTAGGGCAGATAACCCTAAACTCGACCCTGACCTTCAATTTTGTAAGGTATGTCTCATAAATATATCGGTAAAGAGGAAAGGGGATGTAGTGGAGTGAGTGAACGTAGCGAACATCAACTGTTCTTACAAAGAAAGTCTCGTAGTGGGGGTTACGATTATGCGGGTTAGGGGTGCGTGGGCGTAGCCCTGCGGTATGGTATAAGGTTAATTTTATAATTATGTATCAGGGTTTTCTATTATAAATAGAGATGTAACCTAAACCTATGAGAAATTAAATAAAATTTCTAGCGCCGCCTAGGCACCGAGGACGTAAGCACATTGCTGAATCTCGTTAAAATTCTTGTGTTCTTTCGTTTACTTTTCCCGATTCTTCAACAATTGGTATCAGATGTCAGGAGCAAAATTCAAAGTTGCAAAATTCGATGGTTAGGGTAACTTCAGATTATGGCAAACGAGGGTGAAAGATCTGTTGGCGCAGCAGGGGATCATGAAGGCTTTGCGACCTACAAAGCCGGCATCGATGGAGGAGGAAGATTGGGAAGAATTGCAACAGCGAGCGGCATGAACCATACGATTATGCTTGGCGGACGAGGTCATGTATCACGTCATGCATCTATCGTCTCCATACGAAATTTGGAGGAAGTTGGAAAATCAGTTTATATCCAAATCCTTAACGACAAAACTGTATCTAAAGCAGCGGCTGTATGGGCTGAAGATGCAGGACGATCATGATTTGGCGCAACACGTGATTGTCTTCAATCAAATCGTTTCTGATTTGGCTCGGATTGATGTGAAAATTGAGGATGAAGACAGAGCGATGCTTTTGTTGTGTTCGTTGCCTCCCTCTTACGAACACATGGTGACTACTCTTACATATGAGAAAGAGACTATCAACGTTGAGGAGATTACTGCAGCCTTGTTGGCTCACAACCAGCGAAAGTAGAATGCAGGGGAAAGCTCTCAAGCCGATAGCTTATATGTCAAGGGTAATCGAGATCGTGGACGGAAGACAGGGTCTGACAAGCGGAATTCCAGATCCAAATCTAGGGTAAGAAGACAATTCACTGTTACAAGTGCAAGGAGGCGGGACATATGAAGCGAGATTGTCCGAATTTGAAAAATAAGACTGATGAGAAGCGTGATGATTCATCCAAGTCTGTGAATGTGGTCGAGGATGACAATTCTGATTGCAGTGAGGGTGATATGCTTTCTATTTCAACGACTCAATTGACGGATGTTTGGATTCTTGATCCAGGATGTTCTTATCACATCACGCAAAATAGGGAATGATTTTCGACATACAGGTCGGTTAATTCTGGTTTTGTTTTTTGGGTGATGATCGATGTTGTAATATTGTTGGTATTGGTGAGGTCAAAATTAAGATGTATGACGGCTCTGTTTGGACGTTGAGTTGTGTTCGGCATATCCCAGATTTAAAGAAGAATTTGATTTATTTGGACACTTTGCACAAGAATGCTTTTATCCCTAAGGCTGATGAGGATAGGGAAACCATTCGGATTGTTAAAGGTGCTTTGACTGTGATGAAAGGCAAGATGACTGCAGGGAATATTTACAGATTGTTAGGGAGTATCGTTGTAGGTGGAGTTCATTCTGTTGAGTCATGTGATGATACAACCAAACTGTGGCATATGCATCTTGCTCATCTTAGTGAACGTGGTATGGCTGAATTACATAAAAGAAATTTGTTGCATTGTGTTAAAAGCTGTAAGCTCGATTTTTGCAAGTATTGTGTTCTTGGTAAACAGACTAAAGTTCGTTTCAAGACTGCGAAGCACACAACTGAAGGGATTCTTGATTATGTGCATTCTGATGTATGGGGGTGTAACAACCCGAATATTTACAAAATAATATTAATTGAAATTGGAGGTAAATTGTGAAAATGGGTGAAATTAAGTGACTAAATTAAAATTTATGGAAACTTGTATGCCATTTTCGAAGTAAAGCAAATTCAGGGACCAAGCCCTGAATTTCCCCTAAAACTATCGGTAGGCTTGATGATTTAAGCGTGATTTCTGATTTACAATCAGAAATCACAAAGGCTATTCCTTCAATTTTCTTCCTCTCACACCTCCACTTTCAAGTCCGATCCAAACGCCGTCCGAATTCCGATTGTTGTTTTGAAACCACCGTTGTGTTCATCATCGTGCGAGGAACAAACCCTTCAAATTAATTGAAGCGAAACGCGGCCAAACGTCGGGAATTTCCAGTCAAAGTAGCCACGGTTTTGTTAGCTCTATTGCCGAGAAAATCTTAAATTCACCGCTGATCGTTGCTCCGTTTACGACACCTCCCGCACCATCGTGTTCCTTGTGCCGTTCCGAGTTCACCGGTGTCAACCTTGTCCGCCGTAGACGGCGGCGCGTGAGGAGGTGGTGCAGTCAAAGATTCGGCCAATTTGAAATCGAGCTCTCCGCCGTTCAAAAATTTGAACCGATTGTTGTAAGTATCTCGAAATCGCTCAAAATAATTTTTAGAAATTTTTCCGGGATTTTTAGGGCCCCGGAGGACGCCTCACGCGCCACACGCGCCGCCGCAGGGCGAGTAGCTGCTGGAAACCGGTTTAACCGGTTTCAACCGGTTCGAACCGGTTTGACCGGTCTGACCCGACCCGACCGTTGACCCGACCGTTGACCCGACCCGACCGAACCGTTGACCGTTGACCGTTGACCGTTGACTTTCTTTGACCAAAACTTAAAATGGCTTTGACCGAGCATTAAACGACCGTTAATCTTTTCCGAGTATACCTATCCTGATAGTTTTCAACGTGCCGAATCCGTTTCCGTGGTCCGTTTTGTCAAATTCGAATCCGAAGGTCTCCAAATCTACGGTCAAAGTGTTTGACTTTGACTTTGACCAAGAATTTGAATTTTCGGAAAGTCATACTTTATGTTTTTCGACGCCCTGATTCCGATTCCGCAATCCGTTTGGCCAAATTCAGACTCGAAATACCTCAAATTGATAGTCAAACCCAAAAAATGTGTATATACTTAAGAAGTTTAGCTTTGAACAATTAAATAGGATTTGAGACTGATAAATATTATTGTTTGAAGGTACAAGAGACTCTCCGGATCGTTCGACAGCTCGACCCAGCTCTTCTAGATCAGTTAAACCACATGTGCCAGTATTCACCCGTTCGAAAACTGTAGCAGAGCGTGGTAAAACCAGCAATCAATAGATTTGTTATTTGAATCTATTGTCGAGGTGTGTTCCCTACTTATTACTGAATTGTTTTATTGGTTTTAATATGTGGTACACCGAATTCATTGGTTATTGTTTTATTGATGCACCAATTTAATGTGACAATTTATGGAATATGGCTGCTATCTAATTTTTGTTTTGAAATGGTATATGATTACCATGTTTTTGGATTTATGGAATTTATGTCACGGTGCAATTGAATTTTGGAATTGAATTACGATGGAATAGCTCTGATCAAGCTAACTGGGCCTAATGTGACTCTTGAGGGCCCCAAGATGTTTCATTAGGTCGGCTTTCCTTTGCTGTGTGCTTAGGGTAAGCTATATGGACTTATTGACTTGGGCTTAAGGATACAAGCTTCAGAGCCTATCCTTAAGTCGGCTTTCTTTTTGCTATGTGCATAAAGTAAGCTATATGGAAAATAATTTTGGGAACTACTGATGGTGTACCAGAAAAGGGTTTAAACTATGATTTTCAAAAAGTTAAACTCTTTTACGAATTTGTGAGATTACTGGACTATGATTTGTACCTATTGTGATTTTATGGAAATGTTGGGACACACTGAGCCTAGCTCACCTTTTGAAAATGTTTTCCCCCTTTCAGATACTGTTGGTTAGATACCTTGGTTCGAGCACTTGGAGGATCAACATATCTCTTGAAGTAAATCAGATTGTAATGTTTTTATCTGGCAAGTTGACTTTATTTTGGTGACATGGACCTTATTTTAAAATATCGGATTTTATAATGATAACTCTTTTGCTAATACTGCTCGGTTTATTGTGATTTTGAATTTGAAGACATGTTTTAAATTAAATTATTATTTATTGGTACTATATTTACGAGTTGGATTTTGATAGTATAATTTGTTTATAATTTCATGTTATTTATAATGTGATTTTATATTGATGGAATAACGGTTGCGAAAAATGTCTTTAATAATCATAATGTGATCCACTAGACTTAGTCGAAACGCATAGGCCGGGTCTAGGGGGTTACATTTATTGGTATCAGAGCTTTTGGTTTTTAACCCTCGGACTGTGTATGAGTCCACATTGAAAATACGGTTTTGAAATATTTTACAAAACGAGTTACTAAGGCCATGTCACAAAGTTATTAAGATTTTAACAATGTTTGAGACTCCAAGTGCTTATCTAACCCTAAGTTTTATCTTCTGTAGTAAACTTGAGATCCATCAAAATGAGTGCTAGACGTAGTCGTCGAACTAGCCATGGACGAGGTCGAGTGGCTAGATTCGCAGATCCGATCGATGAGATACAGGTAGATCCCCCACCTCCGATAGGTGATCATGCTCCTACAACCCCAACGGATTTGCCTCCTGCCGCTGGTATTGGCATGACTACACCGATAATAGGAGCGACCGATATTGAGTCAGAGTCTACCGGAGTTGCTTTGGATGAGAATTTTGGTAGACAATTTCTGCAGTTAATACAGGGAGCAGTCAGAGCTACTGGTGTTGTATCTGAGGTTCCTATTTCGCAGACTTTGATTGCCAATGGAGTTAGAACTTTTGGGGGACAGATAGGTGGAGCTCCTACTGAAGCTGAGGATTGGCTCTAGGATACAGAGAGACGCATGGATCAGTTGGGTTTGGACTCAACTAAGAGATATCAGGGTGCTGTGGCGATGTTAGATGGTAATGCCTACACTTGGTGGGAGTCAGTGACCAGTAGTATTCCTACCGATCGTTTGACCTGGAATTTCTTTAAGGATCGCTTTCGGAGCTGTTTTCTGGGAGAGCGCTACTTAGCTCAGAGACGACAACAGTTTCAAGACCTGGTTCAGGGAGACATGACTGTTTCTCAATATGAGATCGAGTTCCTGAAGTTGCTGAAGTATGAATTCAGTATGGTACCTACGGAGAGAGATCGATGTCGTAAATTTACCCTTGGACTCAGATACGAGCTGCGTAGGCAAGTTGTAACCCATCAGGATGAGATATTTGATGTGCTGGTGGGCAGAGCCAAAGATGCGGAAGAGGTGGAGGTTTTAGCTTCTGGTAGAGAGCGTGTTGATCAAGATCGATATAAGAAATTTTCAGGCCCGATGGAGTCATCAGCACAGTCCGGGAAGAGGACTCGTACTTCAGCCCCTCAGAGAAACAATACACGTTTCAGGCCTGCAGCATCCTCACCTTTAGCTGTCAGTCGAGGCGGTTCCTCGTCGTATTATAATGGGCCCTTTTGTGAGTATTGTGGTAAACAGTACTCAGGAGAGTGTCGTAAGAAGATGGGTCTTTGCTATCAGTGTGGATCTAGTGGTCATTATCGGAGGGATTGTCCTCAGTTAGTTTCGTTTGAGCAGACCACTACCCAAACTCCTGTGCGTTCGCAGACTACAGTACAGACCCTAATTAGAGATTGTAGTCAAGGAAAGACTCGAGGATCAGCGTCCAGGACAGACAGTAGAGTCCGATCTCAGCAAAATAGAGGGCCAACAGCTTCTGAGGCTAGACAACCAGCTTTAGTTTATGCAACTAGACGTCGTGATGACAGAGATGAGCCTGAGGTTATTACAGGTACATTTACTATTTATTCTACCCCATACTTTGCATTATTGGACAATGGCTCCACTCACTCCTATGTATCGAGCTCAGTATCTCGAAACCTTCAGATTCCGATCGAGAACACTGAATACAGTTACAAGTCCAGTAGGACAAGCGGTATTAGTGAATAAAGTATTTCGGCGTTGTCCTCTTGAGGTTCAGGGAGAAATTTTTCTCGCTGATCTTATGGAACTTCCTTTAGGGGAGTTCGATCTAATTCTTGGAATGGATTGGTTGAATAAACACAAGGTAAAGCTGGATTGCGAATACAAGCGGGCTACTCTGAAGACTTCAGATGGCCGGACTGTTGTGTTAATTGGTGAACGGCGTGGTTATCTCTCCAATATAGTTTCAGCGATGGAAATTGATCATATGATCCGGAAGGGATATGAGACCTTCATTGCTTGTATTTTGAACACCAAAGGTGCATTGTCCACGATCGAGGAGATTCGTACAGTTAGCGAGTTTCCTGATGTTTTTCCGGAGGAGTTGCCTGGGTTACCTCCTGATAGAGAGGTAGAGTTCGAGATTGAGACTTATCCGAGATCTTCACCTATTTCTATGGCACCTTATCGTATGGCTCCAAAGGAACTTAAGGAGTTGAAAGTCCAATTGCAAGAATTATTCGATCGAGGATTTATCCGACATAGTACTTCACCATGGGGAGCTCCAGTTCTATTCGTGAAAAAGAAGGATGGGTCGCTAAGATTATGTATTGACTATCGGAAATTGAACAAGATGACGGTCAAGAATAAATACCCATTACCCAGGATTGATGACTTATTTGATCAATTGCGAGGAGCTACTGTATTCTCTAAGATTGATCTTCGTTCGGGGTATTATCAATTGAAAGTTAAAGGATCTGATGTTGCAAAAACGGCCATTCGCACTAGATATGGTCATTATGAATTTTTAGTGATGCCTTTTGGTTTGACGAACGCTCCTGCAGCTTTTATGGATTTGATGAATCGGGTGTTCCGACCATATTTGGATCAATTTGTGGTGGTCTTCATTGACGATATTCTGATCTATTCTCGTACTGAGGCAGAGCATGACGAGCATTTGAAGATCGTTCTGCGGACTTTGAGAGAGCATCGTCTATATGCCAAACTAAGGAAGTGTGAGTTTTGGCTTCAAGAAGTGTCATTTCTGGGGCATATTATTTATGCGCGAGGTGTTCAGGTTGATCCCAGCAAGATAGAGGCTATTATGAATTGGAAACGACCTAAGAACGTATCTGAAATCCGCAGTTTCTTGGGCTTGGCTGGTTATTATCGACGTTTTATTGAGGGCTTCTCGATCATTGCTTCTCCTTTGACAAAGTTGTTAAGGAAGAATGTGATGTTTGACTGGGGCGAGGCACAACAAGAGAGCTTTGAGAAATTAAAGGCGGTTTTGACTCAAGCACCGGTGTTGATTCAACCAGAGTCCGGGAAGGATTTTACAGTGTATAGTGATGCTTCACATTCAGGACTTGGTTGTGTTTTAATGCAGGAAAGTAAGGTGGTGGCTTATGCATCCCGTCAGCTGCGGCCGCATAAGAGTAACTATCCTACTCACGATTTAGAGTTGGCAGCAGTAAATTTTGCCTTGAAGATTTGGAGACACTATCTTTATGGAGAGAAGTGTTACATTTTCACAGATCATAAGAGCTTAAAGTATCTTCTGACCCAGAAGAAACTTAATTTGAGACAGCGTCGCTGGTTAGAGCTTCTAAAGGATTATGATTGCGTGATTGATTACCACCCTGGTAAAGCTAACATTGTATCAGATGCTTTGAGTCGAAAGATGGTATCAGAGTTGAGGTCTTTAATGGCCAAGATGAATTTATATGACGATGGCACTTTGTTAGCAGAATTGCAAGTTAAGCCGACCTTGGTTGATGAGATCAAAGCTAAGCAGCCCCTTGATAGCTCCTTGCTTTCCATATTTAAGCAAGTAGAGCAGGGGACAAACTCAGATTACGCAATTGATCAGGATGAAGTTTTATGCTTTAAAGGTAGATATTGTGTGCCTGATGATGTTGAGTTGAGGCAGACTATCCTTACTGAGGCTCATAGTAGTCCATATGCTATGCACCCCGGAGGAGATAAGATGTACCGGAATTTAAGAGAGAGGTATTATTGGATTGGTATGAAGAAAGACATATCTGACTTTGTGGCTAGGTGTTTGACTTGTCAGCAAGTTAAGGCTGAACATCAACATCCATCAGGTTTGTTACAGCCTATCAAGATTCCTGAATGGAAATGGGAGCGTATTACTATGGATTTTGTTACTGGCTTGCCTATGACTCCTTCGAAAAAAGATTCAGTTTGGGTGATTGTTGACAGACTTACAAAGTCAGCTCACTTCATTCCTGTGCGAGTAAATTATACTTTGGATAAGCTGGCAAGATTGTATATTTCAGAGATTGTCAGATTGCATGGTGTTCCATTGTCTATTATTTCTGATCGAGATCCGAGATTTACTTCGAGATTTTGGAAGGCGTTACATACGGCTTTGGGAACAAGATTGGATTATAGTACATCCTTTCATCCACAAACTGATGGTTAATCTGAGAGAGTAATTCAGATTCTGGAGGATATGTTGCGGGGTTGCGTAATCGATTTTCATGGTAGTTGGGAGAACTTTTTGCCGTTGGCTGAATTTGCTTACAATAACAGTTATTAGACCAGCATTCGTATGGCACCCTATGAAGCGCTCTATGGGCGTAAATGTCACACTCCGATCTGTTGGATTGAGTTGCGTGATAGGAAAACGTTGGGACCTGAGTTAGTGCGAGAGACGGAGGACACAGTCAGATTAATCCGTGACCGTCTGAAAGAGGCATTTGATAGGCAGAAATCTTATGCAGATCAAAGAAGGAAGGATATACAGTTTGAAGTCGGAGATCGGGTCTTTTTGAAAGTTTCACCCTGGAAGAAAGTATTGAGATTCGGGCGTAAGGGTAAATTGAGTCCAAGATTTATTGGACCATTTCGTATCTTGAAGAGGGTAGGACCTGTTGCATATCAGCTTGAGTTGCCTTCTGAGCTAAGTCGTATTCATGATGTCTTTCATGTATCAATGTTGAGGAGATACCGTCCAGATCCAGGTCACATTATTCAGGTTGAAGAAGTAGAGCTGAGACCTGATTTGTCATATGAAGAGGAGCCCATTCAGATCTTAGAGAGAGATGAACGAGTTCTTCGGAATAGACGAATTCCAATGGTCAAAGTTCAGTGGAGTAATCGAGGCCCCTCAGAAGCTACTTGGGAGACATTGGAGTCAATGGAGGCTCAATTTCCTCAACTATTCTCATAAGGTAAATTTCGAGGATGAAATTTCTTGTAGAGGGGGAGAATTGTAACAACCCGAATATTTACAAAATAATATTAATTGAAATTGGAGGTAAATTGTGAAAATGGGTGAAATTAAGTGACTAAATTAAAATTTATGGAAACTTGTATGCCATTTTCGAAGTAAAGGAAATTCAGGGACCAAGCCCTGAATTTCCCCTAAAACTGTCGGTAGGCTTGATGATTTAAGCGTGATTTCTCATTTACAATTAGAAATCACAAAGGCTATTCCTTCAATTTTCTTCCTCTCACACCTCCACTTTCAAGTCCGATCCAAACGCCGTCCGAATTCCGATTATTGTTTTGAAACCACCGTTGTGTTCATCATCGAGCGAGGAACAAACCCTTCAAATTAATTGAAGCAAAACGCGGCCAAACGTCGGGAATTTCCAGTCAAAGTAGCCACGGTTTTGTTAGCTCTATTGCCGAGAAAATCTTAAATTCACCGCTGATCGTTGCTCCGTTTACGACACCTCCCGCACCATCGTGTTCCTTGTGCCGTTCCGAGTTCACCGGTGTCAACCTTGTCAGCCGTAGATGGAAGCGCGTGAGGAGGTGGTGCAGTCAAAGATTCGGCCGATTTGAAATCGAGCTCTCCGCCGTTCAAAAATTTGAACCGATCGTTGTAAGTATCTCGAAATCGCTCAAAATAATTTTTAGAAATTTTTTCGGGATTTTTAGGGCCCCGGAGGACGCCTCACGCGCCGCCGCAGGGCGAGTGGCTGCTGGAAACCGGTTTAACCGGTTTTCAACCGGTTTTCAACCGGTTCTGACCGGTTTGACCGGTTTTAACCGGTTCGAACTGGTTTGACCGGTCTGACCGGTCTGACCCGACCCGACCGTTGACCCGACCCGACCTGACCGTTGACCCGACCCGACCGAACCGTTGACCGTTGACCGTTGACCGTTGACTTTCTTTGACCAAAACTTAAAATGGCTTTGACCGAGCATTAAACGACCGTTAATCTTTTCCGAGTATACCTATCCTGATAGTTTTCAACGTGCCAAATCCGTTTCCGTGTTCCGTTTTGTCAAATTCGAATCCGAAGGTCTCCAAATCTACGGTCAAAGTGGTTGACTTTGACTTTGACCAAGAATTTGAATTTTCGGAAAGTCATACTTTATGTTTTTCGACACCCTGATTCCGATTCCGCAATCCGTTTGGCCAAATTCAGACTCGAAATACCTCAAATTGATAGTCAAACCCGAAAAATGCGTATATACTTAAGAAGTTTAGCTTTGAACAATTAAATAGGATTTGAGACTGATAAATATTATTGTTTGAAGGTACAAGAGACTCTCCAGATCGTTCGACAGCTCGACCCAGCTCTTCTAGATCAGTTAAACCACGTGTGCCAGTATTCACCCGTTCGAAAACTGTAGCAGAGCGTGGTTAAACCAGCAATCAGTAGATTTGTTATTTGAATCTATTGTCGAGGTGTGTTCCCTACTTATTACTGAACTGTTTTATTGGTTTTAATATGTGGTACACCGAATTCATTGGTTATTGTTTAATTGATGCACCAATTTAATGTGACAATTTATGGAATATGGATGCTATCTAATTTTTGTTTTGAAATGGTATATGATTACCATGTTTTTGGATTTATGGAATTTATGTCACGGTGCAATTGAATTTTGGAATTGAATTACGATGAAATAGCTCTGATCAAGCTAACTGGGCCTATTGTGACTCTTGAGGGCCCCAAGATGTTTCATTAGGTCGGCTTTCCTTTGCTGTGTGCTTAGGGTAAGCTATATGGACTTATTGACTTGGGCTTAAGGATACAAGCTTCAGAGCCTATCCTTAAGTCGGCTTTCTTTTTGCTATGTGCATAAAGTAAGCTATATGGAAAATAATTTTGGGAACTACTGATGGTGTACCAGAAAAGGGTTTAAACTATGATTTTTAAAAAGTTAAACTCTTTTACGAATTTGTGAGATTACTGGACTATGATTTGTACCTATTGTGATTTTATGGAAATGTTGGGACACACTGAGCCTAGCTCACCTTTTGAAAATGTTTTCCCCCTTTCAGATACTGTTGGTTAGATACCTTGGTTCGAGCACTTGGAGGATCAACATATCTCTTGAAGTAAATCAGATTGTAATGTTTTTATCTGGCAAGTTGACTTTATTTTGGTGACATGGACCTTATTTTAAAATATCGGATTTTATAATGATAACTCTTTTGCTAATACTGCTCGGTTTATTGTGATTTTGAATTTGAAGACATGTTTTAAATTAAATTATTATTTATTGGTACTATATTTACGAGTTGGATTTTGATAGTATAATTTGTTTATAATTTCATGTTATTTATAATGTGATTTTATATTGATGGAATAACGGTTGCGAAAAATGTCTTTAATAATCATAATGTGATCCACTAGACTTAGTCGAAGCGCATAGGCCGGGTCTAGGGGGTTACAAGGGGCCTTCCACGACATCGTCTTTGGGTGGATCTAGGTATTATGTTACTTTCATTGATGATTTTTCACGAAAGGTTAGGGTGTATTTTTTGAAACACAAACTGATATTTTTGAGAAGTTCAAGTTGTGGAAAGTTGAGGTAAAAAACCAAACAGGATGAAAAATTAAGTGTTTACGGTCTGACAATGGTACGGAGTACATAGATACACAATTTCTAAACTTCTGTAAGGAGCATGAGATTAAGAGGCATTTTACAGTGCGCAAGACACCACAACATAATGGTGTTACGGAACGGATGAACATGTCGTTGAATGAAAGAGCCAGGTGTTTGCGGTTGAATGCGGAGCTTCCCAAACACTTCTGGGCTGAGGCTGTTAACATGGCGTGTTATCTTATCAATAGATCGCCAAGGGCATCATTGGCTGGGAAAGTTGCAGAAGAGGTATGGACTGGTCATGAAGTTAGTTTTGATCACTTACGGATTTTTGGTTGTCCTGTTTATGTGCATGTACCTGCTGATGAGAGATCCAAACTTGATGCAAAATCGAAGGAGTGCATTTTTCTGGGTTACAAGAAAGGTGTCAAAGGATTCAAGTTCTCGGATCCAGTTGCGAAGAAAATTGTGATCAGTAGAGATGCTGTTTTTTGATGAACAATCCATGTTGCAGCAGAAGACATGCACAACAATGGTGGATTTCGAGTAGTTTCCAGTTGAGAAAATAGAAACTTCTCAACCGACTTCTGGTGGTTCCGTTACAGATGATTTGCAGGATTATATTATCGCCAGAGACAGGGTGAGATAGACGAATATAAAGCTTCCGAACAAATTGGGTTTTGAAGACTTGGTCTCTTTTGCACTTACTGTTAGCAGTGATGATCCGAGTACTTTTCTTGATGCAGTTACTAGTCAGGAAAACGACAAGTGGATGGTTGCCATGGTTGAGGAGATGGAGTCTTTAAATCACAATCGTACATAGGAGTTAGTTTCCCTTCCTGAGGGTAAGAATCCGATTGGTTGCAAATGGGTGTATAAGAAGAAACCACCAGTAACAGAAAAAGAGAGGGAGAAGTTCAAGGCTCGCTTGGTAGCAAAGGGTTTTTCACAGTAGAAAGGAGTTGATTATGATGAAATATTTTCTCCTGTGGTCAGGTACACTTCAATCCGAGCAGTACTTGCATTGGTGGCTAGTTGGGATTTGCATTTAGAGCAGATGGATGTTAAAACTGATTTTTTGCATGGTGATTTAGAGGAGCAGATCTACATGCGACAGCCTGAAGGTTTTATTCAACCTGGAAATGAGCATTTAGTTTGCATATTGAAGAAATCTTTGTACAGGTTGAAACAGTCTTCGAGACAGTGGTATAAATGATTTGACTCCTATATGATCACGATTAGCTACAACCGATGTGAATATGATTGTTGTGTTTATATTAAGAGCCTTGATGATGGTTCTTTTATTTTTCTGTTACTGTATATTGATGATATGTTGATTGCTGCGAAGAACATGGATGATGTTATCGGTTTGAAAACCTTATTGAGTCAGGAATTTGATATGAAAGATTTAGGTGCTGCAAAGAAAATACTTGAAATGAAAATTTGCAGGGAAAGAGACTCAAGGAAACTGTGGCTATCTCAACGGGGTTATGTTGAGAAAATACTAGAAAGGTTTGCGATGAGCAACGCAAAACCAATTAGCACTCCATTGGTGAATCACTTTAAGCTCTCATCAAAACAGTGCCCGAAGACAGATAAGGAAGCTGAAGATATGGCAAAGGTTCCGTATTCTAATGCTGTTAGCTGCTTGATGTATGCTATGGTATGTACTCGTCCTGATTTAGCTCATGATGTTAGTCAAGTTTGTAAGTACATGTCTAAACCTGGTAAGCAACATTGGGAAGCAGTCAAGTGGATCTTTCGATACTTAAAGGGTACTATGGGACATGGTATTGTTTTTGGTAGTCAGCGGGATAATCCTTTGGTTGTAGGATATGTGGATTCAGACTATGCAGGTGACTTGGATAATAGAAGATCTACGATAGGGTATGTTTTTACTCTTGGTGGATGACCTATTTGTTGGAAGTCTACTGTTCAATCTGTTGTGGCACTATCTACAACTGAAGCTGAATACATGGCAGCGGCTGAAGCTGCAAAAGAAGCTTTATGGCTCACTGGTTTAGTGAAGGAGTTGGGTGTTCAGCAAGGTGGAGTTCAATTGCTTTGCGACAATCAAAGTGCTATTCACTTGGCTAAGAATTAGGTATATCGTGCTAGAACTAAGCACATTGATGTACGTTTTCATAATATCAGAGAGTTGGTTGCATCTGGAGAGGTTTTGTTTCAGAAGGTACATACTGATGAGAATGCCGCTGATATGTTCACCAAGCCAATTACGACAGACAAGTTCAAGCATTGTTTGGACTTGTTGAATGTTTCGAGTTGTTAAAGAAGTAAGGTAACCCAACCCACATTGAATGTTTCCTAAAGGGTAGGGTATTCTCCAAGGTGGAGATTTGTAAGGTATGGCTCATAAATATACCCGTAAAGAGGACAAGGGATGGAGTGAAGTGAGCGAACATCAACTGTCCTTACAAAGAAAGTATTGTAGTGGGGGTTACGATTATGTGGGTTGAGGGTCACCCCCGCGGTATGGTACAGGGTTAATTTTGTAATTATATACCAGGGTTTTCTATTATAAATAGAGATGTAACCTAAACCTATGAGAGATTGAATAAAATTTCTAGCGCCACCTAGGCACCGATGACGTAAGCACATTGTCGAACCTCGTTAAAATTCTTATGTTCTTTCGTTTACTTTTCCCGATTCTTCAACAATTTTTTTTAATTATCTTTTAAATATATAGTGGCAGAGCTTTGTAGTGCATAACTCTTATAGGATAAAACCTTGTACTGGTGAAACTATGTAGTGTTAAACCTTGTAGTAATAAACCCTATAGTGCATAGCCCTATAATGTCAGAGCCCTACAGGACGAAACAATGTTATTTTGAAGGTTGTGGGTATAACACTTGTTCCCTATTAATCGAGAGGCTTCGAGTTTCTGAGTGAATGGTATGCTCCATCTAACGTGCTACAAGTGGAGGTTCTTCTGATGGATAAAGCTACAGAGGAACAATTCCATTTCTTTACATTACCTTACATAATGTGTATAGGTATTGTCTCAATATGAAGAACCCAAATGGATATCGAGACTTACCGACTATGATATTGGGTATATGATAATTAGGGCGAAGGTGTTGAATGAAGATGTGTCATGGACAAACATTAAGAAGGATATCTTAGTATACATACTTCATGAGGAGAGGGAAGATATGTGAAACCTTTTAGTAGAAGGTGGTTGATGGAGGCCAAAGATTCGTATTCATCATGAAGCACAACCAAAATTAAATATTAGTTAACACATTGATCCTTTGGAAGATTCTCCGCTCTGTTGAAGTGAATCTTAAAGCCTTCAGACTTCTGCTCGAGTTCACTTGAAGTTCTGTTTGATTTCTATTAAAGTCTTTGAGAAGCTCCACATTCTTCGGACGACTTTCAATTTAGAACTAATATTTGTGTATGATAATATTGTTTACGCTCAATGATTATTGCATTAATTCCGTATTATTTCTAACAAATTGTAACAACAAATCGAAGTAAAAAAAATGACAAATAGACAATTTGGTGACACATATCCTTTTTTGAGTAGTCCCTTGACACATATCTTTTGATATTATATGTGATATTTCATATTTTTGGCTAAAGTTTTGTCTTAGCTAACATACTTTTTGCTAAAATTATGTTTCTTCCTTGTTAACATGTCTATGTATATTTTGAAAAATATTGTGTTTTTACAACATAATTATTCAAATATAATCATTGAATATAATTAATCTTTGTATTTTTTGAATAGATGTATCTTTAATTAGACACTCTTTCTCATGGTCGTATTTATTAATAAGATAAATGTAGAAGTGTTTTCATCCTAGAGTTTCATTTCATTTTGTTTAGTTTATTTTTTTTAATTTGGTTTATTTTATAATATAATATAGTTTTATATATATATATATATATATATATATATATGTAGGATATGGTTTAAAAATATAATGTAGTAGTAAATAATATATATATATATATATATAAAATATATATAATAATCTAGTTTTTTTATATTTAAATAAATATATTATAGTATGAGTTTATATTATGAAATATATATATGTTTTTTCAAGTCATTATTATTATTATTTAATTATATTTTTTATTGCAGGGTTCAGGTCATCCAAGTCCAAGTCCAGTGGTCCAAGATTCAAGTCCAATTCGGGTCACCCAGGCCTAGTCAGGCTCACAAGCCTGATCCAACTGGTGAGTCATTTCAAGGCCCAATTGCAACTAACCCGAAGCCCAATGATGTAGCCCAAAGTGGAGAAACCCGTTAGGGTTTCATACTTTTGTCCAGCGCCGCCAGAAGCCTGGAACCGTCAGATCTGAGTCTATCTGACGGTCCAGATCAACCAATAGCTACGGTTGCAACCCTTAGCCATGCGTCGCATCACCTCAACCGTCAGATCTGAACCCATCCAATGGTCTAGATCGAAAGAAGATAGGGTTTCATACTTTTGTTCAGCGCCGCCAAAAGCCTGGAACCGTCAGATCTGAGCCAATCTGACGGTCCAGATCAAACAATAGCTAGGGTTACAACCCTTAGCCATGCGTTGCATTACCTCAGATCGAAAGAAGATATGGTTTTATCTCAACCCGAACCATCGACGTCGATGTCACTGGCCAGATCCCAAAAGATTTGGGTGCATTAAGTGCACCAGTCGCCCCTAGTTGTCCACTGCCATAGATTGATGACTCACAGAGAGCCCCTCCCTCTGACTTGTCTGAAAGTAGCACCGGGAGGTTCTATAAAAGGATTTAATGTTTCAAATCACGGTGTGAAAATGTGATAACGCCTGCAAAATAGTGATTTCGCCGCCGTCCGAGCTACTCGCTACACTCGCAATAGCGTCCAATAGCGCCTGCGACGACCGTGATAGCGCCCGCGACGGCCACAATCACGGTAAAGCAGAAATGACCGAAAACGAGATCGCGATTTGAAACTCAAACCTGCGAAAAAAAGTGGAAAACATAAATAATAACAAAAAAGGAGCAAAAACTACAACATACCAAGAACCAAAACCATACAAAGACACAAAATGAAACGAATGCAGCCCGAACCACAACAGAGGTAGAAAAACAAATAAAAACCCACCTTTGAAGTAGATCCGACTGTGGAGTGCTTCACGTGAGCCATAGAACATCCCCATCGAAGGTAAATTATTAACTTTGGGTAGTTTGGGTCTGATTTTTGGTTAAGGGTATGGGAAAGTTGGTTTTTAGGTCTAATCGTGAGAGGGTTTGTTTTTGGTAGAGTTTATTTTGGATATCACGCTCCCCATGGCCACCGATTTACGGTGGCGGGGGCCTTGGTTTTTGCTCTCGACGGTGAGGGGGCTTAAAGAAAGAAGGAGAGCGTTTTTTCTCTTCGGGTTTTAGGTTTAAAAATGAGAGAAATGAGAAGGTAAGGTCGGGTTTGGCCTTGTTTTTACCCTATTGATCTGGACTGAAATGACGTCGTTTTGAGGGACTGTTCCTGTGCTGAAATGACGTAGCTTTAGGGGGCAGGGAAGTGCTTCAGTGCTTGGTTTGGGGGTTAATTGCATATTAAGTGCCTCAGGATTTGTATTTTCATTTTTTGGTCATTAAATGAAAATTCTTGCATGTTTAATTTCAAGCTTTAATTTTGTTTTGTTTACATTTTGGCATTCGCCTAGTTGTTGAGCTATATTATTGTATTTACCTATATGGATAATTTACATGTTATTATATTTTATTTATATATATATGGTATGTTTTGAATAGCTTCTAGGTCATTCTTTCAATTTAAAATGTTTGATACCCTCGCAGGCATAAATCGACTTGAAATTAAAATAATTTGACTAAGGGTAATATTCATTCATTTTAAAATTATCGTAAAGTGATTGTCTTGACGTATAAGTTCAGTTTCAAATATTTTAAAATGAAAGTATATCGCATTAAATTAAACCCTAAAATTTGACCTCACTTAAAATTTGGGGAATAAAAGAAAAAAAAATGTTCCTCTATTTAAATTCTTCGAGAAAAGATCGTTAGATTTTATCTAAGGTCCGATCTCAACGTCTTTAAATAATCGAATATTCTTCTTCTTTCTGATTTGTAATTTTAAATTAATTTGATTTCATTTCATGAATTTGAATATTAGGGTGATATTATAATATTTATTTGTTTCGATTGGAGTATAAATTGATTGTCTCAAGGTATGAGAGATCAATTCCTCTCGATAGGAAATCATTAAATATTACGGTGTTTCATTCCAAAATTCAAGAATTTTATTTGAAGGGATCATTAATTAAATTAAATTCGAACTTATGAATTTTATTACAAAGACAAATAATTAATGGACAAGGTATCAATTTAGGGCATTGTAGGGGTGTTAATCATTCCCCACACGTAACCAACTCTCGAACTTATTTTCTGGTACGCATACCTTTTAGTGTTATTTTAATAATTTTTAAAATTTAATTTTATTAAAATAGCAAAATATTTTGGGTGTCCAATCACACCCTAACCAACGATTGATGGTGACTCCTTAAACTATGTTTTTCATCAAATTATTCGAGACGAGATTTTTTACACCACACTTAAAATAATTAATTTTATTTTCGAAAAAATCGTTTCGACAATAAATTTATAGAAAAATATGTATTTATAGGAGACAAGTTTACATACAAAATTGTTTTTGTAAACTCAATTAATTATTTCTTTACAACACAACTACTTATGAATAGAATTTGCTTTACTGTTTTTAGATACCTACCAACATTATAAACTACTAACAGTTAGTTCAATTATACTATGTAATAATTAATTTTTATGTATAAAATATTTAAATGAATGAGTCTATAGTGAACATCGTACATCGAAACACACTATTATTGTAACATACCAAAACATACTATTATATAAATTATCCTTATTAAAAAATAGTAAAAAGAAAACTCAGATTCATGATTAATCCATTTTAACAATTTAATTGGAATTGTAGTTAGAATATAATTAAATAACTAATTTTTTTTATTAAAAACAACATTGCAAACTACAATGTTTTTACCATGACTATTTAACTGTTATCCCATTTCACTTTGATCAATTATCTTTTAATTTTATCAATCAAACTATCTAATTATTTAGTTGTATAGTTAAATAAATTTAAAATTTGTATAATTATAAATTTAGCCCTCAATACTTATACATTCTATCGATTTTATCCTAATTTAAATTTAATTCAATAAATTAACCCTTCAATCATAATGTGACATGTGTCAACACATAGTCATGACACATTTCGTTAATGACACATGTCACCACCTGATTTGAATTTTTTATTAATTTTAATTTATTTAGTTAAATAAATTTTCTATCCAATTAAATGATGACACATGTCCTCTCGATCGGATATAAAATAAGCTAAAGATGAATTACATTTGTTGAGGGTTGAGCCTAAGTTCAAATGTGTGATAATCAGCACCCTTACCACTGAACCAAATACATCATTTAGTTGGTTAAGTACACCAAGATTTATTAATTTTATAATATTGGTAATAAAAAATTATTTCAATGATATTTAACTTTATATATTTTTACATTTTAAAACAAGATAAAACTAAATTAATATTTTTATATTTTAAACAAAATTTATGAAAGAAATCAAAAAATATAAAAATAAAATATTTCTATATTTTTAAACAGAATAAGTTTATATTTTTTTATATGAGCATAAGATAACAACGACAAAGAATTATTTAAAAAAAAATCAACGGGAAAATAACTAAAAGATGTTCTAATGTCAAACTACAACAATTACGCATTAAACCAATTAAAATGAACGTAATAAACACACCAGAAAAATTCTAAATTAAAATGAACGTAATAAACACACCAGAAAATTTCTAATAGAAAGCATAAGATAACTAAAACAATTGGTATACCAATTAAAATATTTTTATTTTTTTATATTACTTGACTTCTTCCATAAATTTAATTTTAAAATATAAAAATTATAAATTTAATTTAAAAATATAAAAACAATAAACTTATCTTGCATTGTTAAAAAATGTAAAAACATTTAAAATTAAATATTATTTGTATATTTTTTATTTTTATTTTTTTCTATCATTAATAATGTTATGAAATAGATAGTTGTTATAAATAACTAATCAAATGACATTTGGTTTAGCGACTAGGGCATTATTCATCAATAAAGGGAATCCAAGTTCAAACTCCCACAAGTGCAATTCATTTTTAGCTATTTTCTATCCAATTAGAAGTGACATGTTTCATTATTTGATTGAATAAAAATTTGTTGAATTAAATTTAACTTAGGAACAAAATTGTAGAATATATAAATATTAATGATTAAATGTGAGATTATATCAATTTTATTATCTGTAACGTCAACACTTACGTTAAATATAATAGTAAGTGATTTGATTGACATCATTTAAATAATTAAGTGATCTGATTGATAAAATTAAAAAAATAGTGGTCAAACTGAAAAGAGACAACAATTAAGTGGTTATACGTATAGTTTACCCTTAAAATTAAATTGACCACTGATACGTATAGTTTACCCTTAAAACTAATTTCTTAAAATGAATTAAAGTGATCCTTGTATTTTGTTAATATTTACTTAATAAAAAAAAATTATTTAGTAGTATATTTTGATATGTTGTTTTTAGTGATGTATTGCAGTGTGTTACATTAATTATTTTTGTATTTAAATATGTATATCTTGTTATTATGATTATGCTCGTATCTTATATTTGTAATTTTAAAAATATAAATTCATTAATTAATTAAATATAACAAAAAAATATTCGAGACCAAAAAATATGGAAAGAAAAAAGTTTAAAATAAATAATTTTTAAGGTTCGAGAGCCAAAACTATTCAACTTACAGTTGTCGCACACATTCCCTTTGTGTGAAAACAAAATAAAATTACAATAATAAAATTAGGTTTAATACAAAAATAGTGTCCAAATTATATTTTAAAAAATATTTTAGTGTTTAAAGAATTTTTTACTAAAAATATGTGTTTAACTTATTCACTGTTACTATTTTAGGTGCTCGGACGTTAACCGCCGTTAAAAATCATCGTTAAGTGATACATATTATATTTTGAGAATTTTTATTTAAAATAAAAAATATATTTAAAAAACCTTAAATTTTTTCATATCTTAAAAAAATCCAAACCTTTTAAAACTTTAGTTTTAATCCCATTGCCACCGCCAGCCGCCACCAACACCGTTAATCGATCGAACACCTAACGACGTGTCACCAACCAACTACCTACGACCAAAACCCTATACTTTCGCAACCGATCAAACACCAAAAAATGATATAAATGAAAGATTTTATTTTAGGGTTGCTAAAGTATGGAAGTTTTCTTAGTGGGTGGTTTTGGTCGATTGATTTTATTCATATGTCATTGGGTGTTCGTCCGATTGATGGTGTTGGTGGTGGCCGGTAGTGATAAAGGGATTAAAATTAAGGTTTTAAAAGTTTGGGGTTTTTTATGATTTGATTTTTTAAAAAATTATATTTTTATTTTAAAAAAAAATTCTCAAAATTAATATAATGTGCCACATGTTACTTAATGGAGATTTACAGGCACCTAAAATGGTAACGGAGAAAACATTATATACTAAAAAGTTTTTCAATGCATAGTTTAATCACTTATTTTTGTATTAAGCCATAAAATTATTTAAAAGTTTAAACATATAATTAAAATATTAAAATTTATAAAAACATATTCTATAAAAAGTATAAATTTTTTAAAGGTCTATTATTTTTTTCATCAATTAATTTAAAAAACTTAAAAAAGAAATAAAAAAATTAAAATCTAATTTTTTTTTTTTAAGATTTCAGAGCAAAAAATAGCATGAGGTTAAAACGAAGGAATCCAGTTTATTGTTGTCGCACGTGTTCATTTGACTATATTGACTTCGAAAGAAGCTTCTCAAGAAAAAGGATCATACTTGCTTCTTTCCCCTATCTCTTTTCTCTCAACTTTCTCAAGTTTCGAATGGAATAATAATGATCAATTTGTTTTTTTTATTAAAGTCAGTTCACCTCAACTGAATTCAGCTATAGCTTTAATTCCATTTTAATGTTTTTGTTTCTTATCTGGGTTTTATGATTAACGCTGGGATTTTTAGTGCATTAGATTTCGTGGATTTAGGGTTTTTAATTGATTTGCTAGTTAGACGAAGTTCATTTATTTGTTTTGTGTAGTTTTTAATGTGGGGTTTGTTCATCTTGTTTGAATTTAGCAACTTTGTTGTGATTTCACTTGAGACTGTTTGAATTTGATCAATCTGTTGATTTGCTAGTTAATAGATGACATTAGGGTTTTTGGTGATTTTGATTTAGACTTATGTTTATTCTATATCTGGATATTGATTTCTTTGGTTGAAATCTTAGCTTTTGGATGATAGTGAGGAACTTGGAATTTGGAAACTGAAATGCCCGCTGATCAGCATTTCTCTCGATTAGATACTTTACAGTTGAAATCTCAGATTGAAAGGAAGATTGATCGTAATAATGTGGGGAAATACTTCGATCTGCTTTCTAGATTTTTGAGTCTTAAGATCGAAAAACACGTGTTCGATAGGCTCTGCATTGATACAATAAGGCGAGAAAATGTTCTTCTTCATAATCACCTCCTCAGATCAGTTATTAGAAATGCTTCACTTTCAAAGACTGCTCCAGCAAGAGAGAACAAATTGGAAGGTTCTTTAAGTGTTAAATTGGAAACCAGATTTCAAAGAAATATTCTTCAGTCACTGTGCAAAGACATTTCTCAATCCCCTTGCAAAGGCCGGACCCTAAATCTTCAAGACTGGAAGTTGAGGGACCGCCCAAGTCCTTTAGGGCCTCATGGGAAGAACCATAGTACTGCTTGTGGAGATGCGCCTCCTAAAGTTCAAGAACAGATTGTTACTGAATTACTTTCATCGAGTAGCCGACCGCCTGGTTCGGTGGAGGATGGAGAAGTGGTTAATCAAGCTGCAGGAAGTCCAAGCATTCAGAGTAGGAGTCCTGTTAGAGCCCCGCTTGGCATCTCTTTTAATGCTAAAGGAATACGGAGAGTTCCTTGGAACGGGTTGGAATCTGCTTCTGATACTTGTTATTGCAGAGGTGTACTGCCTGATAGCATCTCTTTGAGAAAGAGATTGGAACGGGAGTTGGAAGGATTAAACATCTCAGTAGATTGTGCTGATGTGTTGAACAATAGTCTTGATATCTTCATGAAGAGATTGATAACGCCATGCTTGGAACTAGCTGGTTCGAGATCTGAGGAGAAACTTATCGAGCAAGGTCGTAATTGGTCCATTGCCTCTTTGAATGGGATGCAATGCAACATGACCAATTTTCCCGAAAACAAAGTCGGTACATTTCTACATCGCTGTTAGACTTTCAAGTCGCAATGGAGCTAAATACCCTCATTCTTGGAGTAGACTGGCCAACACAACTTGAGAAGGTTTGCCTTCCTGCTCAGAAGAGTGAACAATGACTTGAATTGGATCAGGTTCTATCATGAGCAATTTTGTGACATTTCAATTATAAAGTCCATTCTCGTATGGATCTTGGTTGTACCATTTATATATAACAGATGAAGTAAATAATTATAAAAGTTACAAGGGTTTCAGATCAATCTGATTAGATTGTATATAGGTCAAGGCATCGATTCCGGAGGCGCGACACTTTAACATGGTGAAATGCAACTATATCGACACTTTGTAGGAATCTACCAGTCACGAACAGGTTAGCAAATATCTCACTCTGATATTTATAGTTTTCTGTTTGCTTTATTGAACACTTATTTTTTTTTAATAATGAAGGCTATATTTGAGTTTTTGGGTCTGCTATTGTTGATCTAGTAATTTGAGCTTTAATCTACTTGGTTCCTTATATCGGAACCGTACCAATAGAATTTGAAAATCATTTGTTTCAAGGGAGCTGTATATCCTTACATGAGATTGGATGCTTTTCACTTATTTTCTTCTGCTTGCCCCTTCTATGGCATTTGAGATTCACCTGCTTGGGGTCATAGATGAAACCATAAAGGAAATGGTTTTTATATAAACCATTTGTGTTATTATCTTGCATATCTTGAAAGGAAGAGACAAATGGTTCTAACTTGATATCTTAAACAAGGTAGTGTAATGGTGAGCATATTTCTATAGGCAACGTTTCATTCATTCACTTTACATGTAGCTCTGCTCGTAGATTTCCGTATTGTTTACTTTTCCATAACTCGGATCAATTAGCATGTAAAGTTACTATGAGTGCATGCGTCTTATAGGCATTGTTTATCTATTAGTGATTCAGTTTGAATGACTGAAGGTTCATCGGCAAGATTTGAGGTCAGTTCGTTTTAGGAAAGATTTTATCTTGTATTTATGTTAGGATAGTAACAAACATTTGATTTAGCTGAAGCATTGAAACTTTTTTCCAGAGTTTTTCTTCTTCTTGTAATTATAGATAAGAGCTGAGATCATTAATGATAAATGCTCCTTCATGAAAGACTGGAAATTTTTTGTTTTTTATTTTTAAATTATATATTTTTTTGTTAATTTAACAATTTCATAGCCATAGATAACGTTAATTTGTTGTCGTCACCCTGTCACTTTTATTGCTACTTTTATGACAATGTAAATGAAACCCCTTATCTAACTCATTACAGTGCCAAGTAATCTCATCAGAAGCTAAACAATACTTGTCCCAAACCCTGAAAAATTGTCTACCAACAGTTCATACCTCTGAGAAACATTCTCAGTTAAAAGCATCACACCTTGTACGGATGTTCCCGTTCCTCCCCGTCTTAACACCTACACGGCCGAGTTTAGTAATGGCAGTGATAAAGGCGTTGTTAAAAGCATTTGAATTGGTGGCCCATGCGTTTACCAGAGGCTTAGACCTCTGGTCCGTGAATAAAACCTGGTCGGAGGTAAACAGACCCTTGCCTTGCTGCAAGTTCTGGAAGTAAACATTGTCGAATGTCCTGGGCGTGTTTGGGTCCATCTTGATGGCTATCCGGGGATCAACATTCCTGGGACACATCTGTTGCAGTTGGGTTGCATACGCCCGGTTGAGTGTCGGGTCCACCGGATTTCGACGGCTGAAGTTGTATATCCTGTTTGAAAACTTGTTGCAATGAGAGAATCCGACGCTGTGTGCACCTGCAAAAATATAAAACAAGCAGTAAAACCCAAAGATCATGCTTGTGCTCCTATGCAGATATTCATATCACAATCATAAATATTATATTCGTAGAAATTTATTCGTATCCGACACTCATGCGATTAATATTAATTATACCTGAAAGAGCAATCATGTCTGTTTGGGAGAGTCCATTTTCTGCAAACAAAGAATTGAGCTGATTCAAGTTGAAAGATGGTTGAGGCAGCTTTCCATTGACACTAGTAGCTGTGGAGCTTAACCCATCCAATCTTCCCAATTCAACAGCATAAGATGGTCCACCTGACTGCAATTTTCATCACATTTCATCATATCATGACCCGTTTCTTCTTTACATTGATTGAAAATATAATAATAACACGGGGAATACAAACCAGAGCAATAACATCCCGAGTTGCCATTGCCAATATATCAGCACAAGAAACCTTGTTTCTGCACCCAGGAACTGCATCGACCGCTTGTTTAGCTTTGATCACGGTATCGAAACCATCTCCGGCTAATGACAGGTTATCGGGGTGATCCTTCTCGGCTGTACTGCTGCCTGTGGATTGAATGATTACTGAAGCATCACATCCCTGTTAAGTGAGAAAAAAAGAAAAAGCCAAGAAAACACGAAGATTAAACTTCAATAACTCACTCCAACATGGAGAAAAAAACTCGAAAGGGTGTTCTTGAAAGAACCTGGACAAAGCAATCATGGAAGAAGAGACGAATAGTTGCAGGGACAGTGACAAAAGTTTGTCTGAATTTCTGAGTAACGGCATTTCTAACAATGGATTCTACGTTGGGACAAGTATTAGCATAGTAATTTCGTCTTAGTTGAGCTGATGCTGTCTCAGGGAGCAAAAAGATACTAAGAGAAAGCGATAGCACAAATAGAACGTTAATGGACCGAGCCATTTGATATGAAATTTGAGTAATTGCAGACAGGTCGATTGTGAAGAGAGTTATTTAAACAGATGGAGTTTGGCAAATGTTAATGCAAAAGGAAGAAGTTTCCAAGTGGTGTCGAGAAGCCAGTTGGATGAGAATCTTTTTGAACTGCAAGGTGAGTGTGCAATGCGGCAATGTGTGTGTTTTAATAATACAGAGAGACAGAGACAAGGTTTTGAAAGGGAGGTTGATGTGTTTTTTTTTGTAAGGTTTCGTCAATGGCCGCCTTTTATCGTTTTCGAAACACTGCTATCTTCCGTTGCAGAAATCCCCCTTCTCAGACTGTTAACTTCAAAACCATCCAAAAACGTGGTCCAAGCGGGATTGATAAAGAAACAGTGAGCGCTGAAAATTGAGCACAACTAAGAACTCGTGGCACGCACGTTAAGACTTTTCTCTGTGTCTGTGTGCTTCCACGACGGGAAATAGTAAAATTCTCCATGCATGCACGCACCATACTAATATTCAATAAATTTATTGAAAGATTACGGACAAAACAAGATCTATTAATTGATTGAATGGTTGATGATACTTATGTTATCTCACATTGAAAGAGTTCGAATATCGGCATTTATCTAAGTCTAATACATTTAAAATTTCAAACAAAACAACTCATTGGAGATTTGATAAGATTATAACAAGTTTTTATGAAACCGATAGTAAAATAGATAGTGAGGAGAAGATCATGGTTAGGTTAAAACTTAAATTTGAAAATACTGTCGATGTCTTTCATAAAATAAACATATGATTAGACTAATTAATCAAATCATCTTGCTGACTGTTCATGGCTATTGTACTGTTAATAACGTGCAGAGTTTATATTTAACCGATAATAATATTATTAACAATGAAAATAAACAGGGGTTGATTCAGGTAGATCGATCCGAATTAATCAAGACAAAACCTTAAAATCAAAAGGCAAAAAATAAAATAAACTAGTCATCTAAAAGTTCTTAACATTCCACATTTACGAAATGAACCACTCTATTTATCTTTTCTCTTTTCCCTTTAAGTTTGGTTGGTAGGATGGATAAAATAATGAAAAGTTAAAAATTTATTTGGAAAAAAATAAGAATAAAAAATTATGATTTAAGATTAACGAAACTTCCAAAATAATAAGATAACTTTATTTACCAATTTATAATATGTTGATAAAAATATTATTTTAATCTAATATTAACATTAAATTTCAAAATTCAATCTTAAATAAACAAAAAAAAACATTACAGCACCACCAATAATTGTATATTTTTAATAATTAAAACAACGTGAGCAGATACAATTTTTATTCTCCATATCTAGATTTTGCTGCAACATTACAATAAAATAAAATAAAACATTTAAATTTCTAGTTTAGGCTGTTATACACAAAACATAATTCCAGACTAATCCTGACCCATGCATTATTATCATGGTTATCAAAACTGGACCATACCGGCCGGTTCAACCAGTTGAACCGTGAACCGATGGCCTGTCCGGTCCGGTTACCTCACAAAATCGGGTTGGCAATGAACCGGCTGAAAACTGGTAAAATCGACTGAAAACCAGTAAAATCGGGGTGAACCGACTGAAAACCAGCAAAACCGGTTTGAACCGCCGGTTCACTTTTTTTCTTTTAAAAAAAATTAAACCAAACGACGTCGTTTGTTCAACGAGCCAAGTCAAATTTGAGTATTGCTGAGCTCGACTCGAACTCGAAAATTTTAAAAGTAAGCTCAACTCGACTAAAAAACTCACGAGCTAAAAAATATCAAGTTCAACTTGAACTCGAAATATAATATTAAAACTTGAACTCGAAAAGGCTCGAACTCAAAAAAAAATTTAGAAGTTCGATTGAAGCCTAAAATTTAAGCTCAATTGAAGCAAAATAATAGTTCGCTCTGTGCTCACCAAAAACTCTATGATTTTGAATGTTAAATTACCTCTATTATTTATAGAAGTAAGTTGGGATGCTCTTCTATGTTTCTTAGCTATGTAGGATTGTTTTGTTCTCATATTTTCTCTTTAAACTTTTGGGATGCTCTTCTATGTTTCTTAGCCATGTGAGATTATTTAAAAAAAAAAATTAAACCAAATGACATCATTTGTTATGATTTTTTTAAGCCCCAATTTTATTTTTTTATTATAGTTATATAATTATATTTATTATTTAATATGTTTTACCTTAAATATTATGTTGTAGTTGATTTGAATCATTTTGTTTCACTTGATTTTATGGTTTTTAATTTATATATGTTATGACTTGTGATATTTTTATACATTTTAATATTGTAAACTTAAAAGAAGTGTTACATATATATTAATATTGCTTTGAATATTATGTAAAATTAAAAAAAAATTATTTTATATAAAATCCGATTCAACCGCGATTGAATCCAATTAAACAAGTGAACCAATGAACCAGTACCTTTATCGGTTCAATATTCGATCCGGTTTTAAAAATATTGATTATTATAGTATTAAATTAATGGATATGATTGAAAAAGAAAAGGAAGTAGGAAATGATGGCTATTATAATTGGGCTACTCATGCACGTAACCTTTCTTTGCCCTTACTTTTATGTAATAAAGTAGGATTCCCTCTTTGCCCTACAACATGTTTATAAATGTAGGCAGGAAATATTTCAAGAACGGCGGGTTAATATACGGTGTTATCGGATATATTAAAAGATATTTAATAAATTTGGTTTAGTGCTACTGGAAATGTTGACTAATAATAATGTAGTAGGTCTAAGTCATGAAGGAATATTAAAAAATTGTGCAATCGGCAAACTTAACTTGTCGGTTCGTGTCGATCCAAATTAAAAATGTATCGATCCACAACGATATAACAGGTAAAACTATGACAAAACTAGTATTGAAATGATAAAACCGATAAAGCGGTACCAAATATATTTAAAGTGTCGGTACTTTAATATAAGGATCGACACTTCATTAATTTAAAAGAGATGCAGTTTTAGCGCCTATAAAGTGTCGATACTTTCAAAAAATATATCGATCAACAACGATATAACAGGTAAAAATATGATAAAACTGGTATCAAAATGATGAAACCGGTAAAACGCTATCGGATATATTGAAATTGTCGAAACTTTATATAAGGATCGACACTTTGTGAATTTAAAAGAGAAGTAGTTTTAGCGCCTATAAAGTGTCGATACTTAAAAAAAATCGATCAAACAACGATATAACATGTAAAAATATGATAAAACCGGTATCAAAATGATAAAACCGGTAAAATGATACCGGATATATTAAAAGTGTCGATACTTTCGTAAGTACGTGTAATAAATTATCGATACTTTCAAAGAAATACGTAATTATCCTTTCGAAAGTATCGACACCTGACATAAAAGTATCGACACTTTTGTATTTGTATCGATTAAATATAAATAACATATCCGATGAAAATATAAAGGTCATAGCTAAATATCCTCTGAAAATAGATAGAGCGGACGAGTTTTTGAAATCGAAGCGTAATTGTTGCTGCATTTCAGAAGGCGTTTCTAAAGCAAAGTTTGTTTGTTTGTTGCTGCAGTCGAATCGAAAAGTATATTGTCGAAACCCTAATTTTTTATTATTACAGTAATCGCGATAGGGTTTTTATGTGTTGTTTGGGGTTTTGGACTAAAGAAGCATTTGAGACCGATTGCAGGTAGAAAGTGATATTCAAGGAAAAATATAAATGTCGATACTTTTATTAAATATTATAGGTAGAAAATGATATTATAGGTTGTATAAATGTGCCGACACATTTTGTAGTGGCCATTCAAATTCTTTTGAAGAAAACCGTTTTACCACAAGAGTAGTTATCTATATTTGTATATTGAATAAAGTGTATGTAACAAAATAATTTGATTTGTGTAAACTGATATATAAAGGCCAGGAAAAATGGAGTCAATGGGTTGGAAAATTGTTGGTGGCGCATATGACTTTGAAATTGAGGCCGAGACTCGAAAGCAACCAAAGGGTGGATATATGTACTTCTAGTAAGTATCAATGTCTTTTTGTTATTATTGTTGAAATGGTAATTGGATTAAAGTATCGATAAACTTTAAATTGATTACAAATTTTAATTTATGCAGGATTCATCATAATTGACATGTGTGGTTTTCAAATTTTGTAACAGACATGATTGCGGCATGTATGTGATGATGTGGATGGAATCGATCGGTTCTACAGGGGCAACTGGTGATTTTGTAAGTGGAAAGAAAAAATTCGTTTGTGGTAAAATTGTTAAATATCGTAGATTGAATGCTGTAGTTTACAATACTTAACGTTCTGACAATTTGAATATAGGTTGTTGGAGAGTGGGATCGATCGCGAATATTAAACGATCTCGTAAGCCACAATCAAAATCAACGAAGACAGGAGATAACAAAAGCTGCCATGAGACATAAGAATAACAAAATGATGCAATGATGTAAATGTAGGGTTAATTTTGTATTAGATTTATAATTTTGTATACGATTTATAATTTTGTATGTGAATGTAATTATGAATAAGATGAGAAAAGTTAGCAGTAGGTTGTTGTACATGACATGTTTCTTATACACATTAAGAGTCATGTTGATACTTACTATATATGGAGATTGTTGTCTGTATTATACCAAATGTCATCATAATTGTCATCATGTGCGAGACTGAATGGCCATTCCATATTGAGGGTATGTACAATAACTACAAAATTAACTTTAAAGCAAAAGGTAAATTTACAATATGGCAAACAGGGTGTAACCATAAAGTGTCGATCCATATATAAAAGGTGTCGATCCCAGAAACATCGAAACCCATAAGTATAATGTAATAGGTAATTTTTCAATCTAACCGGTATAAGTATATCGGATTTATGAGAGAATAGGTGTAATATATGTATCGTCACTTTTTAATTTTGTGTCGATACTATTGGTCCAGAATGAATGGCAAACAGGGTGCAACCATAAAGTGTCGATCCATATATAAAAGGTGTCGATCCCAGAAATATCGAAACCCATAAGTATAATGTAATAGGTAATTTTTCAATCTAACCGGTATAAGTATACTGGATTTATGAGAGAATAGGTGTAATATATGTATCGACACTTTTTAATTTTGTGTCGATACTATTGGTCCAGAATGAATGGCAAACAGGGTGCAACCATAAAGTGTCGATCCATATATAAAAGGTATCGATCCCAGAAACATCGAAACCCATAAGTATAATGTAATAGGTAATTTTTCAATCTAACCGGTATAAGTATACCGAATTTATGAGAGAATATGTGTAATATATGTATCGAGACTTTTTAATTTTGTGTTGATACTATTTTTAAATATCGATTGTTTTCCCCCGTTCATTATATTATATATAGTATATAAACTCTAAATCGACAAACCCTAAACTTTTACTAAAGGCAAGCAGGCAGAAGAGAACTCTTCCTATCCGAAGAATACTAGCGTTATCATAACAGTGACGATCAGATATTCAGGTAAATGTATCGATATTTTATGGGTTTGATTAATTTCTATATTGGAGTTTTTTTCCTGGATGTTTGTGTTCCAATTGTAATAGCATCCAACCAAAATGGCTCTAAAACGTCAGCGTCAGAAGCGCGGTCTTTCTCAAAGCTCTTCTCAACCCAGTTCTTCTCAACCACAACCTCCTTTTGAAACAAACGATTCTTCTGAGGAAATCAGGTCCTTCGAAACTCTGAACTTTAGATCCGATATGGAGAAACAAAGATGGCAGACGAGTTTTAAAGTAAGGAAGATTCGTCCCGAACGTGTCATTGACCTGGGTTTCTTGTTTGATGATAAATATGCATTTAGTTTTAAATCCATATTTAAATCTTGGGGTTGGCTTGAATTCCTTGGTGTAGAACCAAAATATTACCCCAACCTAGTTAGAGTCTTCTACAACAATGCTTCCTTACAGCACGAGCCTAATAAGACTAATATAATAGGAATTAATACACATGTCATGGGGAAGGATATATATATATATATCCAGAAACTATTGCGGAGGGTTTAGGTGTAGCGAATAAAGGGGATTCAGATGAAAATGATGTAGATTGGTCTACAATTAAACGGGTTGCTAGAAATAGCCCAATTCACCTAGATGTAGAGTCGAGAGTGTTTCACAAAATGCTCACATGGTAAATCCGGCCTAGTGGGGGAAAACATTCAACGCTTCGAGACATCGATTATTGGTGGATAGCAAAGTATAAATCCAAATCCAAAACGGCTCCAAACATTGCTAAACTCATATTTAATACAATTGTATATATGGTCACAAAGGGAGCAACAATTTCAACTTCACTACCATATGTATGTGTCATCACCCTTCTGTTGAAGATGAAAGAAGTTGATTTTGTTCGATTAACCCGCAAGATTGACATGTTATTTATTAAAAAAGCGGGATATGATTTTGTTGAAAAACTCGGTTGGAAGCATGTCAAGGAGGTTGGATTAGATCAAGAGAGGGAGGAAATGAACCCCATTGGCCATGAAGAAGAGCAACCAATTGGAGACGCAATGATGGAAGAAGCTCCAGTTGCAGAGGATGTCACAATTAAGACCGTGATAGAATATATGATCAATTTTCGGGAGCATATTGATTCCCTTGTGAGTGGAATGCGAGCCGATATTTCATCATTGCGCGATGAAGTCTCCATGTTGCGTGACGAATTACGTCAACGACATCAAACGAGTTAGGTAATTCAACCCTAATTCATTATTTATATTTCTAAGCATTTACATGTTCTGAACTGTATTGTATTTTCTTTTAACAGGTGTGGAAAACCAAGCGGTCAATGAAGATGAAGATGACGATGAAGATGATGATAATGATCCAAACAATTATATCGTGTCTGCAACGCCGCCTTCAAGAAAACTTTTAATTTTTGATCTCAATGGTGTCCTTGCCTACATCCCAAGACTTCCTGTAACACCCCCAACCCGTATCCGACCCGGATACGAGTCCGAAGTGTCACATTGACTTTTCAAACCTTGACTCTTAAGAAAAATCCCGGGAAATTTAAAACTTTATTTAAATCAAAATAAAGACTTTATCAGAGTGCTCGTACTTAATGACTTATTACATGCCAACACTTTATACATAACCAAATACATACTTTGTCAAATATTTCTGATCTGATCTTTTGGTAAGGAAAACTGACCTGTCTTGCTCCGCATCACTCTTTACTCTTCTCGAAACCTACGTGTGAAACAATCACACGCTAAGTCGAAGACTTAGTGAGGCATAACAACTTATAATGCACTTTAAAACATATATTGATACATGCATGTTCTGTTCTATCATGTTATAGTAATTCCATGCATTTTTCATATCGTATAAAATCATATCAGATTAATTGCAGTAAATACATACATACACATAATTCATCATTAACAGTTTATCATATAATCACATACTTTTTCAATCAAACACTATACACACACAATATCATATCATTTCTATAGCATTTATCATACCACTAACTTATATTTGTTCATATCTCTGGATTAGCCCATGTACATATGTGAGAACTATCGATATGTGAGTCTATAGAGGTTGTGCACTATGCTGTCACCACAGCTCGTATAAATGCACCGAAGTGCCCCGTAGAATTGCACCGTAGTGCCATATAATGATGTCCATAAGGACCACGTAGAATTCTTTAAGAATCATATACATATGCTAGGGATCAAGTATGTGTCTTTCCAGACTTCACACATGTTCCAAAGAATATACATATGTCCCGAAGAACCGCGTAGAATTGCACTGTAGTGCCATATAATAATGTCCATAAGGACCACATAGAATTCTTTAAGAATCATATACATATGCTAGGGATCAAGTATGTGTCTTTCTAGACTTCACACATGTTCCAAAGAATATACATATGTCTCGAAGAACCGCGTATGTAACACCCCAATTTAGGGGCTAAATTTAAGAAAATATAAATTGGTGGATTTAATTTGGTATTTTGAAAGAAATAAGGGATTAAATTGTAAGATTTCAAAGTTGACAGACCGTTTTAAGAAGTGCAGGAAGTTCAGTGGCTAAACTCTTGCTTTAGCCATTTTTAATTATGAGATGTTATAAACCCCCCAGACTCCCGTATGTTTCTGGAAAATTTTCCAGTTTTCCTCTCCCGTTCTCCCTACTTCCAACTCCGATCTACTCGCCGTCCGACCTCCAAACGACAAGACGAAACAACCATCGTGTTCGTTGTCAACCGAGGAACAAAACCCCTCAAACCTTTCGTCGTGAATCATCGCCGTTCGTCGTGAATTTCAGTCGGAAGTATCATCGGTAATAACTCAGTTTTAGTTGGTTTTTCATCGATTCACGATGATCGGGTCATCCGTTTACGACACCTCCCGCACCATCGTGTTCCTTGTGTCGTTCTAAGTCCACCGGTGTTCTCCTTTTTCTCTGACGGCGGCGGCGCGTTGGGAGGTGAACCGGTCAAACTTCCCGATTTGTTGAAATCGAGCTCTCCGCCGTTCAAAATTGTGAACTGAGCTTTGTAAGTATCTCGAAATCGCTCAAAATAATTTTTAGAAAATTTTCCGGGATTTTATCACTGTTCACGCGCCCCCACGCGCCGCCACTGCGCGTGGGGAAGGGAAAAGTGACCGGTTTGACCGGTTTTGGAACTGTTTTGACCGGTTTGACCGGTCACAACCCGACCCGACCCGTTTACTCGACCCGTTGACTCGACCCGTTGACCCGACCCGACCCGTTGACCCGACCCGTTGACCGTTGACCCATTGACCGTTGACCGGAGTTGACCACTGTTGACCAAAACTTTGACCGGCTTTGATCGGGCATTAAACGACCTTTGACTTCGACCGAGTATACCTATCCTGACATTTTTCGACGTTCCAAATCCGATTCCGCTGTCCGTTTTTCGAAATTCAAACCCGAAGGTCTCGAAATTGTCAGTCAAACCCGTTGACTTTGATTTTGACCGAAAATTCCAAATTTTCGAAAAGTCATATTTTATGCTTTCGACGTCCTGAATCCGAATCCGAAGTCCGTTTCACCAAATTCGAACCCGGTAAGCCGTCTTCCACTAATTTATCACCCGATTCGATCCGTTTATCGTAATTAAGCTCCGTTTCTGATATAATTTATGTTGATATGTATCTGAGGAATTATTGGAAGTTGAATTGAAGATCAAAGGCGTTCGAATGGAATTTTTATGGTCGATCAGTATTGCACGGAAATCAAGGTAATACTTTACTACCTCTTTATGCTTTATGGAACATGTTGATATTGGTAAATGCATGAATAAGATAATGTTGGTCACTTTTGTGGAGTTGAATAATTTATTCACTCGATATGAATGTGGTAGAAATTCTGTAACTGAATACGGATCGAATGACTAATATATGAGATTGAAAGATTGTTAGAATTAAATTACAATTTTGTGAATAGTGATAAAGAAATCAGACATGGATTTGTAAATTATATTTTATATCATCAAAGGATTAAATGTTAAAGGTACTTGGATGGGAAATTATGAGAATACTTCGGTATGGTAAAAATACGAAATTACCCTTATATTGGAAAATGATAAGAATTGTCCCTAGAAGTGGACTAATAAATCTGAAAAGACATATTGATACGATAAATATATTGATGTGCATAAGAAATGATAGTTATACTTAGAAATTATGGATAACCGGTTTTTAACCCCAAGAGGGTTTATACAAGATACTAGAAGTGTGTTAAGGGAATTATTTCAAGATCAGAGAGTGTTCAAGAAAGCAATTAATCATAGGATCTCTAAATTATATTATTTTCGTTAAGAGCTAATATCGAACTTATCTGGTTAAGAAATTATAGAAATGCCCTTAAGAGATAGAATAGTCTGAGTTAACCCTGAATGAGAAAATACTTAGAGGATTCGTACTTAACTCGATTAAGTACAGATTTGATTGTTAAGATCCTGACTTAGTGCAGGAAAATTCATGATATTCTGTTTGTAAAATCTGAGAAGGCACTTGACCCGAAAATATCCGAGAAATGAGTAAATACCTGAAGAATAATTTATCGGGGGTATTCTGCTGTCAGAATTATTCGAAAGGACTGAAACAAATGATGAAATTGAATTAAATAATAAGATCGGATGGAGGAAAAAGATATAAATTGGAATTAAATAATAAGACTGGATGGAGGAAAAAGATTGAAATACCGTGGATCTGTAAAATGACCAACATACCCCTGTAATGGAAATGACCCAAGAATATCACCAAGCTCAGGAATGATTGAATATCCTCGAGCTCTGAAATGAATGGAATAAAAATGAACATCAAAATTACCAAAATACCCTTATGGCCTAAATTAAGTAAATATCTTGGATTAATTAAGGAATCCAAGTAAGCATGGGTATTGGACTACCTTTAAAGGTAATGTAAAATAATTTAAGTGAGTAGATCAACCCTAAAGCTATGTCAATACCTGATTGGCATAGATATTACTGGAACATGTGTTCGTCTTCTCAAGTTTGGCTCGATGACAAATTTTGGAAGTATTCAGTTCAACTCAGATCTAGATCGTATTCAGTACTAGGAATTGGACGTTTGTTCGACAAATCAACCACGAAGACCAAATTGAATGGAATGGAAGTACAACATGTATCTGAAATTCAGGAACGTTTAAATTATTCTGGAAAATCCCGAAGTAACTGGATTGGACTTGAATGTTAAATGAACTAAGTAACCTCAATGACTGAGGATTAAGTAAGAGATTGGAATAAGTTTGAAAACTCGGATGAACTTATATGATGTATCATCCCTATGGATTATGAACCACAAATCAAGTACGTCAGCATTTCATGGTATAGTTGAAACATGGAAATAAAATAAAGACCATTAGAATATTTGCTTGTCTCCTTAAGATCTATTCAGTGATGACTCAGATGATGATTTGTGGATAAGAATATTTGGTATTAAAGAGTAAATACCCTGAAAGGTTAATGAATTGACAAGTTGGTAAGTATTGGTTCCAAAAGCTATTCATCTGGAGTTGTTCGATAATCGGATTAATCGTCATAGATTGTAAAGATTCAGAATACCTTCAAATTTCGTAGAGCTTCAGAAAAGTGTACGAATAAGATGATCCCGATGAATCATATCCTGAATAACCGATGATTTTGTCAGTTAACAAACTCTTCTAATAGTGATTCTAATTTTCGGCATTCTATTGGTAAACTGAAGATTTGCGTTTCTCTGCCGATAAGATTATCCTGTATCTCTAAATAATATCTGGAAACTCTAGTGTGTTCCCTACTTATATGAATATTTTATCTGATTTCTGATTTGAATTCTGTTTAAACATCTGATCTGAAATCTGTTCTGATTCCTAACCTGGATTCTGTTATGATATCTGATCTGAATTATGTTTTGATTTTTGATATCTCCGTTTACCGACGGAGAAATGTTTTAAATGGGGGGTATTGTTGAAGGAAGAAGTTCCGCAGGTTCCTCGGCTTTGTGCTCAGGGCCTTATATGTTGTGTTGGGTTGGGTGTATGGTTCTGGGGAACCTACACATTATGTTGTGTTGGGATGGGGGTATATATATATATATGTTTTAAAAAGATCTGAAAAGTTACATGGTTTTTGGGGAATACACTAGAAAACCTATTCTGATCTCCTTAACTCAGTCATCCAAAATATTTCTCTGAACTGAAAGCTCATTGTCCGTTACCACCTGAAATATCAGTAGGATCTCTGCTCAGCATAAAAAATATATAAATGTTCGGAAACAATAAGGAAATAAATATTTATCTATATCTGCACGTTCATCAGCATTATCTGGTAGTTCTGTATTACTGAGCTTTTCGAAGCTCACTCTATTACTCACCTTTTCAGGTTAAAAGAATTATACCAGTGCATCTATCGACTTCAGTAAGGGAGTTCTTCCGGCGTTGTTGCAGAGTATGGTACATGTGATTAGGGGGCATGTAATTGTATTTTGATTTATATACGAGTCTGGAAATATGTTTTATTTTTAAATAGTGACAAATGATTTTATAAGTTTACATGTTCTGATAAAAAGATTTAAATTTTCCGCTATTTTTACAATGGGTCGCTCCGGTGGCCCTAATGTGACACCCCAGATCGGATCGGGCTACCCGCATCGGTCTGGGGGGTTACATTTAGTGGTATCAGAGCTATGGTTTGAGTCAAAATTTTTCAAGATAGACCGGCCGGTCAAATGTCAAAATATGTCTGATCAGTACATGCCCCTAGACTGCAATCGTACCTCTCTGAGCCGGAACTCCAGGGCTGAGTCCCTATCTGTATTGAGTAAACCAAAGTTTCTATCTGCTAAGGCTATACTTGTACAAAAAGGAATACCAGTAACATCTGTCTAAACGCTGTAAAGTATCTCATGAGCCATGTGAGAGTTATTCATCTGAGAATTTCTGACTCGACTCCGGAAATGAAATTGAGATATGTTGCTGCTCTACGAGCCTATTCACGTATCCAATGCTGAATTGATTTCACAAGAATAAAGTTGTTCTGATTATTTACGTGGACTGAGGGAGAATTCTGAAGAGATTGATTACTCGAGAAAATTTTAAATTCTTTTATTGAAATAAGGAAAATTTATGATAAGAATGTATTCTCAGTTGGTTAAGGATAAGTGGAGGAATCGTACTTTTATAAAAGCTATTGATAGATTTGAAAGAACTGATGGAAGTTTCATTTATGCAATTATGTGACATGAATGAATTTCGAGGACGAAATTTTTTTAAGGAGGGGAGAATTGTAACACCCCAATTTAGGGGCTAAATTTAAGAAAATATAAATTGGTGGATTTAATTTGGTATTTTGAAAGAAATAAGGGATTAAATTGTAAGATTTCAAAGTTGACAGACTGTTTTAAGAAGTGCAGGAAGTTCAGTGGCTAAACTCTTGCTTTAGCCATTTTTAATTATGAGATGTTATAAACCCCCCAGACTCCCGTATGTTTCTGGAAAATTTTCCAGTTTTTCTCTCCCGTTCTCCCTACTTCCAACTCCGATCTACTCGCCGTCCGACCTCCAAACGACAAGCCGAAACAACCATCGTGTTCGTTGTCAACCGAGGAACAAAACCCCTCAAACCTTTCGTCGTGAATCATCGCCGTTCGTCGTGAATTTCAGTCGGAAGTATCATCGGTAATAACTCAGTTTTAGTTGGTTTTTCATCGATTCACGATGATCGGGTCATCCGTTTACGACACCTCCCGCACCATCGTGTTCCTTGTGCCATTCCGAGTCCACCGGTGTTCTCCTTTTTCTCCGACGGCGGCGGCGCGTTGGGAGGTGAACCGGTCAAACTTCCCGATTTGTTGAAATCGAGCTCTCCGCCGTTCAAAATTGTGAACCGAGCTTTGTAAGTATCTCGAAATCGCTCAAAATAATTTTTAGAAAATTTTCCGGGATTTTATCACTGTTCACGCGCCCCCACGCGCCGCCACTGCGCGTGGGGAAGGGAAAAGTGACCGGTTTGACCGGTTTTGGAACTGTTTTGACCGGTTTGACCGGTCACAACCCGACCCGACCCGTTTACTCGACCCGTTGAATCGACCCGTTGACCCGACCCGACCCGTTGACCCGACCCGTTGACCGTTGACCCATTGACCGTTGACCGGAGTTGACCACTGTTGACTAAAACTTTGACCGGCTTTGATCGGGCATTAAACGACCTTTGACTTCGACCGAGTATACCTATCCTGACATTTTTCGACGTTCCAAATCCGATTCCGCTGTCCGTTTTTCGAAATTCAAACCCGAAGGCCTCGAAATTGTCAGTCAAACCCGTTGACTTTGATTTTGACCGAAAATTCCAAATTTTCGAAAAGTCATATTTTATGCTTTCGACGTCCTGAATCCGAATCCGAAGTCCGTTTCACCAAATTCGAACCCGGTAAGCCGTCTTCCACTAATTTATCACCCGATTCGATCCATTTATCGTAATTAAGCTCCGTTTCTGATATAATTTATGTTGATATGTATCTGAGGAATTATTGGAAGTTGAATTGAAGATCAAAGGCGTTCGAATGGAATTTTTATGGTCGATCAGTATTGCACGGAAATCAAGGTAATACTTTACTACCTCTTTATGCTTTATGGAACATGTTGATATTGGTAAATGCATGAATAAGATAATGTTGGTCACTTTTGTGGAGTTGAATAATTTATTCACTCGATATGAATGTGGTAGAAATTCTGTAACTGAATACGGATCGAATGACTAATATATGAGATTGAAAGATTGTTAGAATTAAATTACAATTTTGTGAATAGTGATAAAGAAATCAGACATGGATTTGTAAATTATATTTTATATCATCAAAGGATTAAATGTTAAAGGTACTTGGATGGGAAATTATGAGAATACTTCGGTATGGTAAAAATACGAAATTACCCTTATATTGGAAAATGATAAGAATTGTCCCTAGAAGTGGACTAATAAATCTGAAAAGACATATTGATACGATAAATATATTGATGTGCATAAGAAATGATAGTTATACTTAGAAATTATGGATAACCGGTTTTTAACCCCAAGGGGGTTTATACAAGATACTAGAAGTGTGTTAAGGGAATTATTTCAAGATCAGAGAGTGTTCAAGAAAGCAATTAATCATAGGATCTCTAAATTATATTATTTTCGTTAAGAGCTAATATCGAACTTATCTGGTTAAGAAATTATAGAAATGCCCTTAAGAGATAGAATAGTCTGAGTTAACCCTGAATGAGAAAATACTTAGAGGATTCGTACTTAACTCGATTAAGTACAGATTTGATTGTTAAGATCCTGACTTAGTGCAGGAAAATTCATGATATTCTGTTTGTAAAATCTGAGAAGACACTTGACCCGAAAATATCCGAGAAATGAGTAAATACCTGAAGAATAATTTATCGGGGGTATTCTGCTGTCAGAATTATTCGAAAGGACTGAAACAAATGATGAAATTGAATTAAATAATAAGATCGGATGGAGGAAAAAGATATAAATTGGAATTAAATAATAAGACTGGATGGAGGAAAAAGATTGAAATACCGTGGATCTGTAAAATGACCAACATACCCCTGTAATGGAAATGACCCAAGAATATCACCAAGCTCAGGAATGATTGAATATCCTCGAGCTCTGAAATGAATGGAATAAAAATGAACATCAAAATTACCAAAATACCCTTATGGCCTAAATTAAGTAAATATCTTGGATTAATTAAGGAATCCAAGTAAGCATGGGTATTGGACTACCTTTAAAGGTAATGGAAAATAATTTAAGTGAGTAGATCAACCCTAAAGCTATGTCAATACCTGATTGGCATAGATATTACTGGAACATGTGTTCGTCTTCTCAAGTTTGGCTCGATGACAAATTTTGAAAGTATTCAGTTCAACTCAGATCTAGATCGTATTCAGTACTAGGAATTGGACGTTTGTTCGACAAATCAACCACGAAGACCAAATTGAATGGAATGGAAGTACAACATGTATCTGAAATTCAGGAACGTTTAAATTATTCTGGAAAATCCCGAAGTAACTGGATTGGACTTGAATATTAAATGAACTAAGTAACCTCAATGACTGAGGATTAAGTAAGAGATTGGAATAAGTTTGAAAACTCGGATGAACTTATATGATGTATCATCCCTATGGATTATGAACCACAAATCAAGTACGTCAGCATTTCATGGTATAGTTGAAACATGGAAATAAAATAAAGACCATTAGAATATTTGCTTGTCTCCTTAAGATCTATTCAGTGATTACTCAGATGATGATTTGTGGATAAGAATATTTGGTATTAAAGAGTAAATACCCTGAAAGGTTAATGAATTGACAAGTTGGTAAGTATTGGTTCCAAAAGCTATTCATCTGGAGTTGTTCGATAATCGGATTAATCGTCATAGATTGTAAAGATTCAGAATACCTTCAAATTTCGTAGAGCTTCAGAAAAGTGTACGAATAAGATGATCCCGATGAATCATATCCTGAATAACCGATGATTTTGTCAGTTAACAAACTCTTCTAATAGTGATTCTAATTTTCGGCATTCTATTGGTAAACTGAAGATTTGCGTTTCTCTGCCGATAAGATTATCCTGTATCTCTAAATAATATCTGGAAACTCTAGTGTGTTCCCTACTTATATGAATATTTTATCTGATTTCTGATTTGAATTCTGTTTAAACATCTGATCTGAAATCTGTTCTGATTCCTAACCTGGATTCTGTTATGATATCTGATCTGAATTATGTTTTGATTTTTGATATCTCCGTTTACCGACGGAGAAATGTTTTAAATGGGGGGTATTGTTGAAGGAAGAAGTTCCGCAGGTTCCTCGGCTTTGTGCTCAGGGCCTTATATGTTGTGTTGGGTTGGGTGTATGGTTCTGGGGAACCTACACATTATGTTGTGTTGGGATGGGGGTATATATATATATGTTTTAAAAAGATCTGAAAAGTTACATGGTTTTTGGGGAATACACTAGAAAACCTATTCTGATCTCCTTAACTCAGTCATCCAAAATATTTCTCTGAACTGAAAGCTCATTGTCCGTTACCACCTGAAATATCAGTAGGATCTCTGCTCAGCATAAAAATATGTAAATGTTCGGAAACAATAAGGAAATAAATATTTATCTATATCTGCACGTTCATCAGCATTATCTGATAGTTCTGTATTACTGAGCTTTTCGAAGCTCACTCTATTACTCACCTTTTCAGGTTAAAAGAATTATACCAGTGCATCTATCGACTTCATTAAGGGAGTTCTTCCGGCGTTGTTGCAGAGTATGGTACATGTGATTAGGGGGCATGTAATTGTATTTTGATTTATATACGAGTCTGGAAATATGTTTTATTTTTAAATAGTGACAAATGATTTTATAAGTTTACATGTTCTGATAAAAAGATTTAAATTTTCCGCTATTTTTACAATGGGTCGCTCCGGTGGCCCTAATGTGACACCCCAGATCGGATCGGGCTACCCGCATCGGTCTGGGGGGTTACAGCGTAGACCCTCGACTCTTGGCATGCCAACTATACCCCTAGCTCTCATGACACATAACATGGGCGTTATCATTTATTTCATTTCAAATATTCACATAACTTGTAATTCACTTTCACATATCACTTATCACATAGCTTCTTTTCATATTATCACATAGTCACGTAGTTCATTTCCATATAATTCACATGTCACATATCTCATGTTCTTGTATTCATATAACATATACTTGTTTTCACATATATATTTCATATCAATTCTTATACCATCACATAATTCCTTTAACATACATAACATATCATGTAACATTATAATAGAAATATCTATAAGTCATATCACTTAGAGCACATACACTTATAGTCACATTGCTTATATCTTAATCTTATGCCTTCTCTTAGACATATATATATATATATTCACATGTTCAGGTAATCCACCATTTCATCACATAATTGTGTATTCATATAACTCATTTCATTTCATATCTATCTATATATATATATATATCCTCAAGATTATCCTAATATAAATCATATAGCACTCTTATGTTTCGTATTCATATTCATCTAGGGCAGACTTATAAACATATCTCACTTCTATTATTTCTCTATATATGATCTAATCTGTTTACTTAATTCAATTTCATATAACTCCTATAATCTTCTCATATAACTTCATAATTTTCTATCATACAACCCATGTGTTATAGTTTTATTTAAACATATGAATCTTTCCCATCTAGCTTATCTTATATGTTCATCTTATCATTTATGTTCAAATCTCCTAGTTAGTGTACTATTCTCACTTCATCCTATAGATCAATATTATCCAGCTTATTTCACTTATCATATAGTAATAATTATATTTTACTATGATCACATAGTTTATATCTCATATAATTCATAACCTTTCTTATGTAATTACTTATACTTTATCATCTAACACATAAAAGAACAGATCAATCCATATAATCAAGCATACATACATGCATATTCCACTCATGCCTTTAATCATGAATTCATGTGTAACACTTTAGGAAATAGACTCATCGCAAGTCTTATTCCCATCGCACATCGTATACTATTGAATATGCACTCACCTGGCCTCACTAGTCAATTCCAATCTCTTATCTTTCCCTTGATCAATCTTACTTGCCAAACGTTCCGGAATTTCTTTATGCGTAGAATCTACATAAATGTACATTTCGAGGTAATCATTAGATACCTACACCTTTTAATTAGATACTAGCAACTTAAACGAACTTATTAAACCAATATTCCCATTTTTCCTTTAGGGGGAATCGGTTCCCTACTGAGGGGGTATCGATTCCCTCATGACATTCTGGAAATTTTGTCGTTTGAAGGGGTATCGGTTCCCCTTGAATGGGTACCGATTCCCCTTGCCCAGAAATCATATTTTCAACCCGAAAATTACTTCATTTCCACTTAAACACTTCATATATCATCCCCTTTTCATTCTTAACTCTAGTACACATACTTAAACCAATCTATATTCATTATTTCATCTTAAACCTCAAAATCCTATCTTCCATATGAGATTCAAAAATCATACCAAATTTTCAATGTGTTCTAATTCCAATTCTAACACTTCATACTTCTTAATTTAACCCTTGACAAGTCAAATTCAACTTCACAATCTATTATCTCCTTCCATATCAAAAATTCACTTAAAAACTCATTTTTCTTAATTTCTCATAACTTGTTAATCTTTGAGGTTTAAGCCACCTAAAGCTTTCCTTAATCTTTCTTAATATCCCAAGAATCAAAACAAGCTTTAAAACGAAAGAATTAACCAACTAAAGACCCACTTACCTTATACCAGGCTTCACGGTTGAGAGGAGGAAGAAGAAGACTGAAGAATGCTCTGGACTTTTCTTCCTACGTGCTTATTACCCTTTATAAAGGGAAATAAAAATCTTCCCTGAAAAATTACCATAGTACCCTTAATATTTCCAAACTTAATCATTAAATCCAACATCAACTTTCTTCAATTAAATCCATGAACTTTTAACTTATTTCGAAATTGAGCACCTAGTTTACAAAATTTGCAATTTAGTCACTGACCCTGATTTAGGATGTTACAAATCTCCCCTCCTTTAAAGAAAATTCGTCATCGAATTTCCACTACACACATTGATAAAAACATGTCTGTTAATGTTCTCATGTTGTTTCCTTTACTTAATCTTTCTTTCTCTTAGTTCTTCAACTACCTTTTTCCTTTATACATCCTTATCATGTTACTTATCATATAACCAATAGCATCAGTTCTTATCACTCAAAATCCTTAATCAATCAAATTCTTTATCAATCTTTAATTACCTTATAACCATACCAAACTTGTATTTCGTCATCATTTGACCAAAACACAACTTTAAATCTTCTTCAATGTGATTAAACATATACTTTAAGGAGTCAAACAATATTTTCACATCACCTTGCACACTTGTCTTATTTCTATATCAAAATTGTCCTCTGTACTTCCATATTTATCGTATCTGATCCTTTAAATCAATCCCTTTCATTTCTTTATTCCTTATTCCTTATACATAAATCATATATTTCCTTTCATGTTCACATACTCTTGTCTTATTACTTATACTCATCTTTATGTACCAATCTTCATTGCATCCTCATTACTTTAATAACCCATTTCTTATACATAACTTCATTCTTTATCATTCTTATACTTGTATTTTTCTTTCTGAAGGTTCCATGCAAATACTTATCTCAGTTTCTACATCATAGCTATCTGCTCAGAATATACAACCATATTCAAATTCACATCATAATCAATTAACTCAACTTTATCTTTTCCTTCAATCTTATAACTCTATCACTTTTACTCTGACAGCTAGTCAATAATATATGTTCAATCTAGGGTACAAACCCTAATCAACCAAACACATACATCCTTTCAAATCGAAATTATCTTAAAAATTCACTTACTCAACTTATTAATTTCACCTCTATTCTCATATATCCTGAAATTTCTTTTGCTCAAACTCAACATTCTGACTTCATGTGTCTTATAATCTGATCATCGATATACATATTCTCAAACTCTTCTTATCAATCCTCAGCTTTATTTAAATATACAAATTCTTACTTCCTTTTCCTTTACTATACCACATTACTATGATCCAATTATGCAACTGTATCCAGATCCATTGCAGATCTGGTTATCATATCCTGACAATATCTTATAATCTTATAATTCCAGTACATTTTTATCACATACTCTAGTTAGCCAATGCTAACTCTTTCCATCTTAACTGCAAACCCTTATCATAAACATACTCTTGTTTATGCGCAATATTATCACTTCATTTCAAACTCATAAGCTCTGACTTATACATCTTATACGCTTGTCACTGATGCACTTATCCTTGAGTTCTTCTATACGTAATCATCACGTCATTAGATCTTTTTAACATTCTTATTGTGACACCCGTTCACCATCTTCTATCTTATTCACATAATAGCAAAACTACTCTACATCGTTTTTCCGATTCCAAACGATGAAAATTTTCTATCATTATTCAGATATGATTTCAGCTTTCTGAAATCAACTTTTGATCTTACTAGGCATTTCCTGAGGTGTCCGCTCTTCATCCTGCCTGGCCAGGGCAAGTGAATAACTATCACAATCAGGAATATCACCTTTCACTTACTTCGAAATTATCACGATCGGATTTCTACTGTATTAAACTATTCTTATTTTATTAGCAAGACAACGTATTCCTTACACTATCAGATCAGAAATTTTTCAATCTATGTTGGCATGTACACCTTTTATGACACTTTGGACTTCGGTTTATGCCGAGAATCGGTTAAACCTTAGCTCTGATACCATTAAATGTAACACCCCCAACCCGTATCCAACCCGGATACGAGTCCGAAGTGTCACATTGACTTTTCAAACCTTGACTCTTAAGAAAAATCCCGGGAAATTTAAAACTTTATTTAAATCAAAATAAAGACTTTATCAGAGTGCTCGTACTTAATGACTTATTACATGCCAACACTTTATACATAACCAAATACATACTTTGTCAAATATTTCTGATCTGATCTTTTGGTAAGGAAAACTGACCTGTCTTGCTCCGCATCACTCTTTACTCTTCTCGAAACCTACGTGTGAAACAATCACACGCTAAGTCGAAGACTTAGTGAGGCATAACAACTTATAATGCACTTTAAAACATATATTGATACATGCATGTTCTGTTCTATCATGTTATAGCAATTCCATGCATTTTTCATATCGTATAAAATCATATCAGATTAATTGCAGTAAATACATACATACACATAATTCATCATTAACAGTTTATCATATAATCACATACTTTTTCAATCAAACACTATACACACACAATATCATATCATTTCTATAGCATTTATCATACCACTAACTTATATTTGTTCATATCTCTGGATTAGCCCATGTACATATGTGAGAACTATCGATATGTGAGTCTATAGAGGTTGTGCACTATGCTGTCACCACAACTCGTATAAATGCACCGAAGTTCCCCGTAGAATTGCACCGTAGTGCCATATAATGATGTCCATAAGGACCACGTAGAATTCTTTAAGAATCATATACATATGCTAGGGATCAAGTATGTGTCTTTCCAGACTTCACACATATTCCAAAGAATATACATATGTCCCGAAGAACCGCGTAGAATTGCACCGTAGTGCCATATAATAATGTCCATAAGGACCACATAGAATTCTTTAAGAATCATATACATATGCTAGGGATCAAGTATGTGTCTTTCTAGACTTCACACATGTTCCAAAGAATATACATATGTCTCGAAGAACCGCGTAGACCCTCGACTCTTGGCATGCCAACTATACCCCTAGCTCTCATGACACATAACATGGGCGTTATCATTTATTTCATTTCAAATATTCACATAACTTGTAATTCACTTTCACATATCACTTATCACATAGCTTCTTTTCATATTATCACATAGTCACGTAGTTCATTTCCATATAATTCACATGTCACATATCTCATGTTCTTGTATTCATATAACATATACTTGTTTTCACATATATATTTCATATCAATTCTTATACCATCACATAATTCCTTTAACATACATAACATATCATGTAACATTATAATAGAAATATCTATAAGTCATATCACTTAGAGCACATACACTTATAGTCACATTGCTTATATCTTAATCTTATGCCTTCTCTTAGACATATATATATATTCACATGTTCAGGTAATCCACCATTTCATCACATAATTGTGTATTCATATAACTCATTTCATTTCATTTCATATCTATCTATATATATATATATCCTCAAGATTATCCTAATATAAATCATATAGCACTCTTATGTTTCGTATTCATATTCATTTAGGGCAGACTTATAAACATATCTCACTTCTATTATTTCTCTATATATGATCTAATCTGTTTACTTAATTCAATTTCATATAACTCCTATAATCTTTCTCATATAACTTCATAATTTTCTATCATACAACCCATGTGTTATAGTTTTATTTAAACATATGAATCTTTCCCATCTAGCTTATCTTATATGTTCATCTTATCATTTATGTTCAAATCTCCTAGTTAGTGTACTATTCTCACTTCATCCTATAGATCAATATTATCCATCTTATTTCACTTATCATATAGTAATAATTATATTTTACTATGATCACATAGTTTATATCTCATATAATTCATAACCTTTCTTATGTAATTACTTATACTTTATCATCTAACACATAAAAGAACAGATCAATCCATATAATCAAGCATACATACATGCATATTCCACTCATGCCTTTAATCATGAATTCATGTGTAACACTTTAGGAAATAGACTCATCGCAAGTCTTATTCCCATCGCACATCGTATAATATTGAATATGCACTCACCTGGCCTCACTAGTCAATTCCAATCTCTTATCTTTCCCTTGATCGATCTTACTTGCCAAACGTTCCGGAATTTCTTTATGCGTAGAATCTACATAAATGTACATTTCGAGGTAATCATTAGATACCTACACCTTTTAATTAGATACTAGCAACTTAAACGAACTTATTAAACCAATATTCCCATTTTTCCTTTAGGGGGAATCGGTTCCCTACTGAGGGGGTATCGATTCCCTCATGACATTCTGGAAATTTTGTCGTTTGAAGGGGTATCGGTTCCCCTTGAATGGGTACCGATTCCCCTTGCCCAGAAATCATATTTTCAACCCGAAAATTACTTCATTTCCACTTAAACACTTCATATATCATCCCCTTTTCATTCTTAACTCTAGTACACATACTTAAACCAATCTATATTCATTTATTTCATCTTAAACCTCAAAATCCTATCTTCCATATGAGATTCAAAAATCATACCAAATTTTCAATGTGTTCTAATTCCAATTCTAACACTTCATACTTCTTAATTTAACCCTTGACAAGTCAAATTCAACTTCACAATCTATTATCTCCTTCCATATCAAAAATTCACTTAAAAACTCATTTTTCTTAATTTCTCATAACTTGTTAATCTTTGAGGTTTAAGCCACCTAAAGCTTTCCTTAATCTTTCTTAATATCCCAAGAATCAAAACAAGCTTTAAAACGAAAGAATTAACCAACTAAAGTCCCACTTACCTTATACCAGGCTTCACGGTTGAGAGGAGGAAGAAGAAGACTGAAGAATGCTCTGGACTTTTCTTCCTACGTGCTTATTACCCTTTATAAAGGGAAATAAAAATCTTCCCTGAAAAATTACCATAGTACCCTTAATATTTCCAAACTTAATCATTAAATCCAACATCAACTTTCTTCAATTAAATCCATGAACTTTTAACTTATTTCGAAATTGAGCACCTAGTTTACAAAATTTGCAATTTAGTCACTGACCCTGATTTAGGATGTTACACTTCCTGCAGGTTTTAATTCTATTCTTTTGTATCCATTATTTTAACATATAAGCGTATAACTTTAATATCATTTTCTTCATGTTGTAGATGTTGTCCTCAGAACATGATTATTTGAATTTATGCAATTTTGTGTCGACAGTTTTGTTGTTGCCCTTTGGTCTTCAAAGATTAGGTTAGAACATGTTTGGATCAATTGAGTTACTGTAGTCAAAATCGTTAATATACATTTAAATGTTAACATTCAAACTTGATTACAATCTCAGGCATAACGTCGACCATGTACTTGAGAAACTTCCTTTATTTTTTGAGCATTTTCTATTCGTTTGGGTAAGATGAATGTCATTACAGTTTAATGACTTTTCGTTGTCTATGATTCCTACATATTTATGTTCGACTGTTTGTGAACAGGATCAAGCAAAATGCAAAACATACGATAATGTTAACTACTGTAAAGATCTCAATGATGTTTGGAACGTGTGTCCTGATTTTAACGAGCTAAATACACTTTTGGTCGATGATTCAGCGGAAAAAATGATTTATAATCCGGTAAGTTGCATTTATGCAATATGTTTTTCTAGTTGAACAGGTGTTCAGACATTGATTATTTTAACAACTTATGTGTTTATATAGAAATACAATTACATATGTCCACATACCTTTCACGCTGCTTCCCATTCGAACGACAATGCTCTAGGTATGACATTCAATTTATTCATGCTTATGCGAATTTAGTTAATTGTTAGTAAAATTGCACCTCAGTAGTTTGATAATTGAAATTATTTATGTATGTCCTCAGAAAAAGGCGGAAACATATGAGAGTATTGGGAAAATTTGTTGAAGGCCCCTAATATTCCAGACTTCGTTAGAAATAACCCTTTTTCATCGGATTAATTTCGTTTGTCGATACATTATTTGAACATTGTTGTGTATGTATCTTTTGGTTTGATTATATTGTATGTATATTTTCATTAATTATTCCATATTTGCTTCTCTGTATACATATACATTTGAGGATTGTTGAAATATCAATACTAGTTATTAATGTATTTTACATATGCTTGCAAATGTATCCAAACTTAAAGTCTCCCATAAAGTGTCGATCAATATATAAAAAGTAACGACCCCAAAAACATCGAAACCGATAATTATATTGTAATGGGTAAATTTTCATTATACCCAAAAAATATCAGCATAAAGTGTCGATACCTTTTCAAAAAGTGTCGATTGAAAAAACATCGGAACCCATAATTATAATGTAATAGGTAATTTTGTAATATAACCGGTATAGATATACCGGTTTTATGAGAGAATATGTATACAACCTATATCGACACTTTTTAATATTGTGTCGCTACTTTATGTCCAGAATAGATGAAAAAAGTGTCGATACCTTTTCAAAAAGTGTCGATTGAAAAAACATCGGAACCCACAATTATAATGTAATAGGTAATTTTTTAATATAACCGGTATAAATATACCGGTTTTATGAGAGAATAGGTCTACAACCTATATCGACACTTTTTAATATTGTGTCCATACTTTTAAGTAACGCGGTTTTTCTTCCTTCATTCAATATTTATATGTACATCTTATACACAATAGGAGAGGAGTCATGTTAATACTTACGATATATGGAGATCGTTGTCATTCCATTCCGTCTTCGAAAAAATCAGTTGATGTAGGTTGTGTGCTTGTACTCAAACTGAGCTTGACTTGAGGACATGTCAGTTTGTTATGTCCCTCACCGTTGCAGTACCCACATCACCTAATTTTCTTCTCGACCTTGTTCTTCGGCACTTCTTTTCGCTTACGTTGTTTTTGTTGAGGGTCACGAACATTATTTACTACAATGCTCTGGTTGACTGAATCATTCAAACCAAACGAGTTTTCTAATTCTTCTATTAGTTTTTTCATCTCATCTCTTACGGTTTTGAAAGACTCGTCTGTCTTTGATGCAATGTAGCATAACCTACTTGACGTTGAATGTAGAGCAGCGAACCTTGCCATCTGCATCACTTCTGGAGACACATTCATGTCAACATAACTGGGTGCAGAAGCCTTCGCATCATTAGTCCACCTACTTTGAATCAAAGTCCCGGGCAAATATGTGTAATCCAAGTGCTTCAAAATGTAAAGTTGATGGCGACACAGAAGTCCAACGGTCTCGAATTTTTTGCAGGAGCAAATTAAAGTTTTCGTACGAGAATCAAAACTAATTTCAAATTTCCTATTTTTTTCTGCGTACTTTGAAAAAAAATATAATGTTGACATTCATCTGATAAGAACTTAATCTCTGCCTTAATCCGGTACAATGTCTCCCGTATAAGTTCATCTTGGAACGCACAAAAAGATTCGCGGGTAAAAATCGCAGCGGCATGGCTTTCAAGGTCGACCAGTTTTGTGATCTGGAAGGGCTTCGTATGGGAACTTAAGTAATCCGCTTTCAACTCGTTCATACGCATTCTACTAATTCCATCTTCAATTGCACGAACAACATCTAAATATGTCTTCTTGTGTTTCAGTGCAATCGCTAGTGAAGCATTCATAGACTCGCACCTTTGTGTTGAGCGAATATTGGCAAAGAAATGACCGGATAGGTATGCTTGTGCCCATAAGTGTTGTGTATTTCCCTTCTCAATCACCTATGTATGTTTTTGGACGTTGAATTCTGAAACAACCGAACGCCATTGAATATCAAATTCCTTGGTTGTCCACCAGGAAGCCATGCATTTTGAGAATGCTGCTGTAAACTTTGGGTCACCAATGTTAGCTTGTGCATTGCGAGAAAGATGCCAAGAACATAATATGTTCTTAGCATAAGGGATAACAGATCTGATAGCCCTCTGTATTGCCATATCCCCATCGGTGACAACTAAAATAGGTGATTTATTCATCATGGCTTCTAAAAAATTCTGTAGCACCCACTCGAAAGATTGAGACGTCTCGTCAGCGATTATGGCAGTGGCAAACACAATTGTGTTATGGTGATGATTGACACCGACAATAGCCATAATTGGTCGACCATACAAATTATCTTTGTACGTTGTGTCGAACGCAATTACATCACCGAAGCATGTGTAATCCGATCTCGATGTAGAATTCGACCAAATAAGATTATACAATGCCCCCGATTCGTCTACCGAGTATGTCATAAAAAACCCGGGATCATCATGTTTCTTATAATCAAAGTAGGCAATAAGCGCATTCACATCCCCATCGACGATTTCCTTTGCTTTTCCTCTTTGAAGTGCATTGTAGAGGTCTTTATGTCTAAATCCAACATTATGATAGCCCCCTGCCTGCTACGTTAAATAGTTCATTACTTGTGACGTGCCAACACCGACCTCTTTCAATGTTGTTGCCTCATCGATATCAGCCTTACTTACAGCTCTATTAGAACGCATAAATGGTGTCATAGCAGGTGTGCACAATGCATAATTATGTTTCTGATCAGACTTACTTATAACCCACTGATCGTTTGTATTTGTTGATGTAACTAAGACTCTAGCCTTACATCCTGTTCTTGTGACTGGCGTATGACCACGTTGACGATCAAAAGTATTGACTTTTGATCCTCGAAACCCTTCTTTGGAACAACAAAATTCTTGTGTCTTCATATTCCCTTCTATGTCAAGCCGTGTTGTTCCCTTACGTGCACTAAACCCATGTTCCCGTACCAATCCCTTGTAAAAGTACCAAGCTTGATCATGTGAACAGAAGAACTGACCAACCAATCTGTCAGATTCATCAACATTATGTACTTCATGGCATTCCTCGGTTGGCTTAACATTGTCTACATCAGTATGATCTATGGCAAAAGTTTTGTTGTGCAAGTTCAGTGGTCCCGGAGTTGATGGAGATGTAAGCAAAGGTTCATTTTGAACATGTTTCAGTCGTACTGCTTTCAATAGGATGTGGTATTGGTAATGGTAGTTAAAGGGTGGGTACAACATTAAATTCACAATACATATTTAGGTATGTACAATAACTACCTAAATATGTGTCAATACATTTTCTACCTAAACATATTGTTAAATTTAAATTCTAAATAATATTTTATAAAATATCAAAACAATCAAATAATTTTTTGTGTATATGAAATTATTAAATTAATATTATTGGTGGAAAACATGAAACACTATTAAAAAAATTGAAACATAAATTACATAACTTTAAAAAAAGTATGGATCCTTTTTATAAAAAGTATGGACACTTTCAACATATCAGGTAAATTTTACATTTTTTAAAAGAGAAGAAGTTATATCGTCAATAAAGTGTTGATACTTTATAAAAATGTATCGATCCATAACAATATAACAGGTAAAAATATAACAAAACCGGTCTCGAAATGACAAAACAGGTAAAGCGCTACCGGTTATGTTGAAAGTGTCGATAATTTATTATACGTATCGACACTTTTGGAATTTAAAAGAGAAGAGTTACAGCGTCAATAAAGTGTCGATACTTTATAAAAATATATCGATCCATAACAATATAACATGTAAAAATATGACAAAACCGGTCTCGAAATGACAAAACAGGTAAAGCGCTACCGGTTATGTTGAAAGTGTCGATAATTTATTATAAGTATCGACTTTTGGAATTAATAAGAGAAGAAGTTATAGCGCCAATAACGTTTCGATACTTTATAAAAATGTATCGATCCATAACAATATAACAAGTAAAAATATGACAAAACCGATCTCGAAATGACAAAACAGGTAAAACGCTACCGAATATGTTGAAAGTGTCGATAATTTATTATAAGTATCGACACTTTTGGAATTTAAAAGAGAAGAAGTTATAGAGCCAATAAAGTGTCGATACTTTATAAAAATGTATCGATCCATAACAATATAACAGGTAAAAATATGACAAAACCGGTCTCGAAATGACAAAACAGGTAAAGCGCTACCGGTTATGTTGAAAGTGTCGATAATTTATTATAAGTATCGACACTTTTGGAATTTAAAAGAGAAGAAGTTATAGCGCCAATAAAGTGTCGATACTTTATAAAAATGTAAATGTATCGATCCATAACAATATAACAGGTAAAAATATGACAAAAACGGTCTCGAAATGACAAAACAGGTAAAGCGCTACCGGATATGTTGAAAGTGTCGATAATTTATTATAAGTATCGACACTTTTGGAATTAATAAGAGAAGAAGTTATAGCGCCAATAAAGTGTCGATACTTTATAAAAATGTATCGATCCATAATAATATAACATATAAAAATATGATAAAACCGATCTGTAAATGACAAAAGGTGAACGCATATAGTGTCGATACATTTATAAAAAGTATCGATCCAAAAAATATCGATACCGATAATTATAATGTAATAGGTAAATTTGCAATGTTACCGGTATAAATATACCGATTTACTTATAAAATAGGTCAATATAAGTGCTACATATTACATTATATAAGCGCTACCTAATATGTTATTGTACTTGATAATATTTCCGGTTAAATACCTATTTTATTATATAAGCGATATCTATTACATTATATAAGTATTACCTAATATGTTATTGTACTTGATAATATTTCCGGTTAAATAATATAACATAACCGATCTAAATTTTAACCGATTACTTATTTAACCGATCACGTCGTATATTAACCGTTTTTTAAGCGCCGCACAGCAGAACTACTCATGTAGGCAAGGCTGCTCTTTGTTTGGTGTCACGTTCTTTTCTGTTGCAGGCCCACTTTCCTTCAAATATTTTTCAACTTTTTGATTTTTTTAACAAAAAAATTTAGGTTAAGGGTGACTCTTTTAGTCTCGAATTAGAGTATATCTAAGATCTAATTAAAATTTATATAAAAATTTACAGAATGTCCATAAAAATAATAGTGGTAAGATTCAAACTTAACCTTACAAATTCTAATTCCTCAATCTCAACTAGTTATACCAACACTCAACAGTCAACTTTTAAATTCCACACAATATATCCATAATTGTAAAGATATTTCAATAATACGAAATGAAATAAATTAGATTTTTAACGACAAATATGTAAATATGTTTTTTGCGTACAGCTTGAGGCAACAAATAGTTCTGATGTAACAGTTTTTACTGCATTGTTTTGGATTAATATAAAAATGTTTATAATATATATATATATACACACGAGAATAAAATTTAAATATATAATATATATTTTTTAATTTTATATAGTTTAAGATAGTTGGATGAGTAATAGTAAATAGTTAAGATTATAATATGAAATGAGAAGAATTCACTGAAAAAACAATGAGTGAATTTTAACATTTTATTTTCAGTCATCATAAGCTTGTCCATCTACAAGTATAACATGTAACACATCACAGGATCCCAAAATCTATGAGCCTCAGACTTTGAAAAAAATGTCACGATTTTACTTTTAAAAACATTAAGATAATGTCACATTTTAAATACAATGTCACGATTATATAGTTATTTTGTGATATTATCTTAGTTTCATATGTTTAGATTTTTTTTTATTTTGTAAGAAATAATCATAATATGACAAATTTTGATATTTTACAATTTCGTTTTATTATAAAATATTTTAGTGGTCTCATTTTAAAAAGTATCACATGATTTGTACATTTTTTTAGATGTACAATGTCACGATTATATAGTTATTTTGTGATATTATCTTAGTTTCATATGTTTAGATTTTTTTATTTGGTAAGAAATAATCATAATATGACAAATTTTGATATTTTACAATTTCGTTTTATTATAAAATATTTTAGTGGTCTCATTTTAAAAAGTATCACATGATTTGTACATTTTTTTAGATGTACAATGTCACGATTATATAGTTATTTTGTGATATTATCTTAGTTTCATATGTTTAGATTTTTTTTATTTTGTAAGAAATAATCATAATATGACAAATTTTGATATTTTACAATTTCGTTTTATTATAAAATATTTTAGTGGTCTCATTTTAAAAAGTATCACATGATTTGTACATTTTTTTAGATGGGTATGATTTATCCGACAATCTTAAATCTGTGTAAAACTAAAAAAAAATATACTAGGTAAGTAGATCCTAATATATATATAGTGTAGACCTATCAATTGATAAGTGTAGTTCGTGAAACGTCACAGGCCCCACACCTTTAAAAAATCTACTAACCTAAAAAATTATTTTTTCATGACAAAATTTAACAAAAAAAACTTCTAATTTTATCTATTATTATCTCGAGAATTCAATTGTAACCAATTTTTCCTAAAAAATATCAATTTTATGGTGTTTAATGGATAAAAAAAATTAATTTATGTCCATCCTAATTTCAATCTTCTTGAATTTTGATATTTTATAAGTTTATCCTATTATAAAATATTTTAAGGTCTCATTTTTAAAAAATAGTATGGACTTATATATCTACAGGCTCGTACGTGTGAATGTATATGCTGTTAGAGGATGATTATCGTATACGTTTGAATTTGGATGGTTGAGTTAGAACCTACCAATCTGAAATGCAACCTTTTCTTGTATATTACAAAATGATCGATTAAGATGAAGATAAAAAGAAGTCCGAGTGGGCAAGGCCACCATGAATGAATCTTTTCTTCTCTAGCTCATCCTTTGGCGTTTTTATTTATTTTGATAAACAAATACCAATCTTTTAAGTTTAATTTTTGTTGTCAACCACGTGAAATTATTGTCCATATATTCTACTTCAATCATATTCTAATATTATCTGTATTTTTATTTTATGGAAAATGGACGGGTAATGCCAAAAATGTGATTATTAATTAGGATAATAATAGTTTTTTTTAATAGTAAGAGATAATTATAAAGTAATATATGTTTTGACTTCTTTTAATTAATTAATAATGTATATAAATTTTGCATCCGCAGTTGTTCGAACCCAAAACCAACGATAGATGTATGTATACTCCAAGGTGGGCATATGCTCATACTGAAATATGAATTTCTTTATGTTAGTTGTTCATTTTACTGCCAGTGTCCACTTTAAAATTTTATTTGTACATATTACGTACAACACTTTTATTATTATCAATACATATATCCTCACTCCTAAATAAATATTTTCGAATTTATCATTATCTAATACTTATAGAGAATTGATGGGTTATTAAACGTGGATGGATAAATATATGTTTTTTTATTAAAAATATATATGTATAGTATTTGTCACGTATCACATGCATAATGTTGAATAGGATAAGGGAATTGAGGTGGCAATAGTAGTCTTGTCGGAATGAACAAGTTAGACACGCATCAATCAATTATTAAGTGAAGAAAAAAATGGTCCTCTTAATTAAGGGTTAAATTAAAACAAGAAACTGTTGACCATGTAAAAGCTTTTGGAATAATTCATCACTTGGTCTCATAATTTTACTAAATATTGCTGAATCACGAGCTGGAGAGTATTTGAATGGAGTTGTTTCAACATTTTCTGTCAACCATTTTTTTATAAAGAATCTTTCACTTACTTATTTGATATATCATCATTAAAAATAATAATTTTACAAATAACTTGAATAAAATAATATTACCTTTTAAATTTGAATTACATAATATTTTAATTTTAAATATTGTATCTTTTAACTTTAAATTTATGGAACTCCAATAAACCAAAACCATGACTAATTTAAAACTTTAGAACAAAATTGAAGTAAAAATTCTAATAAGAAATCGGAGAATATGCACATGGGGTAAGAAACAATAAAGAAAGGTGAAGCTGCCAATAAACTCTAAGTTAAAACTTTCCAAAAATAAATGTAAATGTAAAACTAGAAAAATTAAATATGAACTCTAAAATTAAATATGAGTTGTGAAGCAATATATATGAAAGACAGGTTTAACTGTCAGATTTGTTGTATTATGAGAAGCAAATTGCTAATTGGAAATCGTTTGTGATTTATCCATTGAAAATTCAATTATTCCGTCAAATTAAGCTGCCTTAGATGTAGACGGCTGGGGTGAACTACACTTTTTGATACAAAAGAACTGTCGTGTGTACAATATGGGGCTAAATTCAATTATTCAAATATGTAAATGTGGGGCTAAATTTCTAAAATTATTTAAAATTAAGACTAAAATGATAGAATCAGTAAAGCAAAATAGGTCTATAACGGTATTATTAGTGACGTTTTGGTGGTAAATGCCGCTAACTTTACACATATAACGGCGTTATAGTTAAAAGGTCACAAAATAGTAATATTAGCTGTGTTTTTAGACAAAAACCGCTAAAAACTCATACTTTAGTGGTGTTTTTAAGAAAAACGACACTATAGATAAACATATTGTGGTGTTTGTAATTTCAAACGCGGCAAGTGTTGTCGTCCCATACCCTTTAGTGGCGTTTATAGAAAACGCCGCAATAGATACATAACTTGTGGCGTTTTTTAATAAACGTCGCATTAGTCTCATCAATTTGTGGCGTTTTTTAAAACGCCGTTATTGCAGTCATTTTGTGGTGTTTGAATTTACAAAAGCTTCGAAGGTTATATCTTTAAGCCTGCGAAACCCTTTCTCCCTTTCCATCTATTTCTTTACTTATTTTCAATCATACCATACGTTTACTCTACAAAATTGTAATTGGTCGCTACCGTTTGAAGCCGTCATCGCCTCTAACGTCACGCCGTTCAATGCCATCACGAGACTACCACAGTCAAGGTAAACATTTACATCTTGCGTTTTCAAACATTAAAAACCGGTTGCTTTGTTTTTTCCCTTTTGTTTTTACAAAATTTGCAGAGCCATTGTTTGAATCGACTTGTCCATTGTTTTCCTCATAAATTGATGTGGTGAATGGTTTGTGAAATCCTTAAGAAATGTATCATAGGTGTGCTCCTCATTTCGTCTATAATATCCCCCCATCATTATGTTCAAAAATTGGTTAGAAAACTAGTTTAGGTTATCTTATAAGATTGTCGGCTCCTTCAACACTAACACCCACTAATAATAGGCTGCAAAATTTCATTATTCTAGCTGCCAAGACCCGACTCAACTCTCTCTTGCTCACTCTGAAGAATTTATGTATGGAGTTCTTTTTATTGGTCTTAGATTATTATAAGATAGCATCTGATTAAAAAAGTTTTAGCTAATTAATAATGTCATAAAATGAATGTAAACACGCTTTGTTGATGTAATTTCTTAAACTAAAATTTTTTAAAGAAAATAATTTATGTTGATAAGAATATCACATGCTAAGTTACTAACTAGGTTTGTGTATTTCAATTTAATATCATTCAAAGAACATAACCATTTGCTGACAAAGGCAAATCCAGTTTAACAGATACAAAGCAAACAAGCACATGCATTACCTCTCATTTTTTAATTTCTTCCTCGCAAATAAGTTGTTTCTGTATTTCGAAACTAGGAGCAAATAAATAAGTTATTGGGAAAGACCTCGACTTTGAACAAACGCCGATTATTTTTTCTACTGTTGTTTGCTGCTGTGTTTCTGATTTTAACTTTTTTTCTACCGTTGTTTGTGTTGGAAGTCAAAGTTGGATGGCAACACATGGGCTGCTAAATTAATAAAGTGGCAGCCGGCTGCTTAAAAAATAGGGAAAGTGCATTTTTAGTCCTTTGTATTTTAGGATATTTACAAGATTAGTCCTTAAGCTTTAACTATAAATACCCTAGCTCATTTAGCATCAAAATCATCCAAAATCATTTCTTTCTCCCAATACTAGAGAGTTTTCTTGTGAGTAGTGAGTGTTTTGTAAACACCTGTAAATTTTCTCTCTAGTAAAAGATCTGCAGCAGTCCGGAGACGTAAGCACAATTGGCTGAACTCCGTTATCAATTTCGGGTATTATTTTTCCGTTTTTAATTTCGCATTCTCACTAATCTGGGTATAGGGAAATTACTCGTTACTTGTTTATTTCCCAATTACTGGTAATCAGAGCTTTTGGTTGTGAATTTTGTCAATTTTTTACGAGGTTACTATTCACATGAGTAGTGAATTTTGTGAATAGTAAAATTTTGTCGGCGATACGAATTTGTCGACGGAGGCGTTATAATACACGGTGGTTCGCACAAATTGTCAGAAACGATCCAAAGAAGCCAGATTCGAGTGGGAGCGATGGCTGCAGACGAATGAAATATGAAAATTGAAAAGTTCGATGGTGCGGACTTTGGCTTTTGGAAGATGCAGATTGAAGATTTTCTGTACCAGAAAAATCTATATCAACCTCTCTCAGGAAAGCAACCAGAGGGCATGAAGAATGAAGACTGGGCTCTTCTCGACAGACAAGCCCTCGGAGTTATCCGACTGACGTTATCCCGCAATGTTGCTTTCAACATAGCAAAGGAAAAGACCACGACGGGTCTTATGGTGGCTCTCTCCAGTATGTATGAGAAGCCATTAGCCTAAAAAAAAAGTGCACTTGATGAGACGATTATTCAATTTGCGGATGACGAAAGGGGCATCAATGACACAACACCTAAATGAACTCAACACAATCACAACCCAGTTGAGTTAAGTGGAAATTGAATTCGATGATGAAGTTCGAGCTTTAATTCTCTTATCATCTCTACCAGACAGTTGGAATGCTACTATTACAGCAGTCAGCAGCTCGTCGGGAAACAACAAATTAAAATTCGACGATGTTCGAGATCTGGTATTGAGCGAAGAAATTCGACGGAGAGAATCGGGTGAAGCATCAACCTCCTCAGCCTTGCACACGGAGTCCAGAGGGAGAACTTCATAAAGAAATTTAAATCGTGGCAGATCGAAATCCAGAAGGGGCAAATCAAGAACATGAAAGAAAGATTTTACCTGTTATAATTGTGGCAAGAAGGGTCACTTTAAAAGAGATTGTCAAGCACTGAAGAAAGATACCGGTGCACAGGAATCTGCCAACGTGACATAGGAGACATGTGATGCTATGATTCTAAGCATCAACAGTCTGATTGAATCATGGATCTTGGATTCAGGGGCATCTTTCCACTCCACCCCATGCCAAGAAATCATGGACAACTATGTTAGTGGTGATTTTGGGAAGGTTCATCTAGCTGATGATGAAACCTTGAAGATCGTCGAAAAAGGAGACATCCGATTAAAGTTGCCAAACCAGACCACCTGGACACTGAAAGGAGTGAGACATATTCCTGGCCTCAAAAGAAATTTGATTTCTTTAGGACAGCTTGATGGAGAAGGATATAGCACAACCTTTTCAGGCTGTGAATGGAAGATTACCAAAGGAGCACTCGTCATTGCTCATGGTAAGAAGACTGGTACTCTCTATGTAACCTCAAATTTAGAGAATATCATTGCAGTAGCAGATGCTGATGGAAAATCAAACCTATGGCACCAAATGCTTGGTCATATGAGCGAGAAAGGGATGAAGACACTGTCAAAAGGGAAGCTGTCGGATCTAAAGAATGTAGATGTCTGACTATGCGAGGATTGCATCTTTGGCAAACAAAAGAAAGTCAGGTTTACAAAGATTGGTAAGACACCCAAGGCTGAAAAGTTAGAGTTGGTTCATACTGATGTATCATCTCCAGTTCCATCTCTTGCAGGCTCATTATATTATGTCACCTTCATCGATGATTCAACAAGAAATGTGTGGGTTTATTTTTTGAAGAAGAAATCAGAAGTCTTTGATACCTTCAGAAAATGAAAAGCCATGGTGGAAAATGAGACTGATTTGAAAGTCAAGCGGTTGAGGTATGATAATGGAGGAGAGTACAAAAATAGAAGATTCAGAGATTTCTGCGCAAATAATGGGATAAATATGGAGACAACAGTTCCCATGACACCACAACAGAATGGCATAGCAGAGCGCATGAACAGAACTCTGAATGAACGTGCCAGAAGCATGAGGATACATGCTGGACTGCCCAAATTTCTATAGGCTGAAGCTATCAATACTGCATCTTACCTGATCAACCATGGTCCCTCAGTTCCTTTGGATGACAGAATACCAGAGGAAGTTTGGAGCAAGAAAGAAATAAACCTTTCACACTTAAGAGTGTTTGGTTGTATTTTTTATGTACACATAGATTCTGCTGAAAGAAGTAAACTTAATGCCAAGTCCAATAAATGTGTCTTTGTTGGTTATGGTGGCGATGAGTTCGGTTACCGTTTTTGGGACTATGAAAATCGGAAGATCATCAGAAGCAGAGATGTCATTTTCAATGAAAATGTGATGTACAAAGACATGGCAACCATAGAATCAAGTAGCTCCAATACCAAAGCTGAAACAAATGAATTTGCTGAGTTCGAGGAGATTTCTAGAAATGATGTTCAGATCAATCCTAAAGTAGTTCAAGAAGAACCAGGCACACCAGAACTGAGACGCTCCTCCAGAATTCCTAAACCAACCCAGCGTTATTCGCCTTCTTTGCACTACTTGTTGCTGACTGACAATGGTGAACTAGAGTGCTATGATGAAGCAATGCAAGTGAAGGATTCAGTCAAGTGGGGGTCTTCCATGAAATATGAGATGGACTCACTTATGTCAAATCAGACATGTGAATTAGCTAAATTACCACCAGGCAAGAAAGCGATCCATAACAAGTGAATTTACAGGATCAAATAAGAGCATGATGGGAGCAAATGCTACAAAGCAAGATTGGTTGTCAAAGGTTTTTAGAAAAAATAAGGTATTGACTACAATGAAATTTTCTCTTCAGTCTTAAAACTGTCTACAATTATACTGGTGTTGAAAATTGTAGCTGCATAGAATTTACATCTTGAGAAGTTAGATGTAAAGACAACATTCCTTCATGGTGATTTGGAGGAAGAAATCTATATGAGGCAGCCATAAGGCTTCATAGAGGCATGCAAGAAAAACCTGGTATGCAGGTTGAAGAAGAGCTTGTATGGTTTAAAACAAGCTCCTAGACAGTGGTACAAGAAGTTTGATAGTTTCATAAGTAGCAGTGGTTTTGCCAGATGTCAAGCAGATCATTGTTGCTACATCAAGTGGTTCGACAACAACTTCATTATTTTATTGTTGTATGTTGATGAAATGCTCGTTGCAGGCTCAGACATGTAAGAGATTATAAACTTGAAGCAAAAATTGTCGAAGCAGTTTGCTATGAAGGATCTAGGCGCTGCAAAGCAAATTCTTGGGATGAGGATTAAGAGAGACACAAAGTCAGGGACTTTGATGTTATCACAGTCTGAATACATCAACAAAGTACTCTCCAGGTTCAATATGCAAGATGCTAAACCAGTAAGTACACCTTTAGGTGTTCATTTTAGACTCTCCAAAGAACAGTCACCAAAGACGGAGGAAGAACGTGCACACATGGTGAAGGTGCAGTATGTCTCAGCAATTGGAAGTCTGATGTATGCCATGGTTTGTACCAGACCAGATATTGCTCATGCAGTGGGAGCTGTTAGCAGGTACATGAATAATCCAGGCAAGGTACATTGGGAAGCAGTCAAATGGATCCTCAGATATCTGCGGGGTACCACAAACAAAACACTTTGTTTCAAAGGTGGAGAAACAATACTAACAGGCTATGTAGATGCTGACTTAGCTGAAAATATTGACATCAGAAGGAGTACTACAGGGTATGTCTATACTCTAGGAGGAACCGCAGTGAGTTGGGTTTCTCAACTACAGAAGATAGTTGCTCTCTCCACAACTGAAGCAGAATATTTCGCTATTATAGAAGCCAGCAAGGAGATGGTTTGGCTCCAAAGTTGCTCTCTCCACAACAGTCAAAGTGCTATCCATCTAGCGAAGAATCCGTCTTTTCATTCCAGAATAAAGCACATACAATTGCGATATCATTTTATCCGGTCTCTTCTGGAAGATGGGATTTTGAAACTTGAAAAGATTAGTGGAGCTCAAAATCCGACAGAAATGTTGACAAAGACGGTGACCATGGACAAACTGAAGTTGTGTTCAGCTTCAGTTGGCATGCTAGAATAAGAAGACAAGAAAAGCTGTTGCATTGATCGAGGTGTGAAGACAGATTAAAAGTAATCTTCAAGTGGGAGATTGTTGGAAGTCAAAGTTGGATGGCAACACATGCAACACATGGGTTGCTAAATTAATAAAGTGGCAGCCGACTGCTTAAAAAATGAGGAAAGTGCATTTTTAGTCCTTTGCATTTTAGGGTATTTACAAGATTAGTCCTTAAGCTTCAAATATAAATACCCTAGCTCATTTAGCATCAAAATCATCCAAAATCATTTCTTTCTCCCAATACTAGAGAGTTTTCTTGTGAGTAGTGAGTGTTTTGTAAACACCTATAAATTTTCTCTCTAGTAAAAGATTTGCAATAGTCCGGAGACGTAAGCACAATTGGCTGATCTTCGTTATCAATTTCGGGTATTATTTTTCCATTTTTTATTTCGCATTCTCACTAATATGGTTATAGGGAAATTACTCGTTGCTTGTTTATTTCCCAACAGTTTGCTATTGTTTACTGTGTTTCTGTTATGTCTCCCTCTCGACTGTGATGAGTGAGAAGTTAAACCAGCAAATTTTGTTTGATTTTTGAGAATAAGATATAACTTTATAGGATTCTTTCAAGATTTATATCAAAAAAATCTTATATGCATACTTTCAAAATGAAAATATAACTTTAAAAACTTAAAACTATACCTTTACACAGTAAAATATTTGTGCTCAATAAACTCACATCCAAGAAGAAGATTAAAAAGTTTAAGTTGCAATAAAAACAAGTTAATGTTCACAAGGAAGACGAAAAAGTTCAAATACAAATAGAAATTGTGACACTGTAATGGTGGAGTAAGTTTTCTTGATGTTATTCAACAATTTGGAGATTCTTTTTATACAATCTAATGATTTTTTAATCATTTGCAGCTGTTGAGAAGCATTTGAACTGTGCATTTATTGTTCATTTGCACATTTTATTTATTTAGAATTAGGAAGAAATTAATCGAATCTATAAGTGTTGAGAATTAAATGTATAAATGTGAGGGGTCAAATTGATAAACTTTATATTTGTGAGGACTAAATCATTTAAATTATTTAGAATTATGGTCAAATTAATAAAGTTTATATGTTGAAAATTGAATACATAATTATACTAATTAAAAAACTATCACGCCAACCTTTCATTATTTATAAGTTGAGTTATGTTGGTATGCTACAACTGATTTAATCTGTGATCTTTAGTACTGTTAATTTTTTGTCTCGACAACTTGTCATTACCAAGGTTGTTATGAGGAGAATTGACTAGATTTGTATGAGATTCTTTTGGGGTAGGATCGAATTCTCCTGCATCGGGGGCTAAGGTAAGTTGAGGCCAGGTGTGTTCTCTTAAATCAGAGGGTGGGCTAGGACTCAAAGACCTAGCAAGATGGAACCATTCTTGCATTCTTTGCTCAGGAAACTTCTTGTAAATGATGGTGTATACACCTGTTTTGTCCGGGTCGAAATATTTAATAATATTATTATTAACTATTTTTTTATTTTATTTCTTTTAGAGGCCCAATTATAAGGAGGCAAACTGGTCCTAACATTAAAACAGACCAAAGCCCAACCAACAGGGGCCCAATTAACCCAAAATATTTTAGGGTTATGGGAAACCCTAGAGAGAAGCCCCTCACCACGTCGTCATCAGAAAAGAAAATAACTGCCACCGGAGCCACGTCGTATCAATACCGCCGTCGGTACCACTGTTGTTAACTGGTTGTCCTAAACAAATCCCTTGTTTCGAAATCAGCCAAAAACCAAATCAAAACATAAAAAATTTTAACCAAACCACATCAAATCAAAACATAAACTCAAAAAAATATTAGGGCATTAAAAACCCTAATTTTTACCAACCAAAGATTATTACCTCTGATAGCCTCACCAAACGCGCAGAGAAATGATAAAAATATAGGGGAACTATTCGAAGAAGGGGGATTCAGTTTTTAAAAGGAGAGAAAATTGAAAAAAGAAAAACCCGAGAGAAAGAAGAAGATGAGTTGAGTTTGATTCTGAAAAAAAAAAAGAAAGAAAAATGATAAAAAAAAAAGAGTTTAAGCTAAAGACAGAGAGAACAACAACCATTTTGAGGAAAATAACAGAGAAAAGAAAATAGAAATGAAGAAACATCACCCCTCATAGTCGACTTACCTTGTTTCACCGGCTTTGAAAGTAGTTTTGAGGTAGCCTTTTCTTCTCTTTTTTCGAGTTGGGTTATTTGAGAAAAAGAAAGGCATAGATTTTATAGTTTGGGTGTTTGTTTGTTTAGGGGTTTTAAGAAATGAGGTTTAAATATTTAAGAGGGGTTCACTAGACCCTTACTGAAGTCGTTTAGGCGGTGGCTGGAGGGTTTAAAAAAAGGAAGTTGAGAGAAAAAAGGGGGTTGAACGATTAAGAAAAAAAAATAAGGGGGTTAGTTTTTCCCGAAACTTATAACAAGGTATATAAGGGGACTTCAAAATGACGTCGTTTAGAGAGGTTTTAGGGGTTCTGCGTGTAGCGCTTGGTCAAACCACGAGAGGGGTCATCCTGGTTCTGAAAATTTTCATTTCAGTCACTGAATATGAGTTTTCAAGTTTATGTTTTGAGCTTTCTATTTTGTTATGTTTACATTTTAGTCACCCTATGGCTTATTGTCATATTTTACTGATATTTGATTTTGACCATGTCATTTACAAATATTATATTTTGGTCACTATTTGTTTACTGTTATTTCGGTTAAATACCTATCATGCTCTTTTAATATGTACACATTAATTTTTATTTTAAGATGTTTTTATATGTATACATTAATTTTATTAGATAAAGATAAAATATTAATGTATTGCTTAAAGTATGTTCCAAAATATTATACATGTGCAAATGATAACTTGAACATATGGATCTAGGTATTTTTATTTATTTATGTGTCATCCTTTAATTAAATTGTATGAAAAATATATGAAACCTCATACGCATTACTTGACTCGAATCGAAATAATTTGACTAAGGGTAATATTTGTTCATTTTAGGATTATTGTGAAGTGATTGTCTTAACGTATAAGAAAGTTGCTTTCAATAATTTTAAAATGAAAGTGTATCCCATTAAGTGAAACCTTAAAAATTAACTACACTTAAAATTTGGGAATGAAAGAAAAAGTAATGTTCGTCTATTTAAATTCTTCGAGAAAAGATCGTTAGAACTTATAAAAGGTATGATATCGACGTCTTTAAATAATCGAATATCATTATTCTTTCTAAAAGGATTGGTAATTCGCATTTAATTTTTATTTTTATCATCATTTATGCATTCGAATTAATAATGAATTTTTGAAGAAAATACTAATATTTGTTTTTTTTCAATTGGAGTAAGAAATGATTGCTCTAAGGCATGAGAGGTTTTTTTTCTCGATAGGAAATAATTAAATATTACCATTTTTCGTACAAAAATTCATAGAATGTGTTTAAAAATGAGCTTTAAATTTAATTTGTTTTATTTTAGTTTATTGATACTTATGCATTTGAATTTGGAATTAATAATGAACATTAGGATGAAATAGTAATATTTATTTATTTCTATTGGAGAATGAATTTACTACTTTAAGGCATGAGAGGTCGTTTCTTCTTGATAGGAAATAATTAAATATTATTATGTTTCGTCCTAAAATTCAAAGGATATTATTTGTAGGGATATTTAATTAAATTGAACTCGAATTCGTAAATTTCATTACAAAGAAAACTAATTAATTGACTAGGTACCGATTTAGGGCGTTGTGGGGGTGCTAATCCTTCCCCACGTGTAGCAGACTCCCGAACTCAAATTTTTGGTAATGCAGACAATAAATTTGTTGTTTTAATTAAAATGAAAAATATGTTTTTGGGTGCCCAATCACACCCTAATCAAATATTAGTGGCGAATTCTCGAATCATGTTTTATTTTGATTTTTAAAAGGAAACACCAAATTAATCGAGACAAGATTTTTTTAATCACATAAAACTTAAAAATTAAAGTTGTTTTTCAAGAAAAAAATTGTTTCGACAGCTTGACGACTCTCTGGGAGACTATTTTTATAGAGAGTCAAGCCGTTAGTCAATTAATTAATTGTCTTTGTAATAAAAATTACAAGTTCGTTCGAATTTAGTTTTTGATCCCTTGTTAGGTTTAAATAAATTTTATGTTTATAATTTTATTAACAACTAAATAGTTGTAATGATTTGTTTGCTAATGTTTTCAGAATAAATGTGTCATAAAGAGAATTGTGGAATAAGTTTGGTCTGTTGTGTGATTGCTTTTCTCGTTTTTCCTCACATACTGTGGACTTGCATTATCACAACATGAGTTAAAACCCCGCTCCGTTCTATTTAAGTAGGAGTGAGAAACTACATCTTCATGTGGTTTCACCTTTATATGGGATAATGGATCACTCTTAGGGCTAACGGCTTATGGTCATTGTGATGGTTTTCACCTCTGTAAGGACATAAGGATGTGTGTCCCCTCGAATTGAGCTCGATTCGAAAGCCTATGATGGGCCACGATTGAGGGTCTAGCACCCTAAGGGGGCACCGACAATGACATTTCGAGAACCTTTTACGTTAGAGCCTAACCCAACATATAGTGAACCTAGAACCCGAACCTAGGTAGAGCCTAACCTAAACCTTAAGAATCCCATGAGGAGAATACACAGGAAAAGCTTTTGAGTCTTTTAATTTTGTAGTATAAGTTTGTTTTTTGAATAAATACATGAGAATTAGAGATCACGTGGTTAAGTTTATATTTTTCCGAATAAGCATGCGAACTAGATGGCGTGAGGTTAGGGTTTTTATGTTAAAAAACAAGGGGTAGAAATCATGTTTGGGTAGGATATGATAAAGCATGATTGGATACCTATTATGTAAGGGTAGGTTTTATTGACCAACTATATTATGCTCGATTAATTTCTTTATGATTACTAACTAATTTTCTTTTGCCTTTTTCTTTTATTTTGTTTTCGTTTTTACATTACACTATTCATTTTTACACTATTCATTCCATGGTGTTGATCTGTGATCGATATCCATATAAAAGGCTAGTAATATGGAACAAATGATTCAAAAAGAGGTAGAAGACAATGCAGATGTTCTGATATGGTCCAAGCAGTTCCAACTTACAAATAGAGATAACCTACAACCTGGATACGTGTCAGAGTTGATTGGTTACACCCACATCAATGTCCATCAAAATGACTTGAGCAAGCTAAAAGAGATATGGGGAAAATGGGAAGAAATCAATAAGCAATTGTTTTATTAGCTCTATAGTGACGTCTCTTATCTCCTAGACGTCCCAATTGACAGATTTTTTTAAGATCTTTTGTGCAATTATGGAATCCCGCCCATATTTGCTTTACTTTTTACCTAGTGGATATGACACCTATCATATAGGAGTACCATGCCTTGATTCGTCGTTCGAGATTCTAAGTAAACAGGGTGTACACCAAACTGCCAAACACTCATTCTTTCAAAAAAAATTACTTTTGATGATTAGGATGAGTGAAGAATGGGTCGTAATAAACATCAAGAAGAAAGGAGATAGTGAATGCATTATCTGGAGTGCTCTTAGAGAAGTAATTGATCGTCATCCTAACAAGAGAAAAAAGATTAACCTGTTTGCTCTGGGTATTTATGGGTTAATCATATTCCCGAAGGTCCTGTGACATGTTAATGTGTTAGTGGTTGATTTGTTCGAGAGATTAGACAGACATGTGGATCCCATTTTAGCTATTTTGGCAGAGACATTTCGTTCCTTAAATTCATGCAGACGAGAAGGAGAATGACGCTTCATAGGGTGAGCACCACTGTTGCTAGTTTGGATCCTTAATCACTTCAAACATGTTAAGAGCACACCTGGTAGAGTGTTTCTAGAAGGGTTTTCGCCCTTGAAATATTTCCTTTCTCGAGGATGACCTAGGGGTTTCACTGAATAGAAATGAATGGTCATCTTCAAATATATCCGAGATAGTGATATATTATGGTGCGCTTCATGGAACATCTCTTCAGATATACTTTATAAGTGTAGAGAGTGAGATTAGTTTTTATTTCCAGGCATATGAGGTTCTGTAGGATTCACTCATTTGCTCGTTTACAGGCAATATGGATTAAGGCAGTTTATTCATACAACTTGGGATTTGTATGGGTTAGAGTTTACATTCAAAGGGGAGCGGTATAAAGAGTAAAGTCAAAGAGGTTACCGATGTATGGAAGCAGACTCGTAGAGTAAATCTCTTCACTTTAAACCTGATGTTGTCCTAAGAATATGAGGAATGAATAAGAATTCAAGTTAATGATAATATCTCGATGGTCAATCCCGAAAATACTCAGCCTATGGAAGAATATCTTAGAGTTGTACTATCTTTGTTAGAATTAGCCAGACGCAATTTTGAGGCTGAAATAAAGTAGTAGAAAGAAATGTTACAAAATATGGAAGACGATGTGTACCAAACAGAATTAGAAATTGATATCCAAAAAGGTCGAGTTGACCGAATTGAAAAAGTAGAAAAAGTAACTCTGATTAGATTTTGATGATCTCCAGCTATAATACCAACGAATGGTAAAAACTTAGATAGCCACTAGCTCAAGTAAAACACCTACTGAATAGAGGCAAGAAGTGGCAAGTTTAAAAAGAAAAGCTAGGGAAAGCAACGAAGGGCTCAAACAAAGCAAACATCAGATGAAGCTACTTTAAAAAAAGAGTGCATTAGAGCAATAACTACAAGAGAGTCGAGCCCAAAACGAGAAACTAAAGGGTAGTGTCTTGGGTTTAGAGTCAGCTTTATGACAATACCGAAGTCGAGAAAACAGTTCAAGTCATGGGGAAGTTGAAAGCTTGAGAAAGCGTGCGAATGAACTTGAGGTTATGGTTCAATATTTTCAAAAAAGAGAAAATGAATGTCGATAGTCCCTTATGAGCGGGCTATACAATGGCGTCATTGTTGGGAACAAGCTCAGTGAAGAGTTAAGCAAAGGGATAACCTCATCGCAAGCTACCTGAAATATGCCCAATGAGTGGCTCGGTACATAGATGACTTAGCACATGAAGTTGCTACTGTAAGTGAAGGATTGGAGCCCGAGACTGAAGAAGCTCAAAATATTTTGGAATTACTCGGGCACATACAACAATTAGGGGAGATAGCTCAGATCTATCTGTGATATGTTTAAGCCTTGTAATCAAAATTTGTTTCTAATATAAAAAAGTTGTTCTAAGGAATAATTCCAGAATCAACACATTGTATTTTTGCATATTTTTTGCATTTACTTTTCGCATTACATTTTATTCATTAATAGTCATATTTTTCATATTCATTAATTAAATATCGACATTAATAAAAAAGGTTGTATGGTAGAATACTGGAAACTTCCTAGCACCCATACAATACTAGGAAAAAGGAAATGGACGAGAAAATCACCCAAATTGAGAGAACCCAGCTCGAAATACATGAGAGTTTAAGGAAAGCTTAAGAAGAGATGCGTGAACAAATACTGAAATACAAGAATGATATGATGGAGAAACTTGCAAACATGTTGCAGGGAAGGAATACAAATTGAGAAGAGACTCCAACTATCGGTGCTACTAACGAAGAACCTTTGTATTCCCCAGGCTTTGAACCACGGACGGATCGTGGAAAGGCTCCAACTGTTGGTGTTACCACCGAAGAACCCCTATACCCTCATGGCTTTACATCACCGTATGTTAGAACACAACAAGAAACGACTGCTTAGCTAGGAAGAGTGCACATAAACTTACTTGGTACCTCCGTAAACCCACACCAAGTTGAAAATGTCACAGATTTTGATGGGGATGGCAGAAAAGAGCATAACAAGTAGCTAGAAGAGAAATGGAAACAACTGGAAGATAAAATCAGGAATATGAAAAAGGGTACTAGTATGTATGGGATCGATGCGAAAGAGCTAAGTCTGGTTCCTGATTCAGTGTTACCTCACAAGTTTAAAGTTCAAGATTTTGAAAATTTTGATGGCACGAGATGTCTTTCTGCTCACATCACTATGTTCTGTAGGAAAATAACCAAGATAAATGGGCAGTAGAGGTAGCTAATAAAAATATCAAGAGGCTTATGAGATATTCAGTGCGGACATCAACTGGGGCAACCCTATTTTCTTTACCTTATGAGATGGAAGTTGTGTTACCCATTGAGGTGGAAATTTTATCACTTCGATTTATGTCAGAAGTTAAGCTATATGAAGAACAATAGGTACACGCTAGGTATGACCAGCTGAATTTGATTGAGGGGAAAAGATTAAAAGCTATATGTCATGGTCAGATGTACCAGAAGCGTATAAAGAGGGCACATGATAAGAAGATTCGCCCACGGGAGTTTCATGAAGGATATTTGGTACTTAAAAAGCGATAGCTCCGTAAAAGGTCACATTTTGGGACATTTTCACTTAAGTTATTGAGTGTCTAATAGCTCATTTAGGACCATTTAGATGCATTTAGAAGCTTTTAGTTGCATGTGGTGGAATTCAGTATGTCATGGTATTTTATTTTTAAAGCGGTGCTGCCTTATGAGAAAGGTGCTTGTCTGATGATGTACAAGTTTTTAAAGCAATGAAAAGAGGAAAAGAAATGCCATGACATAAGGAGATTGCTGAGCAGAATGAAAATGCCAAGTTCAATCGGCATTTCGAAATCGCTTAAAGTGCGAGAAGATATTTTTGAAGCCAGTTGTATCTAACTCTCCGAGAGCTCTGCTAGAGAAATCTACCTCGAAGATCTACCTGGTGGGACCGGCGCTGCAACCGCCGGTTCTGCTGCTAATGTTGCCTGACCCTGTAGATCCTGTCTATCCTTGGGCACCTGCATTAGGATTATGCCGATCACTCAGCCAGCTACCCAGGTTGTATCATAGCCTGTTCAGCCCGACTCCTAAGCAATTCAACCATGGTTTTGGGGTTTCCTAAGAAAGTCAACACCAAGTCCTAGGATTAGTTTTCCCTATAAATAGAGGATAAAGCCACATTGTTGAGGACTTTTGTTCCACCCAGATTTGAGCTTAAAAAGTTAGAGAGAGAAGGAATCATCTTTCTCCGTCAATCCAACTTGCCGTGGTATTTCTCCTTGACAAGCCTGAGGGAGTGGCGTCCTGAGCATCCGAGATGAGCTAGTTCTCTAAGAGCAGTGCTTGATGGCCGAGGGAAGCATTGGGCAGTGCACGTCGAAGGCTTACTCTCCTCCCTTAGTTCTTTACTTTCATATTTTGTTATTTGGTTGTAAGGAACGAATGATACTTGCTTTGTGCTTATTTATTTCGAACCCCACCATGAACTAATCCTATTTGGTGGGAGTTCACTAGGATGTTTAAGTTTTTATTTCAATGAATGGTTGTTTTTCTATGCTTTAACCTGTTTTGTTTATGAAACTCAATGCCTTAAGGTTGTAGGAGCTACGAGAGTAGCCTTTCCTTACGAGGTCTTGAGGGTTCGAGAGAATGCCTTGGCAAATTATCCTTAATGTTCGAGAGAAAATAGGGAGGAACTACATAAGCAAGTGTTCTAGGTAGTAACTAGGCCTAATCTACCTTAGAGATAAAATTAGGATTTCATTCGACTAAAAGGAGTTGTGCAAAAATGATATGTTAGATGTTAATGCTGTTACAAAAAGGTATTGCCGAGATATATCCTGTTATCTGGACCAATAGGATCACTGCAGGGGTTTACGCCAATTGGTTATGTCAGGGCATCTTTAATCTATCGAGTCCCTTACTAGAGATAGCATAGGGCACCTTAGTAGACTATTTCAGGCAGGATAAGAATAGAAGAAATACTATTTAGAGAAATATACTTAGACTTTCCCAGTGACTCCTATCACTCATTCCCATATCAACTTTTCGTGTGAGAAACCTAAAGTCCTATATATATATATATTCAAATCCCATAATTGCATTTTATTTTGCCTTGACATTTCTATTTGTTTGCACTTATCACAATTGAATTTACCACGACATTTCATCCAACTTGCCACGACATATTCAATTGCAACCACACTACCACCATTCCATTTTCACATCAGTCATTCTATTTTGCCACAACATTCTCATTTGTACATACCATCACTAACTTTACTTAAGTGACAAAGTAAAGTGCCTTGACAAACCTTTTTGATTTCCCCAATTCCCTGTGGAGACGATACTCAACTTATCACTGTATTACTTGTTCGATTGTGTATACTTGCACATATATCCGCACTTATTTTATAGTACCCACAAGAGCGGACAAGTTTTTGGCGCCGTTGCCGGGGATTGGCAACTGGAAGTTAATTTGTTTTGTCAAAACCTTTTATTTTACTTGTTCATTTTTTTGTATAGTTTTACTTGTCTTTTTCAGGTTTTTATTTTACGTGCTCAAGCAAATATGTATCATATCAGAAATCAAGGAATTGGTCAAGAGGAATATCAAAATGTCGAGGAAATTCCGAATGCTGGGAATGCAGCTAGGCCTCGTAGTTTTTGATATCATTTAAACCCTATCATTAATTACCTAAATCCTAGAATTATGGCACCCATTATTCAGGCATCCTACTTTGAGCTCAAACTGGTTATATTTGACATGTTGGACTTTATTGGAAAGTTTGGTGGTACTCCTCAGGAGGACTCAAGGCAATATGTTCGAGAATTTTTAGAGGTCTGTGACTCATTTCGACAACAAAGTGTGCATGAAGATGTGCTGAAATTGAAGTTATTTCCATATTCTTTGAAAGATCACGCCAGGGGATGGCTCAATGGATTACCTTCTGGCTCGATAAGGTCTTGGGTTGACTTGTAAAAAATTTTTTTGCTATGGCATAATCAACCCAATATAAACAACCATCATAGAAATGCCATAGCATCTTTTCACCAAGGCAATGAAGAGCCTATGTATGAGTGTTGGGATCGATACAAAAGTTTGCTTCGCAAGTTCCCCAATCATGGATTCCACGACTGGACTCAAGTTGTGATGTTTTACAATAGAGTCAATGCACCCACGAGGATGATGCTAGATGCCTCGACAAATGGGACATTACTTGACAAATCACTAGCAGAGGCATTTAAAATTCTGGATAGGATTGCCACCTACGATTACCAATTTTCATCTACAAGGCTTGGCCTTGGGCGAAAATCACATAGAGCTTTCGAGCTAGATTCTAAGGATTCAGTGTCCGCCCAACTTGCTGCTATCACCAATATGTTGAAGAATTTGCAAAGGCCAAGTGAAGTGAGAGAAGTACATGCATCCAATTCAGTATGTTTATTATGTCATGGCAATCACAATGAGAGCGAGTGTCCGACCAATATGAAATCCATCCACTATGTAGATAACCATAATCGAGGCAACAATAAACCCTATTCTAACAATCTTAGATGGTGTCAGCGTCCAAACCTCTCTTAGGGAAATCAAGGAATCAACAATGCTAGTCAGCCCGCTAGGCAACAGAACTTCAGTGACTCCCAGGGTTTTCAAATGAATATGCCATGGCATAATTTTAATGAGGGAGTACCATCTTCATCTAACACAAGCTCTTTGGAGGCCACAATACTAGATTTTATAACAACCACGAAGACCATGTTGCATGACCATGTGACCTCTATAAAAAACCAAGAAGCTTTGCTTCAAAGCCATAGCTCATCTATGAGGGCCTTAGAGGGTCAGGTTAGTCAAATTGGCACGGCATTATAGTCTCGCCCACATGGCGGTCTTCCTAGTGATATTGAAGTCACTAAGGCTCAAAACATGGAGCATTATGGTACATTCACCTTAAGTAGTGACACCAAAATCTACGAAGATGCTAAGTTTAGGGGGTAACACTCGGAGAGCCCGGTCATGAGATTTTGCAGGAAGATCTGAAGGTGCAAGAAGATTCACATTCACTGGAAAACAATGATGAAGGTTCGAAGAGTGCAGCCAATGAAGACAAGAAAAATTTTTCCATGGCAAAAGAAAAGCCCCTATCAATAAGAGTTGATAACCAAAGAAAAGCTGCAGAATTTTGCCGCAACAATTTTTATGCAGTGATAATCACTTGAAGCTTGATGAAGAAGATAAAGAGGAGCTCGAGGATATTCCAAAGGAGATGAGTCAGAATAGTTTACCTATAGCTAGACCAGGTATGAAATTTGAACATTTGGATTCTATTGAACTAACTCATCCTAAACCCCAAGTGATTGATCATCTATCTAGGCTAGAAATTATAAAAGAATTAAGGAATGAAATGAAGATTAAGTAAAAATTCCCTAATGAGAAATTATTATTTGACGTGGTAATTTTGTGGCATGCTAACATTGTCAATTTTCTTGTTAGTGTTGTTTTTCTTTCTTACTTCAATAGCCTAGGAAAGAACAAGGTCGTACACGATGGTGGCTACTGTCATAGGGATGACCCCGACCTCTCCAACGAATTTGCTGCCCAAATGATTTCAAGTTGCCACAGCAAAAAGAAGCGAAAAGAGATCTTATTCCACTACCATTCAGCTTCACGTAGAGAATACTTTGAAGAAGAAAGAACTACTACAAAGGTCCTACAATTCAAATGTAAAAGACCTAAAATGCCAGGGTAAAATATTTTGAAGGCAGAATTATTATATGTGTGGGGCATTTTGGTCTACACTGGTACTCCAATCGAACGAGACAAAAATGCCATAATAATTTGAGATGTTTCAAAAAACACAGACTCTCAAACATGTGGACAAGGGTAAAGACCCTACAGTAGATGCACCCACTTAGAAAGAAGACTCAATTGGTGTTGGCACAAACGATGACATTGCTGATGATGTCCACCCATACGCACAAATGCCACGGCAAATTACAATACTTCTGGCCAAGCAGACCCAAGATCAAGTGGTGAATCAGACCAGCAACCTGATGACATTCTTTTCCTATATCAAGCGACGAGATGATAATATGGCAATAGCCTTCATGGAGCTCATTCTGCAGCCCACCGAGTTAACGGAGGAGACACAATTCGAGATGCCACGACAAGCTCCCTTGCGTAGGAGTAGACGTCGCCTGAAGAAGGCATCTAAGCGCGAGGAGCCCCAACTCTCAACCGTCCCAGAAGGTCCCAGTACTCCTCTGGCTATACCAGCCTCTGATTTCGAACACTCCAGCCTTGCCAAACTGAGAAAGCGCATTCGTTGTGCAACCGCTGCACCACCACCCGCCTAAAGGCAAGGTACCTTGCATTGCATTGCATTCATAGCATGTAGTTTCATATTACTTAGTTTTAGTAAGCATTGGGGATAATGCTTCTCTCAAGTTTGGGAGAAGTAGGGTTCCCACATCATTGCATGATAGTATTAGTAAAATAAATATGCCATGACATTAGTAAGTGTTTGAATAGTTTTATGGAATTAGTTAAGGATGCTCGATGATAATGAATTCTTGATGGCTAGGATAGAATGTACATGACTGGTTGAGGATGATAGAACTAACTTTAGGACTTGCTTATTTGAAATCCTTGAACACACGATTGTATGTTTTCCATGCTTGAGAAACTTAGAAATTTTTTATAAAATAATTCTTAAAATATCGTGGCATAAACTTTTGAATGATGAAAAACCCACTAAAATTGGAAAAAAATGAAAAAAAATTGAAAAAAAGTTGAAAAAATGAAAAAAATGAAGTTGTGAATAAATGCCTCGGTATATCTGTAGAGGGACACTCCGTTATGCCATGGAATATGAGTGAATGAAAGATGTCACGGGATGACTCTACCTGACTAGCTCGGGGGTAGAAGGTATGCTCCCTTTCACCTAGAGTGTGGGATGGTAAAGTGATGGGTTGACTCCCCTCGTAGCAGAATTAAAGAAAAGAAAGCAAGGTGGGAGTAAAAATTTCTAAATGTCATGGTAAATTAAGAAAGTTTGCTTAGAAAATTTTTAAGTTTATTAAGCATGGACTGGATACAAACACGCACACACCCACACAAAGAATCTTGCCCTAGGGGACAGTACTAGATTTCTTAACCTAGTCTAGCATGTTGAAGCCATATGTGCTGAGGGCTAGAATTTTATCTCATAAGATTATTCTGCTTCTGAACTTGTCATGGTATTTTTATTTTGCTTATTACTATCCATTACTTAAGGACAAGCAATAGCTTAAGTTTGGGGGTGTGATAACTCCGTAAAAGGTCACATTTTGGGATCTTTTCACTTAAGTTATTGAGTGTCTAATAGCTTATTTAGGACCATTTAGATGTATTTAGAAGTATTTAGTTGCATGTGGTGGAATTTAGTATGTCGCGGTATTTTATTTTTAAAGCGGTGCTGCCTTATGGGAAATGTGCTTGCTTGTCTGATGATGTGCAGGTTTTTAAAGCAATGAAAAGAGGAAAAGAAATGTCATGACATAAGGAGATTGCTGAGCAGAATGAAAATGCCAAGTTCAACCGGTATTTCGAAAGCGCTTAAAGTGCGAGAAGATATTTTTGAAGCCAGCTGTATCCGACTCTCCGAGAGCTCTGCCAGAGAAATCTACCTCGAAGATCCACCTAGAGGGACCGACACTGCAACCGCCGATTCTGCTGCTAACGCTGCTTGATCCTGCAGATCTTGTCTATCCTTGGGCGCCTGCAACGGGATTATACCGGTCACTCAGCCAACTACCCAGGCTGTATCATAGCCTGTTCAGCCCTACTCCCAAGTAATTTAACCATGGTTTTGGGGTTTCTTAGGAAAGTCAACACCAAGTCCGAGGATTAGTTTTCCCCTATAAATAGAGGATAAAGTCACATTGTTGAGGACTTTTGTTTCACCCAGATTTGAGCTTAAAAAGTTAGAGAGAGAAGGTCTCATCTTTCTCCGTCAATCCAATTTGTCGTGGCATTTCTCCTTGACAAGCCTGAGGGAGTAGCGTCCTGAGCATCCGAGAGGAGCCAGTTCACTAGAAGTAGTGCTTGGTGGCAGAGGGAAGCATTGGGCAGTGCACGTTGAAGGCTTACTCTCCTCCCTTAGTTATTTGCTTTCATGTTTTGTTATTGGGTTGTAAAGAACGAATGATACTTGCTTTGTGCTTGTTTATTTCGAACCACACCATGAACTAATTGTAACATCCTCCATGTCGGGTTAGTGATTAAATTGTAAAGTTTCAGCATTTGGTGATTTAAAGTAGAATGATGAAAAAGTTCAATGACTTATTTGAGTTATTTTGTGTAGGATTGAATTATAAAGAAAGAGGATTAGAAGGAAAAAATGGTCTTTTTTATAGTAATATAATTATTTGGGGTTAGTATTATATTAACCACGTGGAAGTATAGGAAATCAAACCAACTTCCATAGTCCTCTTCTTCTTTCTTCTCCTTCATACGTGAGACCCAAGTTAAGGTAAGATCTCTTGTTAGTGAATTTCTTGATGAATTTATGGTTGATTCATGACCATTAGGCAATAGTTAAGCTTAAAGGAAGTTCAAATTATTTTAAAACCTCAAGATGAGAAGTATATGAAGAATTAAAGAAATGAAGTAGAAAAGTGAAATCTTATATTAGAGTTTATAATAAGAATTGGAAGTGAGATTTGACTTGTCATCAAGTTAATTAAGGGATAGGAAGTGTTAGAATAGGAATTTAAACATGTTGCAAAACTAGTATAATTTTTGCAATTACATAGGAATGACTAGATTTAGAGTTTAAAGAAGTGACTATGGAGTAGAAATGAGTTTAAGTATGTGTATTAAAGTTAGGAATATTAAAGGGAGTAAAAGAGGAAGGTTTGAGCTGAAATAAGGTGATTTTCGAGCTCAAAATGGGATTTCTGGGCTAGGGGAATCGGTACCCATTCAAGGGGAGTCGATTCCCCCTCAAACGAATATGAATTTCCAGAATTCTAGAGGGGAATCGATACCCCCAGGGGGGAACCGATTCCCCCATAAAAAAAGGAAGAAGAAGAGAGACTAAACTATCAATCCTTTAAATTGTTAGGCTATTAGAGGTTAATTTCAAGACTTAGACATCTGATAATCATCTTGAAAATTTTGCTTATGTAGATATTGAGCCTAATCGAGTTCCGGAACCATCGACAAGTAGGATCAATCAAGGGAAAGACAAAGAAATCTAGGTGAGTGCATATGCATAGCATGAATATGTATTTTATTCAGTTCTAGACTTGTGATAAGTCTAGATTCAATATTTTGATACATGGTCGAAGTTCATATTATGATATATGACATGAATCCATACCATATGCATTATGGGACATGAATATGCAAGAAAAAGTTATATGAGTTATATGATAAAGGTATGAAAATAATATGTCTACGTGATACAAATTAGATAAATTGTGAAAGCCCATGTTATGTAAATGAGAACTATAGGTATAGTTGGCATGCCAAGGGTAGAGGGTCTATGTGGTCCTTCGGGACATATATGTATTCTTTGGAACATGTGTGAGGTCTGGTGAGACACATACTTGATCCTTGGCATATGTATATGATTCTTAAGGAATGATATGTGGTCCTTCGGGACATATATGTATTCTTTGGAACATGTGTGAAGTCTGGTGAGACACATACTTGATACTTGGCATATGTATATGATTCTTAAGGAATGATATGTGGTCCTTATGGACATTATTATATGGCACTACGGTGCAATTCTATGCGGCACTCCGGTGCAATTCTACGTGGCACTTAGGTGCAATTATATGAGCTGTGGTGACAACATAGTGCACAACCTCACAATACTCACATACCTTATGTTCTCTGTATGGTACCATGGGCTAATGAACTTACTAAGGTGAACTTATGAATGTGAATTTGATAAGTATATGTGTAAGAAACATGGTTCTGATTATTACATTGTTTACATACATCTTATCATTGCAACCCATCTTATTTTGGCAATTACTTTATATTTATTGATATTATTATTATATTGCCTCACTAAGTCGATGACTTAGCGTGTGAGTGTTTCACACGTAGGATCCGATAAAGTAGACGATCGAGGTTAAGCAGCTGGATAACATTACTCTTGCAACTATCAGATCAAAAGCAACTTAATCAGTAGGTCATTTTGTTATGAAAATGGATGTTGGCATGTAACTAAAGAGTTAAGTTGTATATGCTCTGAATATTTTGGTAAACTTATATCACCATATGTATATTATTGTATTTTTCGTAATATAAATTCAAGTATTTTGCTATTATTTGTAATGAGTTGTGTTTTAAAAGTCAATGTAATATCTCTGACTCATATCCGGGTTAGATACAGGTTGGGGGGTGTTACATTTAATGGTATCAGAGCTATGGTTTAGCCGATTCTAGGCATAAATCAGAGTCTATAGAGTTTTTAAATGGAATACATGCCAACAAATAGTGAGAACTTCTGATCTGGTATAGTATGAGTATGTTGTTTTGCTAATAAAACAATGTGTTTATTCTTATTAGATGTCCAGACATAATAGCTCCCGAAGTGAAGCGGGAGAAGATAGGCCTGCTGAAAGCAGTAATTCACCTGCCCTGGCCAGGCAAGGTGAAGATCAGGCATCTCAAGGAGTGCCTGTGCAAGATCAAGTATGTTCTTCAGAACGTTAGACGCTATTCTAACGCATCTTCAACCTTCTGCTCCACCAACTCAAAGGATGAATGTAGAAAAAGAGTTGAGAGGTTTAGGAGCTCCTGAATTTAAGGGAGAAACCGAAGAAGGTCCGGTTGCGGCAGATCTTTGGTTAAATGATTTAAAAATCATGTTGGATGGTCTCCACTGTTCTGAAGTGGAGAAGTTAGATGGAGTTGTCTCGTTGTTGAGGGGTCAGGCGAGAATATGGTGGACGAACATCACCATGAGGATGCCCAGTGACCAATTGACTTGGTCTTTATTCTTAGATGAATTTAAAAACAAGTACATTGGAGATCAATTTATTCGACAGATGAAGCAGGAGTTTTTGAATTTGAAACAGATGAACCGCTCTGTATATGAGTATGAATGTGAGTTCAACAAGTTGAGTAGGTTTGCATCCGAGCTTGAGCCTACTGAAAAAGAGTCTTGTGAATGGTTTGTAGAGGGTTTACGCCCAAGATTGAAAGAGATACTGATAGTATTAAATTTTTTCTCGTTCCAAGAGGTGATCAATCGTGCCAAGGCTCTTGAAAGAGCTTAGAATGAGAGATTTGGGGATTTTAGAGTTCAGACATCAAAGAAAACGAGTGCTTCTTCTAGCTCAGCACCATAAAAAAAGGGAAGAGACTCAGGATTTCGATCATAAGCTAGATCAGAATCAGTTGCATCGTCTGCTAGGGGAGCAAGTCAGGAAAGACCTAGACAGACGCAGTCAGTGGGATCTGGTGTTGGGAGATCTACTCCGAGTCAAGCGAGACAGTGTCAGCACTGTGGGAAAACCCATTCTGGGGCTTGTCGGATGGCTGTTGAGACTTTTTTTCGATGCGGAGATGCCGTACATTTTATCTGGGATTGTCTATTGATGGTTGGTGAGCCTGCACCATCTGAAAGAGTTGGTTCTTCCTCACAAAGAGGACGAGGAAGAGGAAGAGGAAGGAACACGTCTGAATTCTCTGCTCAACCTGAAGTTCGATCAACCGCACGGGTGTACAATCTAAAGACAAGTGAAGACCGTGATAACCCTGATATTATAGCAGGTACTTTTCAGCCGTATGATAAATTAGTATTGGTACTGATTGATCTGGGTTCTAATTATTCTTATATTACAAGTAAGTTAGTAAAGGAATTGAGGATTCCCTTAGAAGCTACGAGTAATGAGATTATAGTAACAACTCCTTTAGGCCATAGTGCTCGGGTGAATAAAGTCTGTAAGGGGTGTCCCATAAAGGTTCATGGAATTGAATTCCGAGCTAATCTAATGGAATTACCCTTTGACGAGGTTGAAGTGATTCTGGGAATGGATTGGTTGTTCCATTACTATGGAGATATTAATTGTAGATTGAAAAAGATAACCCTAAAAAGTCCAGGAGTAACAAAGATAAGTGTGAGCAGTGAAAAGTTTAATCCCTTAGCAAATGTAATGTCAGTAATGTCAGCTAAGAAGCTATTGCTACAGGGATGTCAAGGATTTCTTGCAAATGTGATATATTTAAGAGCTATAGAGAAAGGGCTAGAGGAGATTCCAATAGTTCAAGAATTCCCTGAAGTTTTCCCGACTGAGTTGCCAGGATTACCTCCAGATAAAGAGGTAGAATTTCAAATTGAAGTAATGCCAGGAACCGCTCCAATTGCAATGGCACCTTATCGGATGGCTCCGAAAGAATTGCAAGAGTTAAAGAATCAATTGCAAGAGTTGTTAGGAAAGGGATTTATTCGACCAAGTGTGTCATCTTGGGGAGCTCCGGTTATTTGTTAAGAAGAATTATGGATCAATGCGTCTCTGTATTGATTATCGACAGCTTAATAAGGTGACCATCAAGAACAAGTATCCTCTTCCGCGCATTGATGACTTGTTTGATCAACTAAAAGGAGCTTCGGTATTTTCGAAGATCGATCTACGTTCGGGTTATCATCAATTGAAGATTCAGGAGAAAGATATTCCGAAGACGGCTTTCAGAACGAGATATGGTCATTATGAATTCATCGTAATGCCATTCGGAGTAACGAATGCACCAGCTCCTTTCATGGATCTCATGAACAGGATTTTTCAGCCCTATTTGGACCAGTTTGTTGTTGTCTTTATTGATGACATACTGGTTTACTCGAAGTCCATTGAAGAGCACAGCGCACATCTGAGGCTAGTTTTGTAAATTCTCAGGGATAAAAATCTCTATGCAAAATTGTCCAAATATGAATTCTAGCTAAACGAAGTAATGTGATCTCGGCAGTTGGGATTAGAGTGGACCCTCAGAAGGTTAAAGCTATAATGGACTGGGAAGTTCCAAAGAATGTATCTGAAGTTCGGAGTTTCCTTGGACTTGCCGGTTATTATCGAAGATTCGTTAAGAATTTTTCGATGATAGTGTTGCCTTTAACAAAGATGATGAGAAAGAATGTACCGTTTGTTTGGACTTCTAAATGTCAAGAAAGTTTTGAAGCTTTAAAGAGAATTCTGACGGAAACTCTGATATTGGTTCAACCGAAATCTGGCAAGAATTTTGTAGTATACAGTGATGCATCCCATAACGGGTTGGGGTGTGTATTAATGCAAGAAGGGAAGGTGGTAGCGTATGCATCGAGACAGTTGAAACCACATGAAAAGAATTACCCCACTCATGATTTAGAAATGGCTGCTGTAGTATTCGCTCTCAAGATTTGGCGTCATTATCTTTATGGGGAGCGTTGTTACTTATATACGGATCATAAGAGCCTGAAGTACCTGATGACTAAAAAAGAGTTGAATTTGAGGAAACGTAGATGGGTAGAGTTTTTAAAAGATTATGATGTGATAATTAACTATCATCCCGGAAAGGCTAACGTGGTAGCAGATGTTTTGAGTAGAAAGACGTTTGCAGCTTTACGAGCTATGAATGCAAGATTGTCTTTAACGGGAGACGGTGGTCTTTGTGTAGAGTTAACACTTAAACCAGCATGGTTGGAACGAATAGGAGAATTGCAAAGTAAAGATGAAACGTGTTTGAAAAGAATTGAGCAAGTAAAGAGCAAAGAGATTAAAGACTTTGAGGTTAAGTCAGATGAAAATCTATATTGTAAAGGAAGAATTGTAATACCCGATAATGACGACTTGAAGAAAGAAATATTAACAGAGGCTCATTGCAGTCCGTTAACGATGCACCCGGGTGGAACCAAGATGTATATGGATTTGAAGGATCGATTTTGGTGGTCAGGGATGAAACGAAGCATCACCGAATTTGTGTCTAAGTGTTTGATATGTCAACAAGTCAAAGCTGAGCATCAAGTTCCGTCAGGATTATTGCAACCGCTTTTCATTCCTCAATGGAAATGGGAAAATGTTACGATGGATTTTGTTTCGGGGTTACCCTTGACTTTGAACAAAAGATAATCAATCTGGGTAATTATTGATCGATTAACTAAGTCAGCGCATTTCATTCCAGTTAGAACGGATTTCTCTATGGAAAAGTATGCAGAGCTGTATATTAGAGAAGTTATTAGATTGCATGGAGTGCCTATTTCCATAGTCTCTAATCGAGACCCTCGATTCACTTCTAGATTCTGGAAATCTTTGCATGCAGCGTTGAGGACTCGTTTAAACTTTAGTACGGCTTTTCATCCTCATACTGACGGGTAATCAGAGAGAACTATTCAGATATTGGAAGATATGTTGAGAGCATGCGTAATGGAATTCAAAGGATCATGGGAAAAGTATTTACCGCTGACAGAGTTCGCTTACAACAATAGTTCTCAGTCTAGTATAAAGATGGCCCCATATGAGGCATTATATGGGAGGAAATGTCGTACTCCACTAAATTGGTATAAACTCAAAGATCGAAGTGTTCTTGGTCCGGATTTAATTCAAGATGTAGAAAAGAAAGTTCGAGAAATTCAACATAACCTCAAAGTGGCCTTTGATCGGCAAAAGTCCTATTCTGATCTTAAAAGAAAAGAGATTGAGTTCGAGGTTGGTTATAAAGTTTTCCTTAAAGTATCTCCCTAGAAAAAAGTATTATGTTTTGGTCGGAAAGGAAAGTTAAGTCCTAGATTCATTGGGCCATATGAAGTTATTCAGAGAATAGGACCCGTGGCATATCAATTATCCTTACCACCAGAAATAGAGAAGATCCATAACGTCTTCCATGTGTCCATGTTACGAAGATATAGGTCTGATCCCTCGCACATCGTTGCACCAGAACAAGTAGAAGTCCAATCGGATCTGACATATGAAGAAGAACCAGTGAGAATATTGGCTTATGAAGTCAAACAATTAAGGAGTAAGACAGTTCCTTTGGTCAAGGTTCTTTGGAGAAATCACAAAGTAGAGGAAGCAACATGGGAACGTGAGGAGGATATAAGGAATAAGTATCCCCATCTCTTTTCTTATTGAAAATTCGAGGACGAATTTTCTTAAGGGATGGAGATTTGTAACATCCTCCATTCCGGGTTAGTGATTAAATTATAAAGTTTCAGCATTTGGTGATTTAAAGTAGAATGATGGAAAAGTTCAATGACTTATTTGAGTTATTTTGTGTAGGATTGAATTATAAAGAAGGAGGATTAGAAGGACAAAATGGTCTTTTTTATAGTAATATAATTATTTGGGGTTAGTATTATATTAACCACGTGGAAGTATAGGAAATCAAACCAACTTCTAGTGTCCTCTTCTTCTTTTTTCTCCTTAATACGTGAGACCCAAGTTAAGGTAAGATCTCTTGTTAGTGAATTTCTTGATGAATTTATGGTTGATTCATGATCATTAGGCAATAGTTAAGCTTAAATGAAGTTCAAATTATTTTAAAACCTCAAGATGGGAAGTATATGAAGAATTAAAGAAATGAAGTAGAAAAGTGAAATCTTAGATTAGAGTTCATAATAAGAATTGAAAGTGAGATTTGACTTGTCATCAAGTTAATTAAGGGATAGGAAGTGTTAGAATAGGAATTTGAACATGTTTCAAAACTAGTATAATTTTTGCAATTACATAGGAATGACTAGATTTGGAGTTTAAAGAAGTGATTATGGAGTAGAAATGAGTTTAAGTATGTGTATTAAAGTTAGGAATATTAAAGGGAGTAAAAGATGAAGGTTTGAGCTGAAATAAGGTGATTTTCAAGCTCAAAATGGGATTTCTGGGCTAGGGGAATCGGTACCCATTCAAGGGGAATCGATTCCCCCTCAAACGAATATGAATTTCCAGAATGCTAGAGGGGAACCGATACCTTCAGGGGGGAACCGATTCCCCCATAAAAAAAGGAAGAAGAAGAGAGACTAAACTATCAATCCCTTAAATTGTTAGGCTATTAGAGGTTAATTTCAAGACTTAGACATCTGATAATCGTCTTGAAAATTTTGCTTATGTAGATATTGAGCCTAATCTAGTTCTGGAACCATCGACAAGTAGGATCAATCGAGGGAAAGACAAAGAAATCTAGGTGAGTGCATATGCATAGCATGAATATGTATTTTATTCAGTTCTAGACTTGTGATAAGTCTAGATTCAATATTTTGATACATGATCGTAGTTCATATTATGATATATGACATGAATCCATACCATATGCATTATGGGACATGAATATGCCAGAAAAAGTTATATGAGTTATATGATAAAGGTATGAAAATAATATGTCTACGTGATACAAATTAGATAAATTGTGAAAGCCCATGTTATGTAAATGAGAACTATAGGTATAGTTGGCATGCCAAGGGTGGAGGGTATATGTGGTCCTTCGGGACATATATGTATTCTTTGGAACATGTGTGAGGTTTGGTGAGACACATACTTGATCCTTGGCATATGTATATGATTCTTAAGGAATGATATGTGGTCCTTCGGGACATATATGTATTCTTTGGAACATGTGTGAAGTCTGGTGAGATACATACTTGATCCTTGGCATATGTATATGATTCTTAAGGAATGATATGTGGTCCTTCGGGACATATATGTATTCTTTGGAACATGTGTGAAGTCTGGTGAGATACATACTTGATCCTTGGCATATGTATATGATTCTTAAGGAATGATATGTGGTCTTTATGGACGTTATTATATGGCACTACGGTGCAATTCTACGCGGCACTCCGGTGCAATTCTACGTGGCACTTAGGTGCAATTATATGAGCTGTGGTGACAGCATAGTGCACAACCTCACAATACTCACATACCTTAGGTTCTCTGTATGGTACCATGGGCTAATGAACTTACTAAGGTGAACTTATGAATGTGAATTTGATAAGTATATTGTAACATCCTCCATGCCGGGTTAGTGATTAATTTGCAAAGTTTCAACATTTGGTGATTAAAGTAGAATAATTATATAGTTTAAAAAGAATGGTTAGTAAATATGAAATGAAGGTAAGGACCAAATGGTCATTTGTAAGGAAAAATTATAATTAAAAAATTTTATGGGGTTATATTAGAACCCACGTGGGGCTTGTGGAGGAAACAAATGTTTCCAGAATCCTCTCATTTCTTCTTCCTTCTTTCTTATCTTCACTCTTCTCTTCTTCCAAACGTGAAGACTCAAGTTTAAGGTAAGAATTTGAACCTTGGTAGTTTCTTTGATGTTTAGCTTGGAAATTGAAGTTTGGATGTTATATAAGCTAAAGGAAAGCTTATATGACATTAAGACAACAAGATAAATGTTTTAGAGATAGATTTGGAAAATGAGTTTTTAGATGAAATTTTGATATGGATGAGTTTTTGAAGTTTGAATAAGATTTTTGACTTGTCAATAAGCTAACTAAGAAGTATGAGGTGTTAGAATTCAAATTAGAACATGTTGGAATTTGGGTTAGATTCTTAAATTCTACATGGAGAAATAGATTTCTAAGTTTTAGAAATATTTAATGAATAATAATTAGCTTAAGTAAGAGTATGCAAGTTAGGAAATAAGAAAGAGGTTGATATATGAAGTATTAAGCTGAAAAGAGTGGATTTTCGGGCATAAAAGAGGATTCTGGGCAGAGTGCATCGATGCATATTCATAGTGCATCGATGCATAAAGTTTAAAACCCAGAAATTATTTGAAGGTGTATCGATGCATTGGTAATGCATCGATGCACTCTTTTAAAATAGAAACATCGAATGCAATTAGTGCATCGATGCATAAGTCATGCATCGATGCATCCCAGTAATAATACAACATCGAATGCATTTTATGCACCGATGCATCAGTAGTGCATCGATGCATACCTTCATTAAAGGATGAAATTGGCTTTTCTATGAGTCTAAGGAATGATAGTTTAGAATATATTAATTAGTATACTGATAAGTATCATTGAATTATTATGTAGATACTGAGCCTACACGAGTTCGGGAACAATCTACAAGTAGGATCGATCGAGGAAAAGGCAAAGAAATATAGGTGAGTGCATATGCATAGCATAATTATAGAAATATACTCAATTCTAGACTTGTGATAAGTCTAGATTTTATATCTTGGTACATGAGCATATTCTGTATTATGAGACATGACATGAGTTCATATAAAATGCATTATATGACATGACTATGTGGGAAAAGTTATGAGCTATGTGAAAAGGTAAGAATTTACATGTCTACGTGATATAGACTACGTGAAATGTAAAAGCCCATGTTATGTAGATGAGAACTATAGGTATAGTTGGCATGCCAAGGGTAGAGGGTCTACGCGGTCCTTCGGGACATATGTATATTCTTTGGAACATGTGTGAAGTCTTGAAAGACACATACTTGATCCTTAGTATATGTATATGATTCTTAAGGAATTCTATGTGGTCCTTATGGACATCATTATATGGCACTACGGTGCAATTCTACGCGGTCCTTCGGGATATATATATATTCTGTGGAACATGTGTGAAGTCTTGGAAAGACACATACTTGATCCCTAGTATATGTATATGATTCTTAAGGAATTATATGTGGTCCTTATGGACATCATTATATGGCACTACGGTGCAATTCTACGCGGCACTTCGGTGCATTTATATGAGCTATGGTGACAGCATAGTGCACAACCTCAAATTACTCAGATACCTTAGGTTCTCAATATGCTATCATGGGCCAATAAACTTATTAATACAAATTCATGAATGCTAAAGTAATATGCTTACAGGTATGGATATTGATGATGTAGACTACATGGATCAAGTACATGTTTGCATCTCATTTCATATCATTATGACATGGCCATTACATTGCTTTGTTATTATTATTACATTGCCTCACTAAGTCGATGACTTAGCGTGTGAGTGTTTCACACGTAGGATCCGAGAAAGTAGACGAGACAGGTTAAGCAGCTTGACAGCATTACTCCTGCAACCACCAGATCAGAAGCAACTTAATCAGTAGGTCATTTTGTTATGTAAATGGCAGTTGGCATGTAATTAAAGGGTTAAGTTGTGTATGCTCTGAATATTTTGGTAAACTTATATTACAATATGTATATTATCGTATTTTCTTAATATAAGTTCAAATATTTTGCTATTATTTGTTAAAAGTTGTGTTTTAAAGTCAATGTAGTATCTCTGACTCATATCCGGGTCGGGTACGGGTTGGGAGTGTTACATATATGTGTAAGAAACATGGTTCTGGTTATTGCATTATTTACATACATCTTATCATTGCAACCCATCTTATTTTGGCAATTACTTTATATTTATTGATATTATTATTATATTGCCTCACTAAGTCGATGACTTAGTGTGTGAGTGTTTCACACGTAGGATCCGATAAAGTAGACGATCGAGGTTAAGCAGCTGGACAACATTACTCCTGCAACTATCAGATCAGAAGCAACTTAATCAGTAGGTCATTTTGTTATGAAAATGGATGTTGGCATGTAACTAAAGAGTTAAGTTGTGTATGCTCTGAATATTTTGGTAAACTTATATCACCATATGTATATTATTGTATTTTTCGTAATATAAGTTCAAGTATTTTTCTATTATTTGTAATGAGTTGTGTTTTAAAAGTCAATGTAATATCTCTGACTCGTATCCGGGTTGGATACGCGTTGGGGGTGTTACACTAATCCTATTTGGTGGGAGTTCACTGGGATGTTTAAGTTTTTATTTCAATGAATGGTTACTTTTCTATGCTTTAACCTGTTTTGTTTATGAAAGTTAATGCCTTAAGGTTGTAGGAGCTACGAGAGTAGCATTTCCTTAGGAGGTCTTGAGGGCTCGAGAGAATGCCTTGGCAAATCATCCTTAGTGTTCGAGAGAAACTAGGGATGAATAATATAAGAAAGGGGTTCTAGGTAGTAACTAGGCCTAATCCACCTTAGAGATAAGGTTAGGATTTCATTCACTAAAAGGAGTTGTACAAAAACGATAGGTTAGATGTTAATGCTGCCACAAAAAGGTATTGCCGAGACATATCCTATTATCTGGACCAATATGATCACTGCAGGGTTTTACGCCAATTGGTTATGCCAGGGCATCTTTAATCTATCGAGTCCCTTACTAAAGATAGTATATGGCACCTTAGTAGACTCTGTCGGCAGGATATGCATAGAAGAAATACCATTCAGAGAAATATACTTAGACTTTCCTAGTGACTCCTATCACTCATTCTCATATCAGCTTGTCGTGTGAGAAAGCTAAAGTCCTATATATATATATATATATATATATATATATAAATCCCGTAATTACATTTTATTTTGCCTTGACATTTCTATTTATTTGTACTTATCACAATTGAATTTGCCACGATGTTTCATCCAACTTGCCACGACATATTCAATTGCAACCACTATTCCATTTTCACATCAGTCATTTCATTTTGCCACAACATTCTCATTTGTACATACCATCACTAACTTTACTTAGGTGACAAAGTAAAGTGCCTTGAAAAACCTTTTTGATTTCCCCAATTCCCTGTGGAGACGATACTCAACTTATCACTGTATTACTTGTTCGATTGTGTATACTTGCACATATATCCGCACTCATTTTATAGTACCCACAAGAGCGGACAAAAATATTTTATCGATCCATAAAGATCTCCGAGGTAAATGGATGCCAAATTGGGAGAGACCTTATGATGTAAAGAAATCCTTTTCTGGAGGAGCTTTGATCCTCATCGAGATGGACATACTAGAGTTACCTAACCCTGTGAACTCTGATGCTATCAAGAAATACTTTGCCTGAAGAAAAGAAATAAAAGAAATAAAAGAAAAGAGAAAAATAGAAAAATAGAAAAAAGAAGAAAGAAAAAATAAAAAATAAAAAATAAAAAACAAATAAATGGGGTTCAAGATAAAAATTCGTAAAGGGAATCTTGAAACCAAAAAAGGTCTCAAGTTGAAAACCCCCTAAAAAGTGACTTGAGTTGTCATTCAAATTCAGGATTCGTGCATGGTGGAGGTTTTGAATTGATTTTGAAGTTGAAAGGACTCCTGATTTGAGCAGTAATCAGGGTTTAGAGAATATATTGAAAAGGTTTGAATAACCAGAAAAAAAATTAAGTGCACACGAGATGCAATATTGGTTTATAGCATCCAACATCTAGGGAGTTAGTAGTACAAGGGGAACTTCACACCCTTGTGCATTGTCACAATTCTTGAGATCCCTTTAACAGAAGCTACGCTTGAGTCAATCTGCGATGTGCCAGTTCAAAAGTATTTTGTACTATTGATATTTGGGGACGCCTATTTCATTTTCTTTTATTTTTTCCAGTTAAAAGTTTGTCATGTATTTACCCAAACAATAAATAAAAAATTATTTTTCTTGTTAACACCTTGTTGCAAGCATCCTACTTTGAAATTAAAAACATGTAGTTTAACTTGAAAAACATGAGATCATCATGTATTATTGTGCAAAAAGTTTTAGAAAAGTGAAGGTGTTCTGAAGCTGACAATGGTTTTAGCATGAGGCTTGCATGATGATGGGATACAAGAAATTAAAACCTTGGGCTGCATAAAAAGTTTCAGAAATTTGGGGATAATACAAGACGTTTGTCACTGATTAAGCAATTGGTCAAGAATATTGAATGGTAAAAGATCATACTCAACCAAATTATATGTGATCAGGATTATCAGTTGGGGTGAATTGGTGGTGATTTTGATGCCCAAGATTTGACTGAATCACAAGGCGATCAACAAGAGAGGGTTCTCATTTAAAGATGAAAATATACCTAAAGTTGCATCATTACATACATATTAGGCATTAATAGGATCATGACATTCATAAAATGCATGATGACGATAAATGCAATTGAGTACTTATAGGTCTTCCAAAAGAAAGCTGAAGGTTGAAAATACTGAAACCCCAAGATAAAAGTAACCAATTCAAAGTCCCAAAAAGGGAGAGGTTCAAATGACACTCAATTCAAGGCAGATTAACATATTTGGTGGCTACGAGACAAGTTTTCACAAGAGAATTTGATTTTCAAAGATTCTCTTGAATTCTAAACCTTCAGGTATGACATTTTCAAATTCTCAAACATATACTAACAAGTGGTAATGTTTAATTTTCAAATTCGATCTTCTTGAAGACAAGAGAAACAAATCAAACTCGATTCAATCTTCTCTGAAGAGCAATAGAGTGAATCAAAGCTTTCGGATCTGATCCCGATTCAATCTTCCCTGAAGAGCAGTAGATTGAATCAATGTCTCCATATCTGATCTACCCTGAAGAGAAGTAGAGCAGATCCCTTTATTCAGATTTGATCTTTCCTAAGGAGCAGTGGAACAAATCTTCGTCGATTTAATCTTCCCTGAAGAGCAGTGGAGTGAATCAACATTTCCAGATCTGATATACCCTGAAGAGTAGTGGAGCAGATCCCTTTTAATGATTTGATCTTCCCTGAGAAACAATAGAACAAATATTCTTTGATTAAATCTTCCCTGAAGAGCAGTGAAGTGAATCAATGTTCCCAGATCTGATCTACCTTGAAGAGTAGCGAATCAGATCCCCTTTTTTCCAGATCTGATCTACCCTGAAGAGCAGCGGAGTAGATATCTTTTCAGATTTAATCTTCAAAAAATCTTTCATAAGATGTTGTTCATTTCCATTCTTACTTGAGACAATATTAAATTTCAAAGCATAGTTTCAATCGGATAAAAACTCATTGTCTCTTCGTCTTTGCCCTATTCTTGTTAACACAAGAATTGGCAAAAAGGGCAACTTTAGACACCCGTTTTGTCCGAGTCAAAACTGTTAATATTATTAATTATTATTATTATTATTATTATTATTTAACTATTATTATTATTATTTTATTTTATTTCTTTTACAGGCCCAATTACAATGACGCCAAATGGCCCTAATATTACAACAGAATCGGGCCCAACCAATAGGGGCCTAATTAACCTAAAATATTTTAGGGTTATAGAAAGCACTAGAGGGAAGCCCCTCACCATGCCACCGCCAGCTACTGCTGCCTCTTCCGTTCGTATCTGCCATCGTTGTCAAAAAATGAAATAGCTGTCGTCGGAGCCACGTCGCACCGATGCTACCGTTGGTACCACTATTGCTGACCAGTTCTCCTCAACAAATCCCCTATTCTGAAATCAGCCAGAAACCAAATCAAAACATAAAAAATTTCAACCAAACCATATCAAATCAAAATCTAAACTCAAAATATATTAGGGCAATAAAAACCCTGATTTTCTTTACCAACCTAAGATTATTACCTCTGATAGCCTCATCAAACGCGTAGAGAAACGATAAAAATAGAGGGGAGTCATTTGAAGAAGGGGGTTTGATTTTTAAAAGAAAAAAGAAAAACCCCGAGAGAGACAAGAAGATAAGTTGAGTTCGATTAGGAAAAAAAGAAAAAGGAGAAAAAAGGGTTCGACCCAAAGATAGAGAGATCAACAACCATTTTGAGGGAAAAACATATAAAATAAAATAGAAAGAAAGAAGCCTCACCCCTCAGAGTCGACTTATCGCCCTAAGATGTCCATCTGTTCACATCATAATTCCACCACTTATCACCCGAAGATGAATGGGGCAGTAGAGCCAGCTAATAAGAATATCAAGAGGCTTATAGAGAAGATGACTGAGATTTTGAAAGATTGTCATGAGAAGTTACCATTTGCTCTGTTTTCTTATTGAACTTTAGTGCAGACATTAACTGGGGCAACCCCATTTTCTTTAGCTTATGGGATGGAAGTTGTTTTACCCATTGAGGTAGAAATTTCGTCATTTCGAGTTCTATAAGAAGTTAAGCTAGATGAAGCAAAATGGGTACAAGCTAGGTATGATCGAGATTTCTGATAGAACTTGAAGTGACGAAATTTCTACCTCAATAGGTAACACAACTTTCATCCCATAAGCTAAAGAAAATGGGGTTGCCCCAGTTGATGTCCACACTGAAGTTCGATAAGAAAACAGAGCAAATGGTAACTTCTCATGCCAATCTTTATAAATCTCATTCATCTTCTCTATAAGCCTATTGATATTCTTATTAGCTGCCTCTACTACCCTATTCATCTTCGGGCGATAAGTGGTGGAATTATGATGTGAGCAGAGGGACATCTCGGGCGATAAGAAAATTGTTTTCAATATTTTTAAAATGAAAGTGTATCCCATTAAGTGAAACCTTAAAAATTGACTACACTTAAAATTTGGGAATGAGAGAAAAAGAAATGTTCGTCTATTTAAATTCTTCGAGAAAATATCATTAGACTTATAAAAGATCCGATCTCGACGTCTTTAAATAATCGAATGTCCTTAGTCTTTCTAAAAGGATTGGTAATTCATATTTAATTTTTATTTTTATCATTATTTATGCATTCTAATAATGAATTTTAAAATAAAATATTAATATTTATTTATTTCGATTGGAGTAAGAATGATTGCTCTAAGGCATGAGAGGTATTTTCTTCTCGATAGGAAATAATTAAATATTACTATTTTTTGTACTAAAATTCAAGGAATTTGTTTTAAAAAGAGCCTTAAATTTATTTTATTTTAGTTTAGTGTTACTTATGCATTTGAATTTGGAATTAATAATGAACTTTAGGATGGAATAGTAATATTTCTTTATTTCTGTTGGAGAATGAATTGGCTACTTTAAGACATGAGATGTTGTTTCTTCTTGATAGGAGATAATTAAATATTATTATGTTTCGTCTTAAAATTCCAAGGATATTATTTGTAGGGCGCTATAGGAGAATAAATTTCATTGCAAAGACAACTAATTAATCGCATAGGTACCGATTTAGGGCGCTATAGGGGTGTTAATCCTTCCCCACGCATAACTGACTCTCGAACTCAAATTTTTGGTAACGTGAACCGTAAATTTGTTGTTTTAATTAAAATTAATATTATTATTAAAATGAAAAATATGTTTTTGGGTGCCCAATCACACTCTAATCAAATACTGGTGGCGACTCATCGAACCATGTTTTATTTTGATTTTTAAAGGGAAACACCAAATTAATCGAGATAGTATTTTTTAATCACATAAAAATTTAAAATTAAATTTATTTTTTCAAAAAAAAATCGTTTTGACATCTCATTTTGGGTGGCTTGGGTTCGATCGGCTAGCTACTAAGGATAGGTTGCGTCGCTTTGGTGTTGACGTGGATGGGTTGTGTGCACTTTGCAAGATGGAAGAAGAATCAAGGAATCACCTCTTCTTTGAGTGCACTTTCTCGGTCGGCCTTTGGAGGACGGTGCTCTCCATGTGTGGTGTCCGGCGCATTGTGGGTGGCTGGGATAGAGAGGTGCAGTGGGCTGTTTCACATTGAAAGGGTAAATCCTCATCTATCCTTATTCTTAAAATTGTGTGGAATGCTTTCATGTACTTTATTTGAGAAGAAAGAAATAGGAGATGTTTTGGTAATGTTCTTAGGAATGAGGGGGAGCTGCTTGAATGCGTTCAGGAAATTGTGCAGGTGAAAATTCACAGTAGAGGAATAGACAAGATGAAGCTTGGTTCTCATTTTTGTATAGTATGGGGGATTAGGGATAGAATTTAATTTTTTGTATAGAGACTCTTTGTTTATCTTGTAGCATCTTACTGCTTTCTTTGAATATAATGCATACATTTTATCTAAAAAAATTATTAAATTTCAAAATTTTAATTTTGTTGACCAAAACATAGTAAGTAATGGAGTAGTTTATCCAAGAATAATAATAATAAGACGGATGATGGACACAATACTAACAAATTTGGTAAAGGTTTAATCCAGGCCGATAACCCAGTAGATGACCCTCTATTGCCTCTGCATGAGGCTCTGAGTCCAGTTTTGTTAATTCCCGGCCTGAAATAAAATTCAGAACTTGGTACCGAAGTCCAAGCCCATTTATTATTTTTTCAATTATTTAATTAAAATATTCATGAAATTGTCTTTTTAAAGCACTAAAGTATACTATTTTATTTCTCAATTTCAATAAATATTTTAATATATATATATATATATATATATATATATATATATATTATGAAATAGGGTTAAGATCCACTTACACAATGTAAAAATACATTTAGTTTCACATTGATTTAAGATCGTTGGATGAGTGAAAATAGACGACTAAGATTATCTCATTGTTTTTGTTTTCTAGTAAATATTATCTCATTTTCTATTATTAAACTCAGTCGTTCATTCCACTCTTCCACCAACGATCTTAAATCAATGTATAACTTTTTAATTTTAGATTGTGTTACTAGATCATACTTCTATAAAATATATCCATGTATATTTAAATAATATATTAATATTTCAATCAGTAAATTTAGTATTTTATTCACGTCAATTATGTATATTATTTTTTACTAAATTAAAAATGTATAATATATATTTTATGTAAAAAATAATTATTAAATATGTATTAATAAAGATACCAAATTAGATTGATATGATAAAGATATTAAATTGATTTAAAATTTTACATGCATAAAAAGTATAATAATATTAATAACTTTAATAATTAAATGGTTAAAATATTAATTATAAAAAAATATAAATGCGTTAAAATTTCACTTCATTTTATATTAGTATTGTCGTGGTCGTCTTTCGGTTGGGCCTGGAATTGGACTTCAACTTGAATGAATAGGTTAGAGTCACCACCGATCATTTAAAAACGATTTTAGGTTGATCAGACACCATCTTACCTGATCTGCGTTTTACCAAAAATGTATCGGGTTCGGGAGTCGGTTACAGTTAAGGAATGATTAGAACCCTTGTACTTCTCTTTCGGTACCAATTAATTTGTCGGTTTTCTTAATCGTGAAAATTGAAATTTAAATTGAAATTTAAAACGTTCGATTTAAATTACTTACCTTTGATCGGTTGGAATTCTTCTAAAAAAGGTCGAAAATGTTAGATAAAAAAAGAATAAATAAATATTTAAATAAATCAAAGAAAAACATAAGAATGAAAATAAAAATAATAAATCAAAAGGGAGAAAGAAAATAAATCAATTAATCAATCAATTGGGAAAATAAAATAAAAATAAAAATATATTAAATAAATCAAAAGAAAAAAAATTGTAAAAATAAATAAAAAGAATAAAAGAATAAATCAAAAGGAAAAAAAGATAAAGAGTAAATAAAAAATGAGAGAGAAAAAAGGAAAATAAATCAAGGAAAAAATAAAATAAAACAAAACAAACAAAATAAAATAAAAATTAAAAAAACATAATAAATAAATCAAAGAAAAAATGAATAGTTAAAAATTTAAAGAACCAAATTGAATTAAATTGAAATTGATGGGCTAAATTAGTACTAAAAATGATAGGGATTGAGGGTGTGATTTACCCGTAATTCTGGGTGACAAAAGCATGAAGCATCCTGGAAACTAGAGACCTAGTGCCAAATTTACCCAAAAATTAAAAACACATAACCCCCACCCTTATTATTTCCAGTAGCCCGATGAACCAAAAAAACAAAATGCACTTTCCCTTTCTCTTCCTACGAGCAGCGGCCTGTTCCCAAAGATCCAAGGCTGTCAACGACGGCCACCGGTTTGGTGGCCAACACACACCCCGACCGACGCCTCTATTCCCCGACGAACCCACTGACAGCAAGCTAAGTTTCGATCCCTCCCTTGAAATATTTACTTTCGGTTTTGGATTTGGATTACTGGAAAAAAAATTCTCTGTATTTTTATTGCCCAGTCCCCAACCGAATCTCTCTATTTTTTCCTCCAGATCCCTCGGTTTCCTCTTCGTTTTTATTCGGTGTTTTTTCCCGAATTCTTCCCCCATATCTTTCTACTGTAATTCCTTCCCCCCGTATTTTTTCGTCCCTTTACAAGGTGTGAAGATGGGTTTAAATAGGGATGTATGAGAGATGATGGTGACAATACAAATTTTATAGGATTCTTGGGGAAGTTGAGTTGTAGTGGGATATTTGATTTCATGGGATAAAGTTGTTAGTTTAAAAGATGTGGTGGTGGAAGAGTCCTTCTAGGAGAGGAACTCTTGTTAGTTTTTTATGTCTATTTTTTTGGAAAAAAACAAATAATAAGAAAATGAGCTAGGGTTTTTCTTTGGATTTTGGGTTGTGTAATAGATCTAGGTCTAAGTATTAGGCCTGGAAAAAAATAATAATAAATAAATAAATCAAAAAATAAAATTAAAAATAAAATAAATAATAATAAAAAATCCAGACGAAAATGAGTGTCTACAACTGCCTTTCTTTGTCCTTTTTCGTGTGACGAAAAATAGAACAAAGACAAAATGACACAAATTTTCGTTTGGTATAAAGGGGTCATTGAGTCTAATATTCTCCTTTGTGGAGTTGAAATTAACTCTGATATTGCAATTAGGAATAACTCCATGTTAAATTGAGTTGCGAATGACTTCTCCGTCGCGAAGTCGAGTCTGTCTTGAAACGATATAAAATTGAAGTCGTAGTTCGGAATTTGAATCGGAATGTGGCTTCTCGTTGCCAAATTGTAGTAAACTTCGGTCTTCTTCTCGGTTTAAAGACCTTGGTTTAAAAATTTGACTGGAAAATAGTTCCTTGACTCTACCATGTGGTTGATAGGCCCTCGAAATCGAACTCATAAATCTTCGTTGACATATAGCTTTTATTGACTTAAGTTATGCTGCTGGAAAATGGTTTCCTGTCACTAAAGCACAATTAACCCAGATCTTCTTCTCGACTTAAAGACCTCGGTTTAAACTTTATCCAGAAAATAGTCGATACATCATCGAGCTGAATGGAATCAAACTCGAAAGTTTTCATTGACTGATAACCCTTCTCGTCTTGAGTTATGTTGTACTAACCTGAGAGATTGCCCCAGATCTTCTTATTGACTTGAAGATCTCGGTTTCAACCATAAAGTAGTTTCTCAATGCTATCGTGTGGTTGATGTGTCATCGAGCTGAATAAAATCGAACTTGACAGTTTTTGTTGACAAATAGCTTTTCTCGACTTAAGTTATGCTGTGATTTTGACATGCCCTCGAGCTGAATAGAATCGAGCTTGAAGGTATTTGCTGACAGATAACCCTTCTCGCCTTGAGCTATGTTGTAAATTAGATATGTCTTTGAGCTGAATGTAATTGAACTCGAAGGTCTTTTGTTGACAAATAACCCTTCTCGCCTTGAGCTATGCTGTAAATTGGATATGCCTTTGAGCTGAATGTAATTGAACTCGAATGTATTTTGTTGACAGATAACTCTTCTCACCTTGAGCTATGCTGCAAATTTGATATGCATTTGAGCTTAATGTAATCGAACTCGAAGGTCTTGGTTGACAGATAACCTTTCTCGCCTTGAGTTATGGTGCAAATTTGATATGTCTTTGAACTGAGTGTAATTGAACTCGAAGGTCTTGGTTGACAGATAGCCCTTCTCGCCTTGAGCTATGCCGTCAATAGTTCTTTTAAGTGAAAAATGGCTCCCCTTCATGGGTCTAAGTCGGTCATAATTCTTCAGATAGTTCATCTTAATGGGTCTAAGCCAAGTGATATGATTTTTGGATAACTCCCCTTCACGGGAAAGCCATGTGGTAAATTTTGTCAGTCGGATATCATCCATAGTGGAGTTGAAATCTGGCTTGAAAACGTTAACTAGAAACTAGCCACTCGTCGTTGAGTTAAGCTGAACTATATCCGTTCTGAATTGGCTCTAGAACCCGTCTAAAGTTGTCTGAGATCTGTCGATCTTTTAATATGCAAGTTGGTTGAGGTGTAGCTTCTCACTGCTGAGTTAAGCAACCACCATCGATCTTTAAAGGATCTTTTGAATATAGTATCTTTCGTCTTGAAGTTGAAGCTTGACTCTAAAGCTGCAAAAATTATGTATGCGAAAAATGACAAATGTGATTCTCTTAAGTATGCCTAAGATGCATGCAACATGAATTAGTTTTGTTTTATCTCCTGGATAGTCTCGTGCTTTGTCTGTTGATCTGGTCCTTGGAATCGATCATACCCCATTTTCTTCTCGGGTTGCAGCCTCACATTTGAGACTGTCATGTTTGAAAATGTTTTTCTCCTTTCTCTTATTTTAGGAGGAAAAATGATATGAGAATATAAAAATTCTGTAAAATATTGATCCTTAATTCAGGCTTGCAATTGAATCAAATCATAAACATGAGTTCAAAGAATATCAAAGGAATCAATAACTCTTTTAATGCTTTCAAAGTTATAATTCTTTGACAAATATTCAAGTTGATGAGTTGGTTTTAGGTTGGCTTTCTATTTTCTAAGGTTTCAGCCATCAAGAAATGTCATTTTTTTCTCGGTTATTGCAACATGCCTTTTGCTCGGCTTGGCATTTTAATCGGATGCGGACAAAATGACGCAACTAGAATAATCAATTACTAGACCTTCTATTTCGGTCCTTTGAAATCTTCCATTTGTTTAAGTTTCGTAGGCTCCTCTAATAAAGGCAGTGCAGAAAATATCGGTCTAAAAATGAAATTCTTGAGTGCTCGTGTGAAATTGACTATAACAGGTGTTTCTTAACTCCCTTAGTCCATTTTTACCGAAACTCTTTATTTAGATAAATTTGATTTAATTTTCCATTGTTTGGCTAGCCGAATCCATAAAGTCAGAGAGTTTAACCAATTGCTCTAGAGGGACAGCTCAATATTATAATCACCTTTATCAAGCTAGTTGAATCTTATCCATAAAGTCGGGTGTTTAACAAATTGCCTTAGAAGGACAACTCAAACTTTATTGTATAGATATTATAATCACCTTTATCAGGTTAGCTGAATCTTATCCATAAAGACGGGGTATTTAACCAATTGCTTTAGAGTGACAGCTCAAGCTTTATTGTATATATATATATATATAATATTATAATCTGGGTATACGGATCCAATTTCTTAAGTTTGTCAAGAAGAACATGTTATAGTCTAGGTGTTGTTGGAAGTCAAGGAATCTCATCTTTAGAGTTCAATTTCCCAACGACTGACCTAAACTAGATTCACCTACTCGACTATTCCATCCGTAAAGATCATGATCATCATTGAACGTCTTCAACAAAAGTATAGTAATGTTCATGTTGTCCACTCTTATCCATACCTAATACCAAGCATCTTATTCATTCCCTTATGAAAGGAGAATATTATATCAGTCCATGCAATAGAAGGATATGGTATTCAAGTGTATCTTTTGAGGTAAAACCAAGTGTCATTATTTGATCATGTCACTTTGTCAAAAATCTATAACTCCGATCATTTACAAAGTTTTTAACTCAGTTGATATTCAAAGATTTTTCAAGTTGTAAATTTGATTCAATGCTCATCATTTTTAAAGTAGTATAAACTCATTTAAATATCCTTGCAAAAAGAAATATGTGAAAGTTCAAAAAACAAGTTCAAACAGGATGTTGCAAAATGGAATAAAGCCCCATTATAAAACCCCTACCCCAGAAGAATTCATTTGATTCAGGCTAGACAACCTTGAAATAATCTGGTCAACCAATGACTCTTGGTTCCTAGTGATGGAATGCAAGGTATTTTGTTGATTTTGACTTATTTTTTCTTCCAGCATGTTCTCTTCAAGTTAAGCAATCTTGGCCTCCATTTTCCTTTGTGCGGGTGTTGTGAGATGACGTCCGGAGCTTGTGAAGGTAAACCCGGTGTTTGTTCACCTTTTTTTGAGACATATCATATTAGTTAATTGAATGAAATAAAAAAATGTGAAATATGCAAGAATGCATGATGCTTGAAACGTTCGAGGCATTAATCCAAAAACATGTATGTTATTATAAATAATTCTTATTGGGACAAAAGTGTTATTTCTTAAGAGGTAAAAAAATAGTTTGAATGTATATTTTTCTGGACCTCGAATAATTTTTGACAGGTTGATTTGTCTTCCGTCTTCTTCTGTCACCAGTTGAATATTCTATATGTGCTACTATTTGTACTGGTGCCAGGAAGTCTCAAATGGTTGCATCTATGGTTTTCACTATCTACTGAGTATGTTCCCTAACAGAAACGCCATTAGAGCCCTCTATCGATAGGAACTATCCGAAGCCTGTTTCTTGAATTCGTCAACAATAGCCTCTAATTTCAACTATCGTTTTGCCATCCTACTCTTGTTGTCTTTGAAAGGACTTCTCAGGCCAGTAACTTTTTTTCTCGTCTTTCCCCTGTAACCTTTACCAGCTCAAAAAGTTGACTTTTGGTTGTACAGTGTAAATCCCGATCCATTTTGAGTATTCTTTGACCATAGCTGGACTTCTGAGCTCTTCATCTCTTGTATTATAATCCCTTTGTCCATTAATGCAAATTATTTATGTTTAACGAACACGTTTTTGGTGGATCAACACCTCTTTTGAATGATGCAAATGACGAAAATGAAAGAGAACAAAAATGAAAAGAATTAGTGATGCAAGGATAAGAATCAAAACAATGACGAAAATAAAAAGTCCTACCCCACATGCTTATTATTCCTACCCGAACATGATCTCTATCCCACATGTTAATTTTGAACCAGTTATAACCGCATAAATTTCTAGTTCACATGCTTTGAATAGAAAATAAAGCAAGAAATAATCTCAAAGCAACCTAGGGTTTGAAATGAGATTTTGGGGTGGGCTCTAATTCCCTGTAGTCTCCCGGTTTAGGTTCTAAAGAAGGTACCCAAGTTCTCCTTACTGGTGCCCCTTTGGGCTTGCCAAATCCTTAGTCTTAAACCCATTACAAGCTTGTGTGAACTAAGTTAAACTCGATAGGATACATTTCCTTATGTCTGTGCGGTGAATAAATTCACACGAGAAATAAGATATATGAATCCCGTTTATTTTCTTTCATGCACTCCACTCCATATATATAAAAAACAACACTAATTATTGTTGTTGTGTTCGAGGTCCTCGTTTTATTTGAGTTTATATTTTAATTAATTTTTTCTATTTATTGTGTGAACCAGATAAGGCTGTTTTCATGTGTACATATTTAGGGTGAAGTGGGCACTGCATGTGACAGAAAGAAATGGTTTCTATCTTTGTATCAACTCATTTATTCAAACAACTTTTCTTTTCTTTTTCCACTATTAGCTATCAATTTTCATTTCCTTTACTTTTTTCATAAGTAGGGAAAAATTAAGATGGAATATTACAATGATCAATTCAACAAATTGAATTTAAAATATTTAAAGTAATTTTATTTAGTTTTTAAATCTAAAAAAATAATAAGTATTTAAATAGAAAATAAAAACGAAAGCTTAATGTTGTACCATCTCCATATATCAAGACCTCTAAAATATGGTTTTGGTCACGGAGAACATCCCTAGACATTGGGCCTATGAAGCCTTGCACCTATCAAGAAGCTACGACCATTTGATGTGATCTCTGACATATCCCACATGATCTGTCAAAATTAAAATAGATTAATAGATAATCACATCTATCAGGCCTATTTATCATGTCAATCTACGAATAGTTATCATGATCTTATCTAACATTAGTACTGAGAGTCGCTATAAAACCTCTTGATTAAGACTAATATAAGGGATCAGAATCTCCCTCTTCACTAATTACTCCTTTACCTCATGGAGACAAATGGTCGCTTGACCACCGACTACAACTCTATATCTAAATCAAAGAGAATAACCATTTACAATCGTCGTAACGAATTTTTTCCCACCAACAATTAGTGCGGTGAGCATGAAACGTCTCGTAACAAAAAACACTACAGCAAAACTGTACATTTGCGGCGTTTTTTTTTACCTATAGCGGCGTTTTTAAGCGCCGCAAAAAAACCTGCGGCGCTATGACAAACGCCACAAAAAGTGCCGCTGCAAACAGCGTCGCTAAAGTTCGCGGCGTTTGGTAACAAAAAACGCCGCAATAGGTGTTGATATTTGGCGGCATTTTTCCAACAAACGCCGCAATAGGTGTTGAGATTTAGCGGCGTTTTTCCCAAAAACGCCGCAATAGGTTTTGAGATTTAGCGGCGTTTTTTCCACAAACGCCGCAATAGGTCTTGAGATTAGCGGCGTTTTTTCCACAAACGCCGCAATAGGTCTTGAGATTTAGCGGCGTTTTTTCCACAAACGCCGCAATAGGTCTTGAGATTTAGCGGAGTTTTTCCCACAAACACCGCAAAAGATCTGGTATATAGCGGCATTTTTTAGAACAAATGCCGCAAAATGTCATATCTATAGCGGCGTTTTAAGATACAAACGCCGCTAATTACCTCTCTATAGCTAAAAGAAATTGATTTTGCAAATTAAAACTAATTTGTTAAATGTAGTTTTCTACTCTTTTATTACCCAAATTTAACCTGTAGCATTTTCCAATAAACTTGACATCCATAACAACAAACTTCAAATCCATAACAAGAAAAATGAAATCCATAATAATAAATCAAAGTTTACATTAACGTAAAATATAATGTAGTTCAACATTATTAACTATAATAAACAATAATATCTAAGATATTTTGTTTCTAATCTTACACATTCTTCAAAACTCTTCGTCACAATGAGGCGCTTAAATTCAAAGAGATAAATCCAGTTTATATGGGAAAACAATGATGCAGAGCTAGTATCGTCCTGTCATTTCTTGTACATATATTTTGCTTCATAAGGTCTTACTCCAATTGGCATGCCACTTGAAAAGGCCCCATCCATGGCAATGCAAACCCGATCTCTAGTTTCATATCCAAATAAATCATCAGTTTATATGAAAATCCATTATATCTTACGTTAAAAAAGTTAACAACACATTTCTGCATGGTCAATCCCAGCAGTCAACAACTCTATGGCATGGGCAACCTTCATGATGATAATCAAAATATAAAACTGCATCCAATCATAAAATTCCACTAAAAAAAAGAACCTAAAATGCTTTCATAATTTTATTAAGCTATAAAACCACATTAGTCTGTGAAACAACTTCAGATGGTGTAATTAAGTCCCGATTTTGGAGCAACAAATTAACTGCTTGTTTATAATCTACAATCATCAACGGGACAACCTGCACCATACTCTTTTTGGAGCATAGTACTACAAAAACCACAATCTTTTTCCTACTCTACTATTTTTCTTAATGAAAGACAAGTTTAATCTTCAAGAAGAAAGAAAAATATAAAGAATCGGAAGTAACCTAGGTTTCGCTATGACAACATCCTTTGGTGATACAATATAGTATATTAGTTCATCACCGGCAGCCCACTGTCCATCGGCATAACTGCTGAGAAGTTAATGATTATGCACGAAGAATGTTAGGAAGGTAATTATAAATCTGTTGAGAAATTGAGGACTACAAATCCTCCACCAGTCGCTCATGTCAAACCGGCAATTTCTAGTTATTCAAACCCTTTTGCTTATGTGTTTTGTAGAATAAAATATACTACATGATACTGTCTCTTTTGATTTTTCCTTCTGTTTATTCTTGCTTATTTCCTAGGCTTTGATTCAATGATCAGTATAGCTGTGTTGGTATGTTGAAGGTAACATACTATATTCTACTCAAACTAGAAATAATTCATAGATAAAGAGTAGACTAACACCCCGTGTTTTCTAGATTTCAATCACAGAAAAATCAATTCTTTGCCGCAACTAAATTTACCAAATCCAATACAGAAAATCTTTGCATATTGATATGTAGAGCTTTGAATTGACTTTTGAGCCACCAATTACAACTTCAAATTCTTAAACAAAGTAAACAATCAAATTATCCCTGATTATCAAATCAAAATTAATCATAATAATAAAAGAAAAATACCATTCTTTCTTCGATTTCAGCTAGTCGACGAATCACAATCCAGAACAGTGACATCAGTGTTCTACCTTCACTCCCATTTGATTTTCCAAACCTTTAAAAATACGCAGAACTTTCACATTTAGTAAACAAAATAAACCCCTAAGCTTACAGAAATTAGGAAAAGAGACTATAACCGACGCCTCCACCTTGGAAAGAGAGATTCAGAAATAACTTAGAATTTCAAGGATTATATCTTTATATGAAAACAGAAAAGAGACTATAACCGATGCCTCCACCTTTTGAAAAATATTTCTGAAAAGCCCGAGTTTTAGGTTAAAAGAGAAGATAAAAAAAATTTGTATTCTATTTCCCTGAATAATAACACATACATGTATAGCGGGATAAGTGCAAATTCAAGAATGATGAAACAGGAGCAGATATAATACAACCATATTAAGAGTATGAGAAGCAAAAAAAAAGCCACTCACAATAGAAAACAGATAAAATAGTACTAGAGACCGGGATAAGTGCCAGAAGCACCTAAAAACTCAGACGAGGTTCGAAATCGTGATGATGGGTTTTGGAATTCAATTATCTTCACCACTGATAAAGCTGAAGCTTATCCTCAACTCTTTGAAAGCAAGCAACAAAGCTTAATTACTTCGAACCAGAGGGTTAACTTATCCTCCATGATCACATTGGATGATCCATACCCAATGGAGGGACAAGCCAGTTCTTATAATAAAACAAACTTCTAATAAGATATAAGTGTTACACAGAATTTAGGCATAGTGCACTCTAGGTACTAGAACCCTTTATATGTGTGTGTAGATAAGTGGTTGATTTTATCATTCAAGAAAATCAGCCAGAGTGAAGGAAAGGTACTTCAAATTTAAAGTATGTCTTAGAACCCTTATATTGCCTTATGCACAATGCACAAAAAAGGCATTAGCCTGTGTGAACTGCAATATGTATGTGTGAGGGTTATATGGTGTCTATGTGTGTATATGGCTATTGTATGGTCTAGTGTAGTCTATCTACAAAACATACAATCTTTTATATCAGTCAAATAACCAATATCAATATGTGTGATTTCCTTGCAAAAAAACCGTGTGCCTAGGCTCTAGTCTTTCTACTAATCAAATGGATCTCACCTGAAAAAGGTTTGAGGGGCATTGTCTAGTCATGCGCCTGGCCTTAACAATATTGATAGAATTAATGAGAAATTAGGGATATTAACGTGAGCATAGTGTAACAGGGCATCTATGCTATAATATAAGTATGAAAGGACAAGGTATGAAGGAGAATATGAATGTGTGTGTAGCATGGATGCATTTATAGATAATTGAGATTACACATATCAGAAAATTGAATGAACAAAAGCTATTTTTAGTTTGAATATCATGTGAACAATAAAAAAATAATCAAACTATCTCAATGTCTTAACTAAAAACTTGTGTTATACAAAATTTTACAACATGTGCGATGAAGCAGGCCCCTATACATCGATTCATAGTTGACTTGGTTATCACTAGTTCACAAGAAAGAAAAATTTCATCAGTTTCTGACAAACGCGATGGAGTTTGTTAAAGTTCAAGTAGAAAATAAAATAATTCAGGAAAATAGTTGAGATCTCAGATACCAAAGTGCCACTGAAATCATAACAGAAACATGATAACCAACACAACTGGTAACATTTTGCATGGATAGAATCTTTAATTTTATTCATAATATCCTCGACCACTCCTCCTCCCCATCCTATCAGCTAGGGTCAGTTGTAACAATTACTAAATATCATATAAATTCCAAGTTCCACTAGAGGCATATTAATCTACAATCCAAAGGGAAAACCCTACTTGACCACATTCAAGGCTCATGCAGTTGACATAGTAGTTAGGAAACAACTATCACAACTATGAAGAATGAATATAAACACAAATGATGATTATCTAACATGTGAAAAATTGCAAAGTATAGATTATCTGACCTTTTAGTGCCACTGAATTAGATGAGAAAACAAATAAATCAATGATGTAAATCACTGCAGGTGGAAACTCCTAGACCTGCAGAAAGCAAAACTGGAGTTAGATGTATGATCATGAAAGATAAAGATAGAACAGTGTTGTGATTTCTCAAAACAAGATGTCATTCTAGTCAACAGGCCAAGTGCCATTAGAAAGCAAACCATCATCGCAATGAGAAGAATCTTGAAGTAACTTGAAATTAGAATTGCAAGCAACAGATCTCTAAAGCTGTTACGTTTAGAACAAAATAGTGATCCATACAATAAATAGTTAGTCCATGATAACCCTACAAATAAATACTGAAATGAGTACCTTGTCTCATAGTAGCCCACTAAAAAAAATGCAAATATTTACTTGAAGAATCGAGCTGATGTCTTAAGCAAACTCTTGATTGCAAGAAAAAAAGAACATAGAAACATATAGTTTCCCAGAAATACATCCACCAACACCTACAATTGGCATTAGCAAAGACATTCATTAGAAATTATCTACAGGCCAAACATTAGAAATCTAGAACCTGAATTTTTTGGCACTTCCATAATATGAACAAACCTTACGATATATCCAAAAAATGAAGAAATGCTCATGGACGTGCCCCATTCTTCCTCAGGCTTTTTGACGATCAAACTTCTGTCTTAGAGCGCTAAGGAACCCAAGTTATGTAAAAAAATCTTGGAATCACATAACCATGTTGTAGTTAGTTAAATTATATCTATTAATTAAAATTTGCTTTCTATATGGATACATGCATCCAGCACAAGAAAACCAACTAATGACTTCCACAAAAGACCCTGCAAAGTTTTAGGGGGAAAAAACAACCAATTTCATGTAAGAGGTAGCATGTCCAAATAATTAAACAAAGACAAAAAATTAAGTTTCAAAAATAACAGTGCAAAACCAAATAATTCAGACGAGGTTGAGCTCAGGCAGGACGACAGCCTCGCCGCCACCACCGCACTGTGCAGCGGCAACAGTGAATGCGCACATCCCAGCTCCGAAGGACACCTTCCATCATAAAAAAATAAACAAAAATAATTATTATAACTTCAAAATAGTAAAATGATAGCTCCCAATTCAGGAAACAAAATGTTACAGAAATTGTAATCTAGAAAATGGAAACCAAAAAAGGTACCTGGAGAAAGTGAAACGGCGAAGAGGAGAGGTGGATTTGGAGGGGAGAGGTGATCGGGTGGATGAGGGAGCAACGGCAGATCTTGAGAATGGGGATTTTGGACCGTTGGTTCTAAAGGCGGATTTGATGGAGGAGGATGATCTACTGATGAAGCTCTTGCAAGCTGAAGCCATTAGCAAATAATAAAAGGAGTGAGGAAATCGAAAAACTTTACTAATCGAAGCTCAAACCTTGGAGGAAGTAAAGCGGGAAGACAGGGTTTAGGTATTAGCACACAGTGTCATTTTCGATTCGAAGAAGTAAAGCAAAACCCTACTCATTCAATTGTTAACCACAACATTCGCATTATTTACAGTCGTACCACAGATAAAAAAATATTTCTAAAAAGCCCGAGTTTCAGGTTATATGACAATTGCGGCGTTTGGTATTAAAACGCCACTAAAGTACGAGTCTATAGCGGCGTTTGGTATTAAAATGCCATAAAAGTACGTGCCTATAGCGGCGTTTTTGTAAAAACGCCACTAAAGTACTAATCTATAGCGGCGTTTGGTATTAAAACGCCATAAAAGTACGTGTCTATAGCGGCGTTTGGTATTAAAACGCCATAAAAGTACGTGTCTATAGCGGCGTTTGGTATTAAAACGCCACAAAAGTACGTGTCTATAGCTGCGTTTGTGTAAAAATGCCACTAAAGTACGAGTCTGTAGCGGCGTTTGGTATTAAAACGCCACAAAAGTACGTGTCTATAGCAGCGTTTGTATAAAAACGCCACTAAAATACTAGTTTATAGCGGCGTTTGTATAAAAACGCCACTACATTATTATTCTTTAGCGGCGTTTTTATACAAACGCCACTAAAATATAGTATTTTGCGGCGTTTGTTCAAAAACGCCACTATATTTAAACAATTATCGGCGTTTGCAGTAAAAACGCCGCTACATCCGCCGCTAAAAACATTTTTGCTGTAGTGAAAATCAATCGAAATGCATCCTAAAAAGAGAAAAGAGCCTATATGACTTCTTATTTGTAGCCTAAACTCTCCCCCAAATCCTTGGTTATTTCTGGGCGTCATATACAAATTAGAAGGCAAAACTCTCATATGCAATCACAAACCTTTTATGTTACCCAAACGCAATTGTAGTGATAGAGCCAACTGACTCCCCATTGACATGAGTGCATATGATAGGCAGAAGAAGAAGTAAAAGAATCGACAAATATTGACCTCATTAGCATAGAAGTAGCAAATATTGTTGCCATAGACACTGAAAAACTGGAGTAACAACCCTGATCTCGAGATACACTGACCTCATCAGCCTAGAAGTGGAGACTATTGCTCCTATAGATGCTCATTTCTAGAGCACCAAATGTGGCATCAAGAGAGGATCAACATAATTAACAAGGAATCTCCACAAAGAAAAATAGTGAGCAACATATGGGAAAACGATGTGAAACTATAGATGGAAAAGACAGTGTTCCTAAACGTCGCTCCCGATCTATTCCTCCAACAGATGATCTTGGTAAGCTACACAAGTAACGTTAATGATCATTGTGTAGGTGATAGATATGGAAGCGCCCTCCCTATAGTCTTACGAATTAAAGACTAGCTTAGGACCTATTAGCTAGATCTTTATCTTTGCCTTAGACTTACACAAGACTTGGATTAGAATTTAACTTCATGAACCAAGCGACATTTGTGGTTAAATGGTTATTGTAACACTCAAACATTTCTAGTACAAAAAATAGAGTTTTTCTTCCACCGTTTTAGTACTAATACTCTAAAGACACTTCTAGTATTAGGATTGAATGCTTATATCGTTTGACATGTTACCATGAAGTTGAGATGCATAGTGAAGATGCCTTCTCTTTAATCGAATGTCTCGAGATGCCCTGTCGAAATGTCTCCGCCAGAAGTAGAGATGCATCCACCAAAAACTTACCAATTATAGAATCTACTGATGGGACTAGAGAGCCTCCGTTCTAGCGATATGAGTTTCTCTATGCTAAACCTAAATGATTTTATTATATAAAAAATGAGAAGATTAATAAACATAAATGATTTTGATATAACATCGTAAATATATATATATATATATATATATATATATTATTTTTTTAAAAAATAAAATTATATCTCTAAAATTTGTCTAAAACTCTCAAATGATTTTTATAAGTAAAAATTATGTCTAAAAAGAAGGAGATTAATTATAACTTAAAATAATGTTGATACTGTCTAAAACTCTCAAATGATAAAATATAACAATAAAAATAATATTATCTATACTTTTATATTTCTTTCTACTCTTCTACTTGCGGTTAAATTTCCTTTTAATTTATTTTAGTTTAGAACTATAATAAGATGGTTTTCTTGACTGACTACTTTATAGACAGCTTAGAGTTGCATGGAGCAATGCTCCCGACAACATGCCCCAAATGGAAGCTACTGTTTTTATTTATTTATTTATTATACTTTTAAAGTGAGACATGGCGTGTTGCTCCACTGACAGGCAATTGCATAATATTCTTTTTCTTTTTAATCCAAATGAAGCGGATTTTTTTTTTATGAAAACCATAAAGAAGAAATGGGTTAGATTCTCAGATTCCACACTCATTCATCATTATCTTTGCTAATATTTTAATTAAATTATTAATACTCACTCATTTATACTTAACTCGTGATTATGGAAAGTAAGGCAATCCAATCATTCATGTTCCCAAAACTTAGATGATCGTGACTCTTAAGTTTCTCAATAGCTGCCCATCTTTGATTAATTACATCAATTATTATTGTTTTTTTTTACAATGAGAAAGGTCACGTCTCTTATGAAAAATATTAAATTAAAAGAGTTAGGAATGTCAGGATCCAATGAGTTATTACCTATGCAAGAATAAATTATAACTACATAATGCATGATTAGGTAGCTCCACATGAATCAACACATCATTAAATTTCGGTAAACCAACTTTCAATGTGTGGTATATAAGCTCGAAGATCCAAGGCAGACATGCAACTAACAAATATGACAGCATCACCGACCCATGTTTTTAAACCATTTAGGCACTCATTAATAATACTTCACATCAACCAATTATTTGATAATCTAATTCAACAATACATTAAATCTTTTGAATAATATTAAAATTCAAATTATAATCTTTATGAATAGAGTATGTTAGATTGAGAAAGTTGTCCACGTATTGAACATATGTAATATTTGATCTAGCTTAATTGATTAATTATAAATTGAATATTGATGATCGTAAAAGAATATATTTCACAAATTTTAAATGTGTTTATGCTACCATATTTAATATCTATATATCTATCTATTTATCTGTTTTTGTATCATTTCCTAAAGACCGGGGTTAGATACACTAAGTTCCTTAGAGGAACAAGTGCACTCTCGTTTTTTTAAAAAGTTGTAAAAATAATTTAATATATTGAGAGAAAATAAAAAATAAAGAAATTTTTATATTTGTTTTTTATAAAAAAAATATATTAAACTTTTAAACTTCTATTCGGACAGAAGTGTGTATTAATGAGAAGGGAAAACCAGAGTTTTGACTATTCTCTTGCCGTTTTCCCTTAAAATTTTATTGTTTGATAGTGAGAGTGATTAATATTGGTTTTGAAGGTGGGAACAAAAAGCCAAGCGTCGCCCCCCCTTGGGTTGGGTTTCAGCAACCCCAATGGACCCACCGCCCAATACGGTTGCACCTCCCTTCACCGGCAACTCGTGCTTCCATGTCACTCTCTCCAATTCTTTTATGTTCTTGCTTTTAATAAAAACAATTTACCAAGCTTTCTTGTATTGCATAATTCATTATCATTTTCCACAACTCTGACCTCAACATGCATGTGATGATGTGATCATTTTTATTTATTTTTGATCTTCTCGTAATTTATTAAAATATTTAGATTTAAAGAAGTATACATTTAATATCTTTCTAATATATTTAAAAAATTCACATAATATTATTTTTAACTTTTTTTTCAATATTTTTGTATCATCTTTCTATTTTTCTTTGATTTTTATTTAGTCGACAACGGTATTAATTTTAATAATGATTGTTGACTATCAATGATTATTAGTTCTCTTATTTTTTTCATACTATATCCTTTGTTTTCTTTTTTTCTTGAGGGTTTACTTTGAATAAGAATCTTTATTTGTGTGACACGCTCTCTACTCTTTTGACATGATCCTTATGACTTTTAATACGTCTTTCACATACATTTACGGTTGTTTTGGTGCTCGCACAACAACATTTATTTTTTGGTTGATTTTTTTGTGGTCAAGTATAATCAAATCCCCTCTCTGATAAAATGTTATCTGTTGATATAATCATAATTGTATAGGGAAGCAGCCTGTCAAATAGTTTGGTTTGCTCATGACTCCTTTATCACTTCATAAACCGTCTCATTCGACAGAAACAATAAATATTTATAAAGATTAATGGGTTCTTTTGATGTCAATTGTCATTTTCAAGAGAATGTTTCTTTTTAATTCGTATCTTTGAGTTTAATATTTGTATATTTAATAAAAAAAATTATTATTCCTATTATTTTTTTATACGTGTACATTATCATTCTAATTTCTTTCTTTATTTTTATTGATGTGTCCCATTTGTCATTATTCTAAAAAAAATAACATAATATATTTATATGAGAAGAACAATATTGTTGAAAACAAAATCCATTTATATTAATTTATATGGTTCCTGTTGCAGTGTACAGCTATAACATAACAGTGAAAATGAGCATATATATTTAAATTAGCATTATTTTCCAAGTTCTGAAATTAAAAGATCTATATACATAAATAAGAATTATTATTTATTTGGGTGTGCTGAGCATATTGGAGTTCCACTTATCTGAACCGTCCGATGTTTATTGATTTCCCAACCATCCTCCTCACATGCCCAATTAACCCCAATCATCATTGTGTTCGGGTCTCTCTCGGTGTGAGAGGCTGACCACTTCCTATTCATTCCAATTCTATTCCTATTTCAGTTTTCATCATAATAATTATATTTGAACTATCAAAATTTTAATTTATGTGATAATCTTTGCTTTTCATTTTATTTTTTTAATTTATTAATAATTTTATTTTTTATACGTTTTAGTCCTTTTTATCAGCCATTTAATTTTTTAAGGTTAGATTTAACAGTCGCGTCGAATAATCAAGAATAATCAAGATGGCGTTTATTTGTTGATCTTCCCTGCTTTGGACCATCCGATTGAATATAGATACACGATTTGCATTCAAATATAATATTTTTACGATGTTGGACTCTGATTTGCGATTGTCGATGCTATTTTAGTTGTGTGATCTCATGTTATAGTTCATTTGTCGTTGCAATCAAATTTGTTCGTATCTAATTTTTTTTCAAGCTTTTTGGAAGAATTTTTAACATTTTCTTTATATAGTCATTGTATGATCTCAAGTGACTAGTTTATTATATTAATGGTTATACGAAATATCCTAATTATGTGTTTAATTCAAGTTTATGATTGTAAACATTCATAGTTATTTTAAATATTTCTTATATTTTAAATAAAATTAACTGCTTTTACTTGCATAAAAAATTATTTATATTATTTTTTTATCATATAATTATTTGGTATTTATTTATATATATTAATCGTTTACTTTTCAATATTTATATTTGATACAAAAGATGGTATAAAATTATAATTTTATAAATATAGGATGGAAATACTGAATAGGTATCGGGGTTGTGAATATGCAGAATTCTAGATGTAAAGAAATGAGAGTTTTGGGTATTATTATATAAAAAGGCATTGCCGGAGGAGTGAGGGCATCTTTTTCACAAAGCCTGAAGGGTATTGGTTAAGGGACTGGGATTTGTTTGGCATGCCTCAAACCCCAGACGCACATCTCCTTGGTTTCTGCGTCTAAAGGAATCTTAAACCCTTCTTCTTCTTCAATATTTATACTCTATTTCCAGGAGTTGTTTGATGTCAAGCTGCTGTTCAAGTTAAGGTTTCGTATGCAGTTTTATATGCTCTTCTTCTTCTCATACTGCTCTTGAAGAATCCTTTACAGGTATATACTCCTTTTAATGCTTATGAATTCATTTATTTCTTGTGATTCTATCAACTTTAATTTTCACTGTTGAATGAAACAAGAAGATGAATCTGAATTGAGGAGGAAATTATTATTGCTTATTTCCCCATCATTGCCACATGTGAGATATATTAACCATAGAAAAAAAAAAGCTTGATAATGGAAGATATTTTTGAGCTGGAAGTTTATGAATGTGGCCCAAAACAGCAGTGAACAACCGGACAAATGATGCTCAAAGTAGCTTCTTTCTTATCTAATAATAATGAAAATGTTGAAATGTGAATCTATGACCTGTAAATCAACGGACTAAGTGCTGGCTGACGGGTTCATACTTTTAGTCTGCATTCATGCCCTATTTATCAGCTTTTCTTCTAATCTTTTTTTCCTCGTTTTACAGGTGGAAATAGTGGGAGGTGATTGAGCATAAGTGTAGATTTTGTAAAATAATCTATTTTTTTCTAGGCAAAATTACTTTGGAATAAAGGGATTATATCACCCCCTATATTTATCCAATCCATCCCTAGATATTCTTTTTTCTTGGGATTTTGAACCAGCAAACAATGGAGAAGCTTCTTAGACCCTACGATAAGGAGTTTATGAGGATGGCAATCTTAAAACATGAAGAAACATTCAAACAACAGGTACATTAATTTCTCACTTTCTTCTTTCTTCTTTAAAACTCCGTATATATATAGAGAGAGGGAGGGATTTGTTCTAAAAGCTTGCATTTGATGTATGACCAGGTTTACGAGCTTCATCGTCTATATAGAATCCAAAAGACATTGATGAAAAAAATGGAAAGCAGTAAACCCATGATGAATGGAAGCTATATGCATCATCAGAGTTCAATAACCAGGCTTGACTTGGAACATCCAGCCGACGACGATGACGATGAATTCATAAATGAAAGCGAGATTGAATTGACTTTAGGACCCACAAAGTCCATGTCGAGGAAGAAACATGGGACTCCCACTTTAACCTCAGATTCTGGACCCAACAGCTTCTCTTCATCTTCGACCGAATCCTGTCATATGATCAACAGCAGGCGGAGTAGTTTCATGGCAACCAAACAGAAGACAAACACATCTGCAAGAGATGAATTCATTGGTCGTGAGCTGGGACTCCTCCAGGTCGCCGACACCACATTGGGGTATCAAACCGGAAGCAAAAACAAGGTGGATCTCGGACAACAATTGAGACAAGAGATGTTAAATCAGCCTCCTTGGCTTTTCCAAGTTCTTAGTATGAATATGAGTTGAAAAATACAAATAAAAAAGTCGATATGATTAGATTTTAGATTGATGTTTGTGAGGGAGTTGGAGTTTAGTCCTTTTTTTGGTTTTGGAGTAATTGTGTAAAGTTTCTTCCTTGATTAGCAAAACCCATTACCTTGACTTCTTTTTCTGTTTTGGGTGCTTAGCTTTATAATCAGTCAATCCTTTTCAAGTCCCCACTTTGGAAGACTTCCAAGTCCAAGGATAAAGTCACCTTTATTTATTTTGGTTCAAAATATTTTTTTATGGTCTAATATGCATAAAAAGTTGGTAGAAGAGATTAGAATCTAACATTAAGAGGGCATTTTCCAGAAAGCAGCAAACCCAAAGAACAATATTGTTTGATTTAACAGAGATACAGGAAAGATTCAAATCTCCACTTGAAGATACACGAGGATCAACTGTAAATTGCACGTTTTACAAGATCAGATGAAATACATTCGGGATGCTCATAATCAAACCAAACCAATTCAAAGCCCAATGGGTCAACCTATGTGCTACACCCTTTGCTGGCCTGATCACTTAGCAAGCCTTAAAGCCCAGGTTTTGCTACTCACCTCTTGCAATTGTAGGCCCACCATGGTAAGGTCCAAAAGAGGGTTGAATAGCCCCTCCCAGCTTTGATGCTTTAATTGCATTTTAGGCCATTGGTAGTTTTGAAACTATTATAATGTAACCCTTGCCCTTCCCAAAATTTGTGTATAATTGTTTCTAAGACATTGTTAGTTTGAAAATTAATGGAACTAAACCTGATCTCGAATTGTTCTGGTTTAATTACTTTTAAGACCTTTAAAATTTTAAATTTAATGAAATAAAACTCTTCATCTCATAATTGTTGTGGTTTATTTGTTTTTTAAGACTTTATTTTAATCCTAGTTCCGTCTCTATGGACTCCTTCCATAAAAGCTTTGCCTTCTGTCGTTTCTACATTATGAAGACCGACTAGCTTACGAGCATGGGCTAGCCACCACCAACTCGGTACTATGGTCCCTTGCCATAACATCAATGACAACAGCTCTGTTCGTCGTTACGAAAGCACTATCAACATTTACCTTTGTTGTTTCAGGAGGTTTAGTCCAGACAGATAGTTATGGACAGGGATGAACCTACATAGTGTTTGGGTGGGGCTGTTGGCCCCTCACAAATTTTTTGGTATAATAGTATTTTAAGTCCTTTTATTTAAATATTAGTTAAAAAAGACCTTTGTCCCTCTCAATTTTTAGATTTAAACATTTAATAAATTATTTTTTTATATAAAATTATTTTTGCACTCGTAATATTTGATCTTAGCTCTGTTCGTAGTAGTCATAGGTACCTTGACAGACGTGTGATGGCTTGCATTGGACTTGCAAAACTACCCATGCAGCACCTTTGCGTTCTCCACCACCAAGTAAGCTGGCTGTAAATTCTCTGTTGTGCCTTGGCATTAAGTTTAGTTTCTATGATGTGATATAGTCTCTTCGGAGCCTCATCATTATAATTTTAGTTTCTATGTTAAAAACTTAAACCCATTCTATACTACTACTCGTATCCTGGATTGTTTAAATGTACTGTTATCACAAATACTGAGCTCAGCTGGGCACAAAAAGTTTCTGAAAAACACACACCATGCAGAATCTTTTCAATTTTCAAACTTCACTGTAAAGATATGGCACATCATTAATGAAATTTAAACACAAGTTGCTTCTGGATCTGTTTTTCACGACAAAACAGACGGATGTTGGTTATAATCAATGCCAACTTTAGCCTTTCATTCCTCAAATTAAAATAAGTGGTCCATAAATTTAAATCTGTTTTTTTTTTCTTCACGTTTTTAGCTGGTACAGTAAAGCTTTTGTCTTGCATCCCAATACAAGTCATTCCTTTCCTGCTTCACCAGCAAAGGCAAAACACACCTTTCCTTAACAAGGACAAAAAAAATCAGTCACATTCCATCTTTCAAAATTCAAAGTCCCTCAAATTGCACCACATAATATGAAAAAATGTCTTTTGGTCTCAAACTCAATAAAACATGTCTTCAAACACTAAAATTTTCCCAAAAGAATTCGCTTCATTAAATGAAATCCTAGAGATTATCCATCATTATTTGACATTATAAATCAACTTACAAAAAGTTGACATGCCAGATTGTCTCCTAGCTTTAGCCCCACTAAACCATAAAATCTAAGCACCCCATGGTTTGGCTAATGGCAGGCCTCTGTTACGCTCTAAAACACCACCACCACCACCATGTTTGCTTCGCCTGCTCTGACTTATGAATTTTCCATTGTTGTTTCTGTACTATTATTGCTTTTTCAGTAACTTTTACTTCTTTTTCTTCCACTTGTCCCCCTTTCTCTCTCACTCTCTCTGCAATTCAAGTTTTACGCTTTGTTTTTTTTTCTATATCATTCCTATTTATGCGCCCTTTGTTACATTCCAGGACGACCCGAGATAGTGTTTGAATTCGAAAAGTTTGTATTGAGTTTCAAAGCAATGGAGAATGCTGCAGCTAAATGTTGTGATGAAGAGAAATGGGAAGCCGAAGAAGAAGAAGAAGAATCGTTGTCGTTGTGTGATTTGGCTGTCAATTTGATTAAAGAAGAGAACCAGCTGGTTGAAGAAGATGATGGTGAACAAACTCAAACGAGTAAAACAGAAGACGATTTCAACTTTGGCTCATGGGGTGGCTTTCTTTCGATAAAACCAGAGATGTGTGCAGCTGATGAAGTGTTCTTCAAAGGCCGAATTCTACCACTGCATCACTCGGTCAGTTCCGACAGTGCCATGATGGGGTTCCGGCAAGATAGCCACAACACTAGCGAGTGCTTGTCGAGGTCGAAGTCCATGGACCATGGTTCATTAAGTAGGTTCACAAGTGTTAGCAGCAGCAGCACTAGATGTAGCCATTACTCAACCAGTAGCAGTAATGCCAAGCCAGAGGCCATTAAAATCAGAAACAACTTCAATACACATCCGAGCCCGAAACCACAGATCAGATTGTCCAAAACCCGAACACCAAACGCCAACAGCAGAAACCAGAGATCATCGATATGGGAATTTTTCAGGTTAGGCTTGTTTCGATCACCGGAGCTGGAACTACAAGACTTGAAACTTCATAGCAGCAGCAACAACAACAATGGTAACAGAACTTCCGTTAGTCGAAACAGCAGTTGTAATAGCAGTAACAACAGTTCAAGCACCAAGAACGTAGTTGTTAACAATGGTGGCGCTAAATTTCCAAAGAATCAGCAAGATTTGAACGGAGGGTTCTTAGAAAAGAGAATGGGATTGCTCAGTGGGTGCACTTGTTCAGTTAATGCAGTTGAAACAGTTCCATTGAACAACGTAGTCGTCGTCACCAAAAGAAACAAGAACAGTGAGAAAGACAAAGCAATAACATCGCATGCTGCCGCCATTGAAGAGAAAATGAAGAAGAAGCAAACTCTGTCTCGTCATCGAACCTTTGAATGGATAAAGGAGCTTTCACATGCAAGCTATGTTGATGACGCCTAAAGAAAGACTCATGAACAATCCCTCGCATGCTTCCCTTTCTTCTATTTTGTTCATCATTATCACTTTTAGTTTTTGTTTTCTTTATTTAGATATATATTCTGAAATAGTTCAAAGGGCAGGCTCTTGTACCTAGAAAAGCCTCTCTCATTGCCTCCGGAGGTATTTGAAGTAGTTAATTATTGATTTTCGTTCACCTTTTTTCTTCCGTTACTCCACCTTTCTGGTACGTATATTAATTAATGAATTGATAAATAGTAGCCGCCGTGATGGGTGGAAATCAAGTAACGTGGCGGTGCTAGTGGTGGTGAAGGTGGTTATCATGATTAAAGTACCAACTTTAACAGGCACACGAAAAGGGCAATTAGTGCCCGTCACTATAAACATCACGAGGACATACAAAACAGAGAGACATCCCTAAAAAAAGGGTAACCTACTTATCTAGTCACACATCTATCTTTATGATTTCATTTTAGTCATCTGATTATTATTTTTTTCAAAATCATATATGTTATATTTTGGTTCCGTTTTGATCACCTATTGTTCAAAAATTAACAATGATGTTGACATGTCACCATAAGACAATGTCATGTCATCATTAAAAAAATAAAAGAAATCATATCAGTAGTTCTAATTATTTTTAACAGTGTATGATCAAAACGGAACCAAAACATAACATTAAATATATAATTTTAAAAAAAAATAACTGAGTAACTAAAATGAAACTACAAAAATAAATGGGTGATTAAATATGTAATTTATCCCCACACACACAAAAATTAAGCAAAGCAAAATGTTAGGAGAAAACATGCCATTTAGCCCAAAAGAGGGCAAAGTAAAACACGGAAGGGAGGAATTCGGATAATAACTCTTTCTATTTCTGATAAAGGGTAACAACTCTTTCAATATCATTCATTGTTCTTTTAATGATTACATGATTACAAAAGTGAAGAACAATAAATGGTGTTTGCCTGTTTCTTATACTGTCTGAATAATTCTACCTTGTATTCGTATCTGATTTGCCCATTTTGTTGGAAGATTTGAATATACTTTATTCCTAAATCATCTGTGGTGTAATTTGTTTAATACAGATTAACATAATCATATAAACGTGGGCCTTAAATAGTTTAGAGTGATTAGGTCTTCAGTTTCCTTTTGTTTTGCTTTTTAAAAAAAGTATTTTTATTTAAATAGTTATTTTAGTTCATATTTTTTTTAGAGTATTTTAGTCTCAATGTCTTATTTTAAGATAAAAAGACTCATAATATTTGACTATATAGTCACTTAACATTTTTTTAGTATTTTGGCCCAGAAAGTTTCATTTTAAGACAAAAATATTCATATTTGAGGGGGAAAATCTTTATTTTGGACCGTTTATTTATTAATAATTTTCACTCACGGTGGATTTTTTTTGTCTTAAAATGAGATATTATGGACTAAAATGTTCTAAAAAAAAGAATATAAGTCAAAATGACTATTTAATCAAACATTAGAGGATTTTTTTGTAATAATGTCTTTCAAAAAAAAACTTTCTATCAATTAGACAGCATATCCCACGCATGTGAAAGTTCATCCCCAATCATAAACCATTTTCTCCATCTTTGCGTATGTCAGAGTATGTTTCAGTCACAGCTACTGTAAAAACCATGTCTTAAGTTCAAATCATCGAAACTCAGGTAGTTGTCTAAATTTAACCATAAATATTATGTTTTTTTACAACAAGGAATGGGTGAAACTTTGGAGGTTTTCAGCTAAACTGGAGGGATATGATCTTTTAGATTTACTTCGAATAACTCCATTGGCAGTGGGCTGAACAACCCGACAAGGTCTCGATGGTACATGCTGTTGCTCAACCAAGGAATGCTTATCCACAGTAATACATGTTTGGGGCCCTTCCACTGGCTGTGGTGCATGAAAGACATCACCTTTGCTCAAGTGGTTATAACTAGACATTAAGTTTGTCTTGTGAAATAAAGAATCCATGAAATCTGTGTCCCATCAGCACTACTACCTTGAAGCATGACAACATTTTTCATGAAAATGTTACACGTGCTTATTAAACTGTCTGACCTTAGTTTAGGAGTTGGTGATAATTTTCAGACATGACCATAATCATGAGTTAAATATTCTTTTCGATAGATAAAGGTTTTGAAAGTAATAATTTGAAGATGTATTGGACATTTAAATTAAGTGGAAATCAATTCTATTCCTAAGTCTTAGATAGCAGTGAAATGATTACATACTGTACATGTAATGATGAAGTGTTACAAGGAAAAAAGTAATTCTTGTTGTACTGAGTGAAGATACTAATTTTTTACCCATATTGATTTATTATTATTATTTTTATTATTATTATTATCATTATTATTATTATTATTATTATTATTATTAAATATATTAAATGCATATATAAATAATAATAAAAAATATATATACAAGCCCAATCGACCGGCCCAAATACAGAAGCCCAATGAAACCCTAAACTAGATTAGGGTTTCCCTCTACCCAACCGCCTCAGCTTGCTGCCGTTGGATCTGGCATGATCCAACGGTCCAAGAACCTCCAGATGCAAACCCTAGGGTATGATACCCTAGGGCCACGCGGCCGCCGCTGCTGCTCTCGCCGTCTCCACCGCTGCCACGTCCCAATCGAAGGCTCCAGAAGCTCCAACGCCAGCCGTCCACGCCATGGCTATGGGGTGAGTCACCACTGGTAGTCCGGTGACTCACCGAAGGGTAGTCTATTACCCGGTCCGATGACCACACCGGTGATGGCTATAAAGCCATCACCCCATCTGCAAGCAAAAAAGAGAACAGACAGAGACGGAGAGAAAAACAGAGAAACAAGATACTAAAAAAAACTACTACCAACGATCTCAGCAGCAAAGAAACAGAAAAGAAAGAAAAGAAAAAGAAAGAAGAGAAACTTACCGAGGAAGCCCCGACCACCGGACCTCACCAAAACCTTCGAAAAACCGAAGGTATATTTCTTAGATTTGCTCCGATCGGGAGCTGTTTAAAGGAAAAAGTCATCGGGACCGTCATTAGGACGGTCCGATCTATGTTTTAGTATAAAAAAAAATTTCCGGCCACCAAAGGCGGTGGCCGGCGGCGGTGGCTGGCAGCGGACGAACACCGGCAGACGGATGCCGGCCGTCTGGCTTCTCTCTATTTTAGAGAGAAGCGAGAGAAAAATTCTCTCTCTCAGAGAAGAGAGAGAGAGGAAAAATAGAGAAATGAAGCTGGCCCTTCGGGCCAGCCGGGTTTGGGCATTAAATAGCCCTTCCCAAACGACGCCATTTTGGGGAGGGCTATTCGTGTAATTAATAATAGTTAAATCCTTTCCGCAGTCTTCTGAATTTGTAAACTTTACATTTTAGTCACTAAATCGAATTTATAATCCTTTTAATTTGATCTCTAAATTTTAATTTTATTTATTTTAGTCCTTTATATTAAAATAATATATTTAGGGTAAATAACAGATTTAGTCCTATAACTTTAATAATTAATATTTTAATCTCGAGTTTATATTTTTAATTTATTTTAATCTGATATTCGAATTTTAGATAAGTTTTATTTTAGTCACTAAATTAATAAAAAAAATAATATGTTTAATCCCTATAATTTTGATTAATTATGAATTAGATTTTTAATTTTAATTTTAATATAATTTAGTCACTATTTTTAAATGTGTTCATTTATTTTACTGCTTTTAAATATATCATTCTAATTGTATTTTTATCGTTATTTATTTTACTGCTTTTAAATATATCATTATAATTGTATTTTTATTGCTTTATTTAAATATTTTATTATATAGTCATAAATATATAATAAATAATAATTTATTTTTTTCAATAAATTATTTTAATATTTTTCAATATCGAAGAAAAGGACAGTCTTAATATAACTGGATGTCCTATTCTGGTATTTTAAAATTAAATATTATTAAAAATTATTATTTAATTTTATTTAAATTTAATTTTATTAATATCAAAGAAAAGAGCTGTCTTAAGGTACCTAGAAGTCCTTTTCTGATATTTTTTTAATAAATAAATATATTCTATATAATTTTGAAATAATAGGATTATAAATTAAATATATTTTAAATTTTTTAATTTTTAATAATAGAGACAATTTATAAAAAAAAGTACTAATTTTGGGCGTTGTAGGGGTGCTAATCCTTCCCTAAACGTAACCGACCACGAATCCATTTTTATTATTAAAAAGAACGAATTTTTGGTTATAAACGCAGATCAGTTCATTTTTTAATTGATGTTTTCTTAAAACTCTTTTTTAAAAAAAATAATTTTTAGGTATTCGACCTACCTGATCCAAAAGGCCGATGGCGACTCCCAAATTATTTTCAAAACCATTTATTCACATAAATTTTCCCGCCAAGTATAATATTTCGTGCCCGGACAAAAACCGGTTACGACAACTTGGCGACTCCACTGGGGACTGGTTAAACTTTTAAAAATCAATTATAAATTGTCTCTATTAATTAAAAATTAAAAGTTCATATATTTAATTTTTAATTCTTTCTTTTCAAAATTTTTATATTATTTATTATTTCATAATATTATATGTTTATTTTATTTGCAAGTATTTTATTTCATTATTTATTTTTCTGTCAAAGGTTTGAACATTTCTCCTCACACACAACACTTGCATTGCATAACATAAAGCTCTATAATTGAGTTGTCCCTTTTAAGTGGGAGTGAAAGCGACGTCTTCGTGAGAATTTATTCTCCGTGTCAGACCTAGCAAGTAACTTTCGGGGTTCATATGCTCTATGTCTTCGTGAGAATTTATTCTCCGTGTCAGGCATAGAGAAATGTATCCCCTCGAATTGAACTCGATCCACTTTAGTCTGTGATGGACTAGGATTGAGGGTTAGCAACCCAAGGGGGCACTAACAAGGACAGTTCGAGTACCTTTACTCTTAGATCTGAAACCCTGCATATAAAAAACCCTAGAAACTCTTCCGATCTGAAGTCATGCCGAAATTTTGTCCAAAATAGGTGTACACACAGGAGAAATGAATTCTAACTTTCCTGTTAATTTATTTATTTTCTTTATTGATTAAATTACATGTATATTCAAATTATTTAAATTTAGAAAAAGCATGTTTAAATAAAAATATTTAGGTAAATGTTATTATTAAATTTCTTTATTATATAAACTAATTCATTTCTTTTTGTGTGTTCTTTATTTTTTTCTGTTTGCATAGCATCATACAGGATAAAAGGCATTGATCCTTGTGTTAATTGTCTCATTGGAAAGCCTTCATCTATGGATAAAAAGTGTTCAAATCAAGTAATTCTAAACTCAGAAGTAAGACAGTGGGCTGAAGAATTACAAAGACAAGAAGGAGACAGTCTGCAGGATGATTATGTATCTGACTTAGCCAGTTATGCTCCAGTTTCGCTAAAAAGAAATGATATGCAAGATTTGCGAAGTATTTGGGAAAGTTGGGATTCAAATAAAAAATTGCAGTTTTATCAGACTTACGGAGACATCCCATATTTGCTATATGTTGAAGTTGATGATGAATTGCTCAGAGCCCTAATTCAATTCTGGAATCCAGGGTACAATTGCTTCACTCTCAATAAAGAAGATTTGGTCCCTACTATTGAAGAGTACACAACTTTGTTACATATCGAAGGGGCTTTGGAGAATCGAATCTATTCAAAGTCAATTAAAACTCAACCATTTCGAGTTAAATTAGCAAAGATTGCCGGGGTACGAGAAGAATGGGTGGCATCCCGTACAAAACAAAAAGGCGAAAGCGAAGGCATTGCTTGGACCAACATTAAAGAACTTATTCAGAGTCATCCATATATTAAAGTACGATTCGATTTATTTGCTCTGGGTATGTATGGTATGGTCATCTTCCCAAAAAGTATTGGGATATGTTGAAGCTGCAGTGGTAGATTTGTTTGAACAGCTACCGAAAAAGATTAATCCCGTTTCTGCAATCCTAGCAGAGACCTTCAGATCGTTAAATGCTTGTAGAAAGCTAGGAGGTGGACGATTCTCAGGGTGTACCCAGTTGTTATATGTGTGGATCCGTAGTCATTTCTGGAGGACAGAAAAGGTTTCATACCGACGCTTTAATACGGATTATTCACCATTAAAAAGAATTTCTGGAGCAGGAATGGCCGAAAGAAATTAAGAAAGATATGTGGATTAATGCCTTTCGAAATCTGCAAAGCAATGACATTGTTTGGCGAGCCCCATGGCAAATACAAAGGGAATTCATTTACAAATGTGGAGATTACAACTGGATAATATTGCTCGGATTATGGGGAGGAATTGGATATGCACCACTTCTGGTCATAAGACAGTATGAAGGTCGTCAATTTGTACCTGTCACTGCTGGATTACATTCATCTGAGTTCGCATTCCACAGCAAAAATTATAAAAGAAATATCATGGAAGCCGTTACAGCTTGGAAAACAACTTTTTGTATCCGAGCTAAAGCAGCAAAAGAAATGCTAACTCCTGATTATGAAGAATGGAGATCTGCCAGGAAAAATGAAAATATTCCTCTACCAGATCAAAAAGTGGATATCTCTATGGAAGATCGCATTAAGGTGGTTCCATCAGAGATTGAAATCCTGAGAGCTGAGTTTGAAGAAGAAAGAGAAGACTGGTCGAAAGAATTAGAGCAAATGAGACAAGATAAAGCTATGTTGGGTGTTGACATTGACTTTCATTCATCACAATGTGCAATGTTGAGAAAAGATAAAGAAAAAGTTGATGATGAATTCAGAGCATTACAGAAAATTATCAGGAGTTATATAAATCCCGGAAAGCATCAGGATCAAGCCAGGCAACAATACAAATGACCAGAGAATTGAACATCGAGAAAAGTCGAGTTGAAGATCTGAAAGGAAAGAATAGCCGTCTACTCAAAAGCCTTGAGAAAGGAAAGCAAAAAATGGAAGATTTTGAGGTTGACAGAAGAGAGCGAATTATAAAAAGCAAGGCTGAACATCGCGAGATTATGAATGAAATGCAAAGAGAAAGGGATCGAGCCAAAGATTTAGAAGAAATGAAGAATGACATCTTTTTTAAATTTGAAGGTGAGAAAAATATCATGTTCAAGGGATTTGAATCTGAAATGAACCAGCTGATTGCTGAACTTGAAGTTAGAGGCCAAAAGATGGAAGAATACAATATTGAAAAAGAAATATGGGAGCTAGAAAGGAAAATTTTCAACACCAGACTTGAGGTAGAGCATGAAGTAGCTAGCAATTGGATGCAAAGATGCAGAAACAAGAATGTTCAAATCCAGAAGCTTAATCAAAGAACGCAAGAAGCACGAACAAAACTTGAAGAAGATCTGGATCAGTCTAGAAACAAAAACTCAGAGTTTAATGCTTAAATTTTGCAACTTGAAGAATCGTTGTTTCAAGAAAAGGTTCGTCTATGACCTAATGATCTCAAAGAAAGTAATGAGGAAAGTGCTTCACTGCGAAGACGCATTAGAGATCTTGAAAAAATTCTGCACAATTGACAAGCCAGAATCACTGAGTTAGAGCAAACTCTTGAAGGAACGAATGAACAATGGCAAAAGTCAACTGATTTCTATGTGGAAAGAAGTGAAGAAAGAAGTAATATGGTGTTCGAGGCCATGGTTCAAATGAGCGAAGTTGCTAGATATGTTGGGGAACTAGCTGTTGAAGCCAAAATAATTGAGCATCAAGTTGATCCAGTTTCTAAGTGCGGAAAGAAGGTGTCATGGTTAATGAAAGAAATTATAGAGCTTAATAGGAAAGCTATGCCTTATCTGTAGTTATGAATTATTATAAAGAAACTTTTGTATGCCGATGAAAGTTGTTCTATGACAGTTAACTTTTTGGGATCAATGTTTTTTTGCATACATACATTTTGCATACATTCATCATTCATTTTATAATTTTCTTTATGAATAATTTTATTATTTTATTTATTAAGATAAAATTCATTAATTAAAATTTAGAAAAAATAATATTAAAAGATTTTTCAATCGCAGTTATTCTGGCCAAAAGAGAAATACAACATCACTACGGTACTAGACAAGCTACTAAGAGAACTATGGAGGATAAAATACAACGTATTGAGGAACAGAATAATAAAGAACAAGCAGAAATGAGAATGAAGCTGGAGAAAATTGAAGCCAATATTGCAAATTCTCAAGACAGTATGATGCAGAAAATAGAGGACATGTTTAAAAGACAGGCTATCATTGGAAAAATGCCTGAAAATCCTGTATCTTTCGACCAAGAACCTATGTATCCTCTAGGTTTTCCACCAGAACCAATTTATCATTCTGGTACTACACCTATACAAATCAATGCTCGTACATCAGCATTTCAAGAAGCCAAACCACATGAAAACCAACAAGTGGATCCTGCATCTTCAAGCAAAAATCCGCTTATATCAGATGTGAAAATAGGGGATTTTAATACTGATCATTTGATCCCAGATTTAAATGAGCTAAATGAGAAACAAAAAGTAAATGAAGAATTGACCAGACAGATCAAGAGCTTAGAAGAACGAATGAAATCCGTGGAAATAACTGAATCATTTTATGGGTTTGACGCCAGTGAGTTGAGTTTGGTTCCAGACTTAATCCTCCCCATCAAGTTCAAAGCTCCTGAATTTGATAAATATGACGGTACTACATGCCCTTCATCCCACATTACTATGTTTTGTCGCAGAATGGCAGGATATGTGAAGGACGAAAAATTGTTAATTCACTGTTTTCAGGATAGTTTGACAGGACCGGCTTTAAAATGGTATACTCAATTGACCAAAGCCAACATTAGATCCTGGAAAGATATGGCTAAAGCATTCTTAGAGCAGTACCGCCACGTAACAGACATGGTTCCTGATAGATGGACTCTCCAAAATTTGGAGAAAAAGAATAATGAAACGTTCAGACAGTATGCCCAGAGATGGCGTGACACAACAGCCCAAGTTCAACCACCTTTGTCAGAAAAAGAGGCCACAGTAATATTTGTCCATACATTGAAGGCTCCTTATTTAAATCATCTAATGGGGAATGCAACCAGAAATTTTACAGATTTGGTCATTTCTGGAGAACTCATTGAAAATGTCTTGAAAAGTGGCAAAATTGAATCAAATGAGGGGTCTAGTTCCAAAAGACCTATGTACCGGAAAAAAGAGAATGAAGTTAACAATGCAAACTCTTACAACAAGGATTCATCAAAAAGTGTTACAATAACCCAGCCAAGGGTTAAGAAAGAGGAAACAAACACTAATCGAACAGAGTCCAGAGGATCTCGAAAAGAAAATGAAAGGTTGTCTTTTACACCTTTACCAGTACCATATGCGGAATTTTATGATTCGCTGTTAAAAGCAGATGTCATACGGCCCTATCCTTTGGTTCCCATGCAACCACCATTCCCTCCTTGGTATGATACAAAGGCACACTGTGTTTACCATGAAGGAATTACGGGTCATTCTATTGAAAACTGTTTGGCATTCAAAAGGGTGGTTCAAAATTTGATCAACACTGGAAAGTTGGAATTCAATACACCATATGCATCAAATCATCCATTGCTGAATCATGGAGATAAAAACGTGAATGCAATTCAGGAAGAGAACAAAAAGAAAGCAAAAACTGACATTTCTGAAATAAAATCTCCTTTTGTTTGGGTATTCCAACAACTCTATTTAGCCGGTATAATTCCACAACAATTCAGGCCAAATCAGAATGAAGGCAAGAATTATTGTGAATATCATCAGGAGAAAGGGCATAAAATTCAACTATGTCCTGAGTTTAGGGATTTGGTGCAAAAATTGATGAACAACAGAGAAATAGAATTCTTTGAAGAAGAACCAGGGAAAAAAGAGGATGATGTTTGCTCATCAGAGGATTCTAAACCTAATCAAAGAATAAATGATCCTGTGATCATTAATGTGAAATCATCTACGGCGATTCCTGCACCAATAAAACCAAAAGTAGTTATCACCACTCCTCTACCATTTCCATACAAAGATACCCGCAGGGTACCTTGGAATTATACTACCAATGTTTCAATGGTAGGAGGATCTGTTTCTCTAGAAAAAACAGAAGAGAAAAAACAGAGTTTGGGTACAACATCGAAGTCTGAAGCAGTGAGTGAAGTCGGTTTCTTTACAAGAAGTGGGAGATGTTACTCTCCCGAAACATCCAATGCTTCAGAACAAGTGAAAGCAAAAGGAAAAACCATGGTAATACCTCAGAAGGTATTTGAGGATGAATCCCTTCCAGCATTTAATGAGCATGTGACAGAAAAACAAGCTCAAGAATTTTTGAAATTCCTGAAACATAGTGAGTATAGTGTGGTTGAACAACTACACAAACAACAAGCGAGAATTTCTATTCTTGATTTATTGATGAATTCAGAAGCACATAGAAATGCTTTGATGAAAATTCTCAATCAAACATTTATCCCTGAAGATATATCCCTCAATAAACATGACAGAATTGTGGGACATATAGCCGCTGACAATTACATAACGTTCACGGATGATGAAATACTGGAAGGTGGAATGGGGTCAGTAAAAGCTTTGAACATCACGACACATTGTCATGGTCATGTGTTGCCAGGAGTATTGATTGACAATGGATCCGCTCTCAACTTGATGCCTCTAGTCACACTTCAAAGAATGCATGTGGATCAATCACACATGAAGAGTTATCAGAATGTAGTGCGAGCATTTGATGGTACTCAAAAAGAAGTGCTTGGGAAAATGGAAATACCGTTGTTAATTGGACCAGTCGTGTACAGTATTGACTTTGTGGTGATGGACGTCCACCCTACATATAATTGTCTATTAGGGAGGCCATGGATTCATTCAGCAGGAGCCGTTCCTTCTTCATTACATCATAAATTGAAATTTGTTGTTGATGGACAACTAATATGCGTAGGAGCTGAAGAAGAAATCATTGCGTCGGTAACAAGTGATGTTCCATATATCGAAACCAATGATGATGCTCTTGAATGCTCTTTCCGAGCTCTTGAATTTGTAAATGCAACCTTTATTGCAGAAGGAAGCAAAATTTCATATCCCAGATTGTCTGATTGCACAAAGATGACGGTACAACAAACTTTAGGCATCGGAGCTAAAGCTGGGAAAGGTTTAGGAAAGAATCTTCAAGGGATTTCAGTTCCTGTCAGTATAAAGATGAAGAAAGATCGTTTTGGGCTTGGGTTTAAGCCCAATTTTCAGCAAAAGAACAAAGAAATGAAAAGAAGATGTGAAGACAGAAAGACAAAATTGAAAGGGGGAGAAATCCTTTGGAAACACATGTCTTTCCCACAGTTAAAGACCACATTCAGATCAGGGGGAACAATTAATGTAGAACAACAGCTTGTTGAAGCCTTTAAAGAAGAAAAGTTGACGAAAGATCAAGACATAGTTGAAGAAGCTATGAATGGATTATTTATCAACATGATCATGAATGACAACAAGACTGGCAAATACTTGGATAAGATTCGCCCATGTTTTCCTGGAGAAACACTCAACAATTGGACCACTGAAGATCTTCCTATAGTTTTTAATATTAACGCAGAGTAATATTCAGAACTAATCTTTATGTTTAGCTCAAAAATATGAAAACTTTTTGTTATCTTGTAAAAGAAATTATGTTAAATATAAGAAATTTTCTTTAAAATTTTCAGATGGCAATCATTCTTTACATTTTCTTACATTTTTACATTTATTTATTTCATAAATTTACTATATTCTTTCGGAAATATGTCCGATTTAAATTTGCAGGTGTCACCATGTTAATAGCATGTTTATTCCTAAATTTAATCAAGAGATAAATTTAGAGCAACCTATATGTCTGGAAGAAATCAATGGGTGTGAGGATGAACTGGAATGTGCTGTTCCTACTGAACTATTAAGATTGGTAGAAAAAGAAGACAAACAAATTCTACCCCACAAAGAAGAGATTGAGACTGTGAATTTGGGAACAGATGAAGAAATAAAAGAGGTGAAAATTGGCACTACTCTGACAATCCAGATAAAACAAGAATTGATAAATCTCCTTCAAGAGTTCAAAGATATCTTTGCCTGGTCTTATCAAGATATGCCTGGTTTAAGCACAGATATAGTGATACACAAGCTTCCAATCAATCCAGAATATAAACCAGTCCAACAAAAGCTCAGACGAATGAGGCCAGAAATGTTGTTGCAGATCAAAGAGGAAGTGATGAAACATATCAATGCAGGTTTCCTACAGGCATCTAAATACCCAGAATGGATAGCCAACATTGTTCTCGTACCAAAGAAAAATGGAAAAGTTCGAATGTGTGTGGATTACAGAGATCTCAACAAAGCTAGTCCGAAAGATAGCTTTCCATTACCCCACATAGACACATTGGTAGACAATACTGCAGGACACGCATGGTTTTCATTTATGGATGGCTTTTCAGGATATAATCAGATAAAAATGAATCCTGAAGACATGGAAAAAACAACATTTATAACCATGTGGGGCACATTCTGTTATAAAGTGATGCCATTTGGATTGAAAAATGCAGGGGCAACGTATCAAAGAGCCATGGTAACTTTGTTTCATGACATGATGCACAAAGAGATTGAAGTATATGTAGATGACATGATTGCTAAATCCCGAACTGAAGAAGAACATATTCAAAATCTGAGAAAGCTTTTCCAGAGATTGAGGAAGTATCAATTAAAGCTCAACCCCGCAAAATGCACTTTCGGGGTAACTTCTGGAAAACTTTTGGGATTTGTGGTCAGCAAAAAAAGAATCGAGATTGATCCAGATAAAGTAAAAGCAATTCAAGATCTTCCACCACCTAATACAAAAAAAGAAGTTCGAGGCTTTTTGGGAAGATTAAATTATATATCTCGGTTCATTTCTCAATTAACTGACAAATGTGATCCAGTGTTCAAATTACTTCGAAAGAACAATCCTGAAGTCTGGAATGAAGAATGTCAAGAAACTTTGGATATTATTAAGAAATATTTATCCAATGCCCCAATTTTAGTATCACCAATGCCTGATAGACCATTAATTCTCTACTTGACGGTCTTCGAAATTCGATGGGATGTGTACTAGGACAGCATGATGAATCTGGAAGAAAAGAAAAAGCTATTTATTATCTGAGCAAGAAATTTACTGATTGTGAAATTCGATATCCACCAATACAAAAATTATGTTGTGCCTTGGTGTGGGCTACTCGAAGACTCAGACAATATATGTTATACCATACTACTTGGCTGATATCAAAACTTGATCCTTTGAAATTCTTAATGGAATCACCAGCTTTGACAGGCAGAATGGCTAGATGGCAGATGTTATTATCTGAGTTTGATATTGTATATGTCAACCAAAAAGCAATAAAAGGAAGTGTAATAGCTGATTTTCTGGCCAGTCGTGTATCAAATGATTATCAGCCTTTGAGTTTCAATTTTCCTGATGAAGATTTGTTATGTATATCCATGAATGAAGAAGTCAGAACAAATGTCACATCTGCATCTTGGAAGCTTTACTTTGACGGAGCATCTAATGCCTTGGGACGAGGAATCGGGGCAGTGTTAATTTCTCCAGAAAATGTTTATTATCCCTTTACAAGTAGACTGGAGTTCTTTTGCACCAATAACATGGCAGAATATGAAGCTTGTGTCATGGGAATGAAAGCAGCTATAGAAAGAAAAATCAAATGTCTCAAAATATATGGAGATTCATCGTTAGTGGTGTATCAATTGCGAGGAGAATGGGAAACAAAAGATCCCAAATTGTTGGAATATCGAAATTTTACCCTCGAATTAGTGAAAGAATTTGAGAGAGTTACCTTCAATTATCTCCCTCGAGAAGAAAATCAAATGGCAGATGCTTTGGCTACATTAGCTGCTATGTTTCAGGCAACTAAAAAAGTTGATATGATGCCAATCAAAATGCAAGTATATGAAATTCCTGCACATTGTTATAGTGTGGAAGAAGAGGTAGATGGTAAACCATGGTATCATGATATTCTGCAATACATCAAAAATCAAAGTTATCCACCAAATGCATCGGAAATTGATAAAAGAACCTTGAGAAGAATGGCTGCTGGATATTTTCTTGATGGCGAGATTATGTATAGAAGAAGCAATGATCAAATGCTATTGAGATGTTTAAATACCAGTGAAGCTCGAAGCATCATTGAAGAAGTACACAGTGGAATATGTGGAACACATGCAAATGGTCTTTCCATGGCCAAAAAAATAATGAGATATGGATACTATTGGGCTACCATGCACACAGATTGCATTGATTATGCAAGGAAATGTCATAAATGCCAGATATATGCAGACAAGATTCATGTACCCCCATCTCCTTTACATGTAATGACAGCACCCTGGCCATTTTCTATGTGGGGAATAGATGTCATTGGTGCAATTACACCAAAAGCATCGAATGGACATTGTTTCATTCTTGTGGCAATTGATTATTTTACCAAATGGGTTGAAGCTGCTTCATATGTCAATATTAAGAGGTCCACAGTCTGTAAATTCATAAAGAAAGAGATAGTTTACCGATATGGTCTACCAGAAAGGATCATTACAGATAATGCTCTGAACCTGAACAACAAAATGATGACCGAACTTTGTGCACAGTTTAAGATCAAACATGCAAACTCTGTGGCGTATCGTCCAAAGATGAATGGGGCAGTTGAAGAAGCAAACAAGAACATCAAGAGAATCATTACAAAGACCACTAAAACTTACAAAGATTGGCACGAGAAGTTACCTTTTGCTTTATATGCATACCGAACTACTGTTCGAACATCTACTGGGGCAACACCATTTTCTTTAGTCTACGGGATGGAAGCAGTCTTACCAATTGAAGTTGAGATTCCATCGCTTCGAATATTGAGAGAAATAAAATTGGATGAATCTGAATGGATCCAAGCTAGATTTGATCAATTGAACCTTGTTGAGGAGAAAAGATTGAAAGCTATTTGCCATGGACAGATGTATCAGAAACGGATGATGAAGTCTCATGACAAAAAAGTACATCCAAGAGAGTTCCAAGAGGGTGATCTAGTACTAAAAAAGATCTTGCCTATACATAAAGATTTCCGTGGGAAATGGATGCCTAATTGGGAAGGGCCATACGTTGTAAAAAAGGCCTTTTCCGGAGGAGCATTGATCTTGGCAGAAATGGATGGAAAAATTCTGAGAAATCCAATAAACTCGGATTCTGTCAAGAAATATTATGCTTGAAGAAAAAGAAAAAAGAGAGAAAAGAAAAAGAAAGAGATGAAAAAAAAGAAAAAGAAAAAAGAGAAAAAAGAAAAAAGGGGGTCAAGGTGAAAACCCGAAAAGGGCATCTTGTAACCAAATGAAGGATTTGAGTTGAAAACCTGAAAAGGCGGCTCAAATGCATATTGATATTAGGCATCTGGCAATTGAATCCTCTTAAGATTTTGACAGTTTGGGAGAAACTTCACATCTACAAGCATTTTGACAACGTTTGAGATCTTCCAGACAAAAGCTTACATCATTTCTCTAAATTGTGTCAACTTGATTAATTTAGAAATACTTATGCTAATAATTTGTTGAGACATTTGAATTTTTATCATTCTTATGCTTGCCATAACTTTGAATACAATTCTATCTATTTCAAGTTCAATTTATTTAAGATTCAATTTATTTTCGAAAATTCAATTTATTCTTTTATTGAATTAACATAATTTTGAAATAAGTTAAAGATTTCTGAATATCACTTTATGTTAATACCTTTTAAAAGCATGGAATACAAAGTAAGCAAATCATCACCATCTTAAAGCCATGAACAATAAGGTTGTTATGCTGGATGCCACTGACAACAAGGTCGAGTCCATTAAAACTACTCATCAATTGCTCCAACCGATCATCATTCAGTTCTTGCACATCTGTTTTTAAAGATATGCTAAGACAGTAGAAGGCGACCTTTGCAGCACTAATTCCAGAGAAAAGAGACAGGACATTGATATCACTGGGAAACATGTCTCTATACAGATCCTTGTGTATGGTTTTTAAGGAAACCAAGAAGCATTTCCACCTCATTAGGTTCAAGTGGAGCAAAACTTTATTCCTTCCAATCCATACTAGATTCCATTTTCAGCACTCATCAAGAACATACTTTTGGACACGCGAAAGTGGCTCTTTGTCATAAGCGTCAAGAGCCTTACAGATCCTTTCTGTCAATTTGGCACTTCCTGTACATGTTTATAAACAGTTCAACTTTGTTTTTGGATTCCAAGAAGGCCATCATTTCTTTGTCAATGGAAAAGCATCAGCACATGGAGGAAACATAATAAGAGAAAATCTGTTCTTAATTGACAGAATTATGAATATAATCTTGTCAGTGTAGTAGCATGAAAAGGTTTCAAATCTACAAATTATGGCTTTACATCTAATAAGTACTGTGATATCCCAGTCCAAACCTTAACTGGAATAAATGCAATGTGCTCATAGCATCTTCTGGAAGTGTTCTTTGAGTTATCTGATCTGGTTTGGCAGAACCAATCATTGAATTTGGAAGATGAATGTGCTCATAGCATCTTCTGGAAGTGTTCTTTGAGTTATCTGATCTGGTTTGGCAGAACCAATCATTGAATTTGGAAGATGAATGTGCTCATAGCATCTTCTGGAAGTGTTCTTTGAGTTATCTGATCTGGTTTGGCAGAACCAATCATTGAATTTGGAAGATGAATGTGCTCATAGCATCTTCTGGAAGTGTTCTTTGAGTTATCTGATCTGGTTTGGCAGAACCAATCATTGAATTTGGAAGATGAATGTGCTCATAGCATCTTCTGGAAGTGTTCTTTGAGTTATCTGATCTGGTTTGGCAGAACCAATCATTGAATTTGGAAGATGAATTTGCTAATAGCATCTTCTGGAAGTGTTCTTTGAGTTATTTGATCTGGTTTGGCAGAACCAATCATTGAATTTGGAAGATGAATTTGCTAATAGCATCTTCTGGAAGTGTTCTTTGAGTTATCTGATCTGGTTTGGCAGAACCAATCATTGAATTTGGAAGATGAATTTGCTCATAGTAGAAATAAGGAGACTCAATAGCATCTTCTGGAAGTGTTCTTTGAGTTATCTGATCTGGTTTGGTAGGAACTACAGAACCAATCATTGGAATTAAAAGATGAACTGCATGATCGTCTTCATTAAGAAGCTTCTTTTCAAGCTTCTTTTGCTTATTCCTTTCCCAAAAATCATAGCCCAGGTTTCGCCTTTTCTTGTAATTGGGATCATCACATAATGGCTTCCCATCTTTTACCGGAAGAAGTGCGTCAGCATCTTTAGTCATTTGAGCAGCACATATAAAATCTATCAATTTTGCAATTGATGAATCTGGACCACATTTCTCCAGGGCTATTGAAGTTTCAGCCTCTGAGAATCCCATTTTTGTCAAGTATAACAGTTTATTCTCCTCATCAGAATCAGAATTCAAGATTTCTCGATATTAAAAGAACTATCGATATCTGTGAAATCATCTGAAAAGGTCACTTCATAATCAGATGAGTTGTTATCAGAATCAACATGTTGCCTGAATGCAAGCTTTTCAAGAGCCTATACTATTGAGTTTTATTCTCAAGAGGTTTTGTGACATTATATCTACATCTACATTTGTCAAAGATGATAGATTCTCTGATTTGAAGAAGAAAGATCTATTGGGTTTTTATAATTGAAGAAATACTCAATTCACCAATCTGAAATCAAATAACTTAACATTCATGCATCATATTTAGATGTTTGCAAAAATAGGTGCATTTTCATTCATTTTCATCTATGTTGAATTTTTAACAGGAATTTCAAAGATTTTAGCAAAGATTCAAATCTATCATTTGATGGATTGACATTTCCAGAGAAAGTTCATAATGAGAAGAACTCATCTGAAGAAGGAAGAAGAAGTTCATAATGAGAAGAATTTGTTCAACCTTTTGCCTGAATTCATCACTTGATGGATCAGCTTTTCCAGAGAAAGTTCATAATGAGAAGAACTCATCTGAAGAAGGAAGAAGAAGTTCATAATGAGAAGAATTTGTTTAACCTTTTGCCTGAATTCATCACTTGATGGATCAGCTTTTCCAGAGAAAGTTCATAATGAGAAGAACTCATCTGAAGAAGGAAGAAGAAGTTCATAATGAGAAGAATTTGTTCAACCTTTTACCTGAATTCATCAATTGATGGATCAGCCTTTCCAGAAAAAGTTCATAATAAGAAGAACTCATCTGAAGAAGGATGAAGAAGTTCATAATGAGAAGAATTTGTTCAACCTTTTGCTCAAATCTATCACTTGATAGATTAGCTTTTCCAGTTCGAGTTCATAATAAGAAGAACTCATCTGAAGAAGGATGAAGAAGTTCATAATGAGAAGAATTTGTTCAACCTTTTGCTCAAATCTATCACTTGATAGATTAGCTTTTCCAGTTCGAGTTCATAATAAGAAGAACTCATCTGAAGAAGGATGAAGAAGTTCATAATGAGAAGAATTTGTTCAGATTTTTGCTCAAATCCATCACTTGATGGATCAACTTTTCTAGAGAAAGTTCATAATGAGAAGAACTCATCGAAAGAGGGATGAAGAAGTTCATAATGAGAAGAACTCATCAAGAGCTTATTCAACCTTTTGAATGACTCTATCACAAAAAGAAAGAGGTCAACATCATCCCCAGCGGAAAGTTCATAATGAGAAGAACTCATTTGAAAGAAAGAGAAGAAGTTATTCAACATCTCCATGCATAATCAAGTGAAGCCAAATGGATAAAAAATTTATTATCTTTTCATCTTTGCCCTATTCCTGTTAACACAAGAATGAGCAAAGAGGGGCAGCTGAAGATACTAATTTTTTACCCATATTGATTTATTATTATTATTTTTATTATTATTATTATTATTATCATTATTATTATTATTATTATTAAATATATTAAATGCATATATAAATAATAATAAAAAATATATATACAAGCCCAATCGACCGACCCAAATACAGAAGCCCAATGAAACCCTAAACCAGATTAGGGTTTTCCTCTACCCAGCCGCCTCAGCTTGCTGCCGTTGGATCTGGCATAATCCAACGGTCCAAGAACCTCCAGATGCAAACCCTAGGGTATGATACCCTAGGGCCACGCGGCCGCCGCTGCTGCTCTCGCCGTCTCCACCGCTACCACGTCCCAATCGAAGGCTCCAGAAGCTCCAACGCCAGCCGTCCACGCCATGGCTATGGGGTGAGTCACCACTGGTAGTCCGGTGACTTACCGAAGGGTAGTCTATTACCCGGTCCGATGACCACACCGGTGATGGCTATAAAGCCATCAGCCCATCTGCAAGCAAAAAAGAGAACAGACAGAGACGGAGAGAAAAACAGAGAAACAAGATACTAAAAAAAACTACTACCAACGATCTCAGCAGCAAAGAAACAGAAAAGAAAGAAAAGAAAGAAAAAGAAGAAGAAACTTACCGAGGAAGCCCCGACCACCGGACCTCACCAAAACCTTCGAAAAAACGAAGGTATATTTCTTAGATTTGCTCCGATCGGGAGCTGTTTAAAGGAAAAAGTCATCGGGACCGTCATTAGGACGGTCCGATCTATGTTTTAGTATAAAAAAAAATTCCGGCCACCAAAGGCGGTGGCCGGCGGCGGTGGCTGGCAGCGGACGAACACCGGCAGACGGATGCCGGCCGTCTGGCTTCTCTCTATTTTAGAGAGAAGCGAGAGAAAAATTCTCTCTCTCACAGAAGAGAGAGAGAGGAAAAATAGAGAAATGAAGCTGGCCCTTCGGGCCAGCCGGGTTTGGGCATTAAATAGCCCTTCCCAAACGACGCCGTTTTGGGGAGGGCTATTCGTGTAATTAATAATAGTTAAATCCTTTCCGCAGTCTTCTGAATTTGTAAACTTTACATTTTAGTCACTAAATCGAATTTATAATCCTTTTAATTTGATCTCTAAATTTTAATTTTATTTATTTTAGTCCTTTATATTAAAATAATATATTTAGGGTAAATAACAGATTTAGTCCTATAACTTTAATAATTAATATTTTAATCCCGAGTTTATATTTTTAATTTATTTTAATCTGATATTCGAATTTTAGATAAGTTTTATTTTAGTCACTAAATTAATAAAAAAAATAATATGTTTAATCCCTATAATTTTGATTAATTATGAATTAGATTTTTAATTTTAATTTTAATATAATTTAGTCACTATTTTTAAATGTGTTCATTTATTTTACTGCTTTTAAATATATCATTCTAATTGTATTTTTATCATTATTTATTTTACTGCTTTTAAATATATCATTATAATTGTATTTTTATTTCTTTATTTAAATATTTTTATTATATAGTCATAAATATATATAATAAATAATAATTTATATTTTTTTCAATAAATTATTTTAATATTTTTCAATATCGAAGAAAATGACAGTCTTAATATAACTGGATGTTCTATTCTGGTATTTTAAAATTAAATATTATTAAAAATTATTATTTAATTTTATTTAAATTTAATTTTATTAATATCAAAGAAAAGAGCTGTCTTAAGGCACCTAGAAGTCCTTTTCTGATATTTTTTTAATAAATAAATATATTCTATATAATTTTGAAATAATAGGATTATAAATTAAATATATTTTTAATTTTTTAATTTTTAATAATAGAGACAATTTATAAAAAAAAAGTACCAATTTTGGGCGTTATAGGGGTGCTAATCCTTCCCTAAACGTAACCGACCACGAATCCATTTTTATTATTAAAAAGAACGAATTTTTGGTTATAAACGCAGATCAGTTCATTTTTTAATTGATGTTTTCTTAAAACTTTTTTTTTAAAAAATAATTTTTAGGTATTCGACCTACCTGATCCAAAAGGTCGATGGCGACTCCCACATTATTTTCAAAACCATTTATTCACATAAATTTTCCCGCCAAGTATAATATTTCGTGCCCGGACAAAAACCGATTACGACACTGAGAAGTAAAAAAATTGTGACCTTGAAAATCAAGCAAGCCTTCATTTGTTGGGAAGAAAACGGGGTGAAATCTTTTGTCTTTTCACATTAATGTATTTGTGCTTTTCCAGTTTCATTGATTTTACCAAAAGGGTAACTGGCGATGCCTGCTTTTTCTTCGATTTCTTCAGTTGGATCCTGTTGGTGCCATTAATAATCTGCAAATCGGTCTAATAATCAGCTGGTGACTGATAATATGTTGGGCGGAGAAAGTGCGTCTTTCAGATACCAATTTCGGCATTGGTCTTGGTTTCTTTGCTTAATTGCCTCGGTTACAGTTTTCGTCTTCCGTTGGTCAAGTTTTCAGTAAGTTGATTGCCTCATGTACCAAATTCATCGGTCGTAGAGATTAGTTAACAACGATAAGCATTAAATACATCATCTTTATACTCTTTCCATCCCACTATTTTTGTTTATTATAAGATTAAGCACAAAATTTTAGTTAACTTATTTAGATTACATGTTAAGTCATATAAAATAAGAAAAATGATAAAATTATCTTTAAAAAGTGATTGCTATATTTAATAGATTTATTTTGATGAGATAATATGATAAAAGTTAAAAATATAAGTGTTTTATTTGTTGACATTTTTAATAGTATATTTTGAATAATATAATCTTAAAATAATTGAAGGAGCACCAGTCGACCAGCGATGAAGGTGGTACATACGTACTTGCATTTTTTTCAATCACTTAACGAGTACATGCATAGAAAATTATATTTAAACATTTTAAAAAATCTAATATATAAACAATGTGAAATGTTTATCATGACAAATGTCACATTTTTATATATGGACTTTTGAAGAGTTTAAATGTAGTTTTTATACATGTATTCTTTAAGTGATTGAAAATAATATATATATATATATGTGTTTCGTCACCGTCCTCAGTTGACCAACTCATACTTGTGAAAATATGTGTCTCTCTCACATACCACGCTAGTTTTTTTATAAAAAAATCATATAATTTTTCACCTATTATTTTTTATTTCTTTCATTTTGGTCATGAATAACGTCAGCATGAAAAAAATCGTCGAATGGCCTATCACGTAGGCAAAGATGACCTTCTAAAAACACGTCTTCATCTTACATGGCTGAAATGAGTGCCATGATGTGAAATAAAGTCTTTTGGGGTAATACTTTAGTAAAAAGAAAAAAAAAGAAAAAAAACGCATTATTTAGATATAATTACGTTGAACATATACTACCTTGTACTTACTTCAACTTAATAAACAAAAATTACGTTGAACTCAAAAACTTGAGGAGAACAACATTATCTCTATCACTAGGACCTTTCTTGAATTTTATAATCAAACTTATTATATTACAAATTAAAATGAAAGTTTACATAAAAAATACTAGTAAAGTACTAATTAATATTGAGATATAATTCTAAACGTTTATATTATGAGGATATAATTACATCTAATGTAGAATAAAATCGAATCCAACATTGAGACCGAACCCGAAAAGCATGAACTTGAAAATGTTTAAATAGGGATAATAATTTAACACGAAATCGACCCGGCCTAAATAAATAGAATCAGATTTAAAAAAAAAAATCAGATTCGAGTCAAGTTAGATTTTATAAAAGAGTGAAGTATGGTTAGATCGAGTTTGGATGGAGGATGAAAAATCTCCGAACCGTAATCTAAGTAAAACCAATTTGCAACCTCCAAATCTTAATTGATTAAAAGATTGCTATTTTTACTAAAGGAAAAACGATTCCTCATATTTCTTCATTTGGCCGTTAATAGAAGATGCTTATTAAATATTATAATAACTAATCATCCAAATGATTCTTTTATTAAAAATGTTTCAAATGAATCTAGAATTTATAAATTAAAGAAATAGAAAAAATAGAAATAAAAAATTTGATGAACCGAATAAATTTACTTATCCATATAAGAAAAAGAAAAGTTCCTCACCTGATCGACGATTTCCGCGTGGTTTTATACGATAACACGAGTGCTGGAACCGCCAACCCCGATTACTTCGATTTCAATCGTTACGCTACTCTCTAAGGTTACGCTTTTGATTTGCTTGCTATTCTCCTACAACTCCAAGTTGATTCCTGTATTTTCGTTGGCCACTCCGTTTCCGCGCGCCATGGTTGGTGCTATAGCTTCCATTTCCCGACCCGATCTCTTCTCCAAAATCATCACGATCTCGGCTTCCCCAAGGTAAACTGAGATTCCATTAATTACTTTTTTTTAAAATTCAAGTTTAAGCCTTTTTTTCGTTATTGTAGGTATCTGAACGATGTGGATTACTATGGAGGATTTGAGCAAGAAGACTTGGAGCAACTCTTTGAAGCAACGGGAGCCAACTACAAAGCCTGGTGTTCCGGGTTCGTGCCGCTAGCGGTGGGCGGCGACCTGGAATCAGTGGCTGTTCAAGAATTCAGTCGCACCTTTTTCAACATGAGACCCGACATAGCCCTCAGCGTGGCTCAGACCATACTCCAAATTGATACGAGACAAATCCTCAGGCTTGTCACCGTGCCGTGTCATATACTCCGAATTGTTAAAGACTTGGCTGTCCCCGTCGTTGTTTCTGAATACTTACACCAAAACATCACCGGTGAATCATTCGTTGAAGTCATGACGTCCGACGGTCATCTCCCACAGCTTTGCTCGCCTGATATCGTCATCCCAGTGCAGCTTAAGCACATCCGCTATGATATCAGTACAGCATGAAATTAAATATTGCGATTGAAAAAAAATATATTAAGCTTGTTTTAAATCTTAATAATATAGAATGCTGATGTTATTAAGAAGTTAATTGTGATTAGCAAAGTTCATTCCTCGGCGACTGTAAGACTGCTGCCGGTCAATGTTAATGTCATTATAATTTTTTTATAATTAAACTATTAATTTTTTAAAATTAATATTTTGAATAATAACAAATCAATAAAAATTTAAAGTACCACATTAATATTAAATACTCAAAATAATAGTACAATTTAAAGTATTAAATTAATCATATAAATATTTTAAAACTTTTAAAATAAATAATAATTATTCATATTATTAGTACTAATATTTGTATTATTAAAATTATTCCTACTTTCGTATTATAAATATTTATTATAATTATTTATAAATTATTATAATAATTTTTTAAAATATAAATAGAAAGCATATTTCAATAAAATATTAAAAATATTATTTATATTTTATAGTAATTAGTAATATTAAATTATATTACTTAAAATACTATTATTATAATAATATTAAATAATAATTTATGAAAATAATAAATATTATTAATTTATTATATTAATGAAATTATTATTATTATTTATAAAAATTGATAAAATTTGTAGGTTATCCAAAATATAAAGCATAAGTCATTTTTCACTAATAGGGAAAATTATTATTTTTTATTAATATAGGATAATTACAAGTGGTAATATTTGTTCTAAAAACTATCAACCATTTAACAATAAAAGCTAAAATATCCTTAAATTAAAAATAATATAGAACATGTAGCTTTTTAGGTCACAATAAATTTTCAGCTTTAAAAACTACCTTTCTAAAAATTTAAAATTTTAAACTTTGAATTTTTTAAAAGTATTTTTAATAAAACTATTTATTTTATCTTTATTTATATCATCAGTTCTTTTATATATTTAAAAATAATATTTAAAATTTTATTAGTTTAAAAATAATTTCAAACACTTAAATTTTAAATTAAACATTTTAAAAATATTTTTAAAAACGTTTTTACTTATTTTTGAAAGTAATGCAAAACTATCTATCCTTAGGTAATGAGACAAACGTATTGAGAATTTTCAGATTATTTATTTGGAAAATGACGTGTATGATGATGACTGCGTTGATGTGTTAAAATGTGCATCATGGAATAAAAGAGTTTTATTACTTCACAAAGCTTTTTTTTTAAACGAAGTAGGAGGATCCATCTTAATATTAGTTGTGAATCGTGGATGATTATCAGTTATTTTTATTTTTTTATACTTTTTTTCTTAAAGTTTTTTTATTAATTTTAAATAAAAATCTTTGTTACTATGATATGTTTTCTTTTATAGCATGTATTTTTTTCGTTCTTGTGGCATTATCCTTATAATTTTTTGTATATTTTTGCATATATTTGTAGTCATTTTGGTTTTTGCACAAAAACCCTCACGATATTTATTTTTTAATTGGTTTGTCGGTAATCACGTATAATTAAATTGATTTTTTTATGGGATACAAATCAATTTATGGGATACAAGAACTGCAACAGCAGTGAACTATTCCTCTATTAGACCATCCGTATATGCAGCGAGAGATCTTCGAATGCCCTCAGGGGGGCATTGTGGCATTATGAGCTCTTGAGAGCTAGCACGTCCAAGGTGGGCCAACGCATCTGCAACACCGTTTATATCTCGACACTCATATGTAATCTTGATACTCCATTGAAGCTGTAGGAATTTCCGAATTCTTCGAATAATAGCTGGTTCGTTGAACTGTCCAGGGGAGGTATGGATTCGCACCACTTAGCTGTTATCGACTTCCACTTCAAGTTGTCCCATCCCTCGATTCCAGGCTATTGAGAGACCATCCAGAACAGCCCAAAGCTCGGCATAAAGGACTGAACAACGTCCAATATTTCGATAATAACCAGCTATCCACTGACCATTGTTATCACGGAAACCACCTCCACTAGCAGCTTCCATGGAATTTTGATTCACAGCACCATCGCAATTAAGCTTGATGCCTCCACGGCTAGGTGGCACCCACCTTCGTCTTCGATTCCGATTACTAGGATTGCACTGATGATTCCGAAGAACACGTGCCCAAGACCACGCCGATTTGATTGCAGCCGGCGAAAACCAAACCATCACAATAAAAGTTGTTTGTCAATATAATCAAAATTGTGTAACGAAATAACTTATCACATTATTTGTTTTGCTCACCACTCCTTTATAACTTTATAAAGCGTCTTGTTCGACAGAGATAATGAACTTTTATGAAGGTTATCGAATTTTTTTTATGTTGGTCGTTATTCTCAAAAGAAAGTTTCGTTTTTCTTCATATCATTGGATTTACTATTTTTATTTTTGTATAAGTGTTATGATAATATTTGTTCTTATTTTTTATATATATTTGAATGTTCTATACTTATGATTTATTATATTATTTTTATTAATAAAATTCAATTGTCATCGTTAGGGGTGTAAATGAGCCGAGTCAAGCTCGAGTATCGCTGAGCTCAACTCGACTCGAAAACTCTGAAATGCAGTTCGACTCGACTTGAAAACTCACGAGCTTAAAATTTTTAAACTCGACTCGAAATCCTGAATTGAAGCTCGTGAGCATCTCGAAAATGCTTGAAATGAAAAAACAAATCTTAAACTTAACTAGATTGAAGCCTCAAACTCGAACCTGAACCTTAAATACATGAAAGTCTTACTGTATTTTTTTAAAAAATCAACATATAAATGTTAATATTATTAATAATTTGTTTTTTTTTAAATAAAATCTTAATATATTATATTTTTGAGCTGCTCACGAGCTTTTCGAGTCGAGTATCAAGTAGCTTGTTTCAGCTCGTTAAGAATTCGAGTCGAGTCTATTCGATCCGAGTATTTATCGAGCCTTGACCGAGTCGATCTCGAATAGCTCGCGATCTGTCTCGTCTCATTTACAGCCCTAGTCATCGTTAACCATTTTCATGAGAAGGTTTTATACCTCTCAAATTATTTTTATTTTATTTTACAAATAAAAGATACTACCTTGTAATGTAATAAATATTGATAAAATAAGAAAGCAATGAATAAATGATTGGAGAGTTAAATTAAAACGAAATAATATCTAAAAAGGAAATTTCATTGGATGAAAAAGCATCAGTGTACTTAAATGAACACTTATTAAGTACAACATATTTTTGGGTAAAAAAAAAATTAGAAATCTATGTTCCAAGTTACATCCGCTGTAGTAACAGCTATCAATAGGGGTGTAAAAAGTAGACTCGATCTATAAAATTGATTGAAACTGACTCGAGTTAAAATTGTTTTTGACTTGCGTTGTGATGATCCGAAACCGACTTGAGTCGAAATTGGTGTTCACCTGAACCCGAGTTGGACCTGAAAATTATGGATCTGAACCCGACCTGCATCCGACCTGAACCCGAATTGAACCGAAAATATGATACCCGAACCCGAACTGCATCCGACTGATATGAACTCGAACCCGATATTAACCTGGTAAATAACTGGTATTACCCAACCTGTTTTCAACATGACATGTTATGAACCTGATCAGTAATTAACTCAACCTGTAAATGATCCGACATATTGTTAAGTGATATAATATTATCATGACTTATAAGTGAAGTTATAATTAATATAATTATATTATTTTAAATTTATAATAAATTAATGATAATTAAATTATTATGATAATTAAATTAATATGATTACTTTTTAAAATTTTATCATAAATTATTATGATAATTAAATTAATATGATTACTTTTAAAATTTAGTTTTATATTAATTATAATTTATATATTATAAATTTGATTTTTATATTAATTCCAATTCATAAATTTCTTTATATTTCTTATATTATAAATTTTATTTATAATCAATAAATTAAATTTAAATATTATCTTATTGAATTTGATTTTATTAAATTATATTACCTTAGTTAATATATTCATAAATCTAATTTACTTTTAATGTGAAAATTAATATATAATTTAAGTAAACTTAGCTTGAAATTTTAAAATCAAAATATATTAATCGAAATGATGGACTTATTAAAGATTAAAAACTTAAACATTACAAATACTAAAAAAATATTTATAAATGAAAGTAATTTTATTATACTTAAAAACACTAAAATTACAATAAAATCAATTAAACAAAATAAATTTATATTGAAATAAATAATCTCAAATCTTATAGCTAATATTTACAAGGCTAAAAAGCCTAACTATACTACCAAAAATATCATCTTCGAGCTTTTATACCTAAATGCTACGAATATGTTTAATTATGGACAACTTTATAGCTTTAAAAGCCAAAATGTCACCAACATAATTCAACATGAATAACTATTTAGATAAGAATTTATAAGGTTCCAAAATTGATTTAAGTCATACCAACAACAATAATTTACAAGACATTAGTGAGTAATAGACAGCAGTAACAACAAGCATCAATGTACCAATTCAACAAGCATCGTTGCATCGATTCAGCAAGCATCCTACATTAAGAAAACATACAATCAGTGGTAAAACCAAAGGGAATTCAATGGCCAACAGTGCCAAACATTTTCGACTTTACTAAACCCTTACTATAGCAACATACAAATGATTACGGCCTGGTGTAATAACAAGACCAGAAAAATTACTTTCAACATATAAATGATTAAATAATTTGCATATTTCAACATAAGAGGATATCAAACTAATTGCTTGAACAACTTCTCATATACGTGAAGGGTACCTTCCATCCTGGGAATAGTTACCAGCTCTACCACTGCTATCCCTGCAGAGAAGATGTTCATGTAATCACATTGTTCATGACAAGCATACCGTCAAGGTAAGAGTAACATACTTAAAATTCAATAAGGAGGATCATAAAACTACTAATGTGTTAACGCAATAATTATTGTTACTATTATATTCCTAAACCGTACAACCAAGTGATATGCATTTTAAGGAAAGAAAGGAACAGAGAGGCACCTGATGGAGTTGACAATTGAGACCAGCCAAGTGTTTCAGCCTTTTGTATGTGAAGCTTTGATCTTGTTTCAAGCTTTTGCAGTTAAGTGTTGAGGATTCACCCACAATATTTTCATCGGTGCTGAATACGAGCTCAGCTTGGCAGGAAACAGTCATCGGAATGAAGAAAGGTGGAGCTTCCAATTAGAGCTGCATAGGGGATATTGTTTTCACGATTTCCCCCTTAATTTTTAGGTTTTCAAAGATGTTATACACCATTTTTTCAACTTTACCATCAACAAGACTCTCACTTTGTTCAGAGGTACCAGAAGAAAATCTTCTCAAAAAGATCACTTGTGAAAGATGAAACATGGTATATAACATTTAAGTGTTTCCTTAATGTTTAAAGTCCACTAACTAAATTGAAAATAGAACTAAATACTCATTTGCAAGTGGAAATCTTTACACTATCTATGAAGCATTTCAAATCAAAATTGATTTATTAGATCGTAAGATGAGATCCAAAAATAAGGTGGAAGTGATGGATCTAAGAGGTGTTCTGACTCCATCATCACCAAAGCTAATGGACTTCACAGTGATGGATTCTAAGCCATTCTCCACAACACTGCATTTAGCAAATGGGCAGGAAAAGGAAACACCCATCCGACGACAAGACTCGCTGATTTCTCTGCAACAAAAACTCAACTCGGTTAGGCGCTTTATATGGTAAAATATATTAAACTTATTGATGTTACAAGATACAGGAAACCAAAAACAAAAACTAGAACACAGGTTGAACAAAACCCATCAAACAAAACCACCACATTATAATCAAATGCATATTTCATTCGTTAAAAAGCAAATAAAGAAGCCCTTTTATGAGCATTCTAGAACATGGATTCTGGATCTATCAAAAGCATCAAATAAACAACCAATTAACACATATAGTATATAAATATAAATTATAGTATGTAGTTTATATAAATATAAACCCTAAACCACACATATATAAACTATATAATTTATATTAATAAACTATATAATTTATTCAATATATATTATTTATAATTATACATAATATATAAATATAAATTGTATAGTTTATATATAATTCATATATAATTTATATATAAACTATGTAGTTTCTATATAGTTCAATAGTTAATATATAAACTATATAGTATTATAGTTTATACATGGTATATATAGTTTATGCTTTAGTCCTCCAAATTTTATTTGCACTTATTACTTATTTATATTTTTAAATTGGCCCATAACTTTTTAAATGGATATAATTTAGTACTTTTTTGTATTAATTTCAACCTCAAAATTTTAAATTATTTTGATTTGATCCCTTTTGTGTTATTTAATATATTTAAATTTTTATTTGTAATTTCATATTTGTTCAATTTAGTCCTCCAAATTTTATTTGCATCTGAAATTGACTCATACTTATTACTTATTTCTATTTTTAAATTGACCCATAACTTTTTAAATGGGTACAATTTAGTATTTTTTGTATTAATTTCAACATCACAATTTAAAATTATTTTGATTTGATCCCTCATCAATGTGTGTTGTTTAATTTATTTAAATTTTTATTTGTAATTTCATATTTGTTCAATTCAGTCATCCAAATTTTATTTGCATATGAAATTGATCCATACTTATTACTTAATTCTATTTTTTTAATTGGTCCATAACTTTTTAAATGGGTATAATTTAGTATTTTTTGTATTAATTTCAACCTCATAATTTAAAATTATTTCGATTTGATCCCTCATCAATGTGTGTTGTTTAATTTATTTAAATTTTTATTTGTAATTTCATATTTGTTCAATTTAATTCTTAAATTTGTATTTTTCATAAAATTGAACCATGATTATTTATATTCTTAGTAATTTACTCTAAATCATATACAATTACAAATTGCAATTCAACGTTCGCGAAAGACGAAAATAATTAATCCAAAAATAAAAAAATAACCCGATTTGAACTCAATCCGTATCTGATAGAGATTCGACCTGGATTTTATCTGCCAATGATGTGACCCGATCTGAATGAGATCCGCCTGAAGTCCATCCGAACTTGAATTAACATGCTTTTTAACTGCTTCGAACCTGAACTGTTTTTACCTGACCTGACAACTATCCAAACTGAAAATGACTTGACCTGAACCTGATCTGGATCTGGTGTCAAATCAACCTGAAAATAACCCGAACTGATTTGACCTGGCCTGAACCCGATCTGAATCTGATGTCAAATTTACCTGACTTGACCTGTATCCAATTTTACCCGACCTGCAAGGATCCGACTGTAACCTGAACAATTACCCGATTTTACAACCCTAGCTATCAACTCTATTACGCTGAAGAGGATAAAATAAAACTCTAAATGTGATGATGCAATCCACAATCTTTAGAAATATGATTAAGTATTGTATTAGATGTTTAATGTTAATCCTTAATGGTACAAAAAATCACGTGTCTTTATCAAAGAACAAAATGCACTTAATCGGCTACATTTTAGCCCAAATTCGAACCTGTTGGTTTGGTAAGAATTGCAATTGATTAGAACTTGACTCAAGTGGACTACAATGTCATAAGCAGTGCACGTTGAGAACATGAAATCACCCATCTAATAAAAGCAATTAGGATGGAGAAGTAAGGCTTCAACTCGAGCAAATCAACCGTACAGCTCAACAAAGTCGACCCAAAGGACATGTGTCATTGTAGAAGCCTTTAGGGGATCTCTGATTGGAAAATAATGGATATTTTGGAATTATGAGATATATTGTTTTATCAGTAAAATTAGAGGTTTGAACAATAAATTATTGATGTATATTTACTCCATGAAATCTTTAAAACGATATATAATATACTCAAAACGATTAAGTGATAAATGTAAAATTGATGCTCAAATGAATTCTTTGCAAGTGTTGTTGAGGAAATTTTGATGCTTAAGATACCCTCATCCCACATGCGAAACTCATGGGAGTTTTTGAAATGGTTTATAGGTAAGAACCAACTTGATGTTTATTGAATGTGCAAGACAAGTCTTTGCGTTGTGGGTAAGTGTGAAGGGTGTAAATTTATATGAATCCATCTCGGTTAGGACTGAGGGTATACCTATGTGATGTGGCTAAAGTGAAATGTTTAGATTAGTTGGGTTTGTATGGCCATACTAAAATTTTAGTTCATGTGATTTATTTTTTTTCTTCTAAAGAATATCTTTTTACGTATGATAAAGATTCTAAAATCAATTGTCATTAATACATATAATATTTATTTTAGAAAACTAATTGTCATCAATAAATCTGTTTCCAAATTCTATTGACTCTCCTTAAATCTCCTTCCTTTGTAAAAGAATGTTAACCAACCAATTTTGAAAAACACACGGAAAATACACCATATTCAAAAACGTTTTAATGTGATAAAATAAGACAATGTTCAGTTTGATTGTTTACCAAGGTTGTGTTGTTGAAACGTGTTTGTTGTTGTATTCCAAGAGATATTCGTCCATTATTCTTAAGTACAAGAAAGAGGACAAATCTATCTTAAAGAGATTGTTCATGCATGCCTCAACAACATACTACATCAATTCAATAGTGTTTGATATAATAATAACATATCTTGTTTCATACAAATTTTAATTATATATAATTCAATTCAGTTTTATAATTAATTTTTTATATTTTTTCCAATAATCGGTAATTTAGATTATATTATAATACCACTAACAATCTGAACACAAAATTTGTTATTCTTCGAGTTTAATCTAAGGGGTTGTTTGTTTGGCTCTGAATGGAATCATTCAGCGCTGAATGTTGAACCGTTTAGCATTCAACGTGTTTGTTTCGCACATCTGAATGATTCAGTGCTGAATGATTCATCACAGAAGTACATTCTGAATGATTTAGAGTCATTATCAAACAACATGTCACATTCAGAGCTAATTCATACAGAGCCCCTGAATCATTCAATGTTTAATCATTTTGAAGTAAACAAACAACCCCTAAGTCGAGCATATTACTGGAGAATTAAAGTTGTACAAGGAGTTCTATTGGTGTCATACTTCTATTTTGAATTTTAATTTTGTTAAATTTTCGTCATTCAATAGAAGTTGATTTTGTTTCAGGTTTTAATTTTATTAAATTTTGACGTTTATTAGATTTAACAAAACTGTGTTGATTATAAACTTTTGTTTCAAGTGCTTAATTTTATTAAATTATTACCATTTAATAGAAAGTATTCAATTGTTTTGTATTTATGAGCTTTAATTTCTAACTAAATTTTTTTGTGATTAATGGGATAATGGCTGAGGCATCTAAGAACTCGTTCAATTCAGAGTCCAATGCTATAGTCATTACAAAGGGGTCGAGCTAAAATCCAATATTGCCAGTGACTATGAGCCACAATGATAAACTTGAGAAATTCAATAGAGAGTTTTTCAAAACATAGGAATTAAAATGTTGTTGTAACATCCGCAATACCGGGTTAGTGACTAAATTGAAAAGTTTTATAATTTGGTGACTAAAGTAGAAGAATGAAATAATTCAATGATTATTGGAAATATATGATGAAGGTTATTTAGTAATTATTAAAGGAAATTAAGGGTATTATGGTCTTTCTCCTTTAAAAGATATTTTTTTCCTTTTATAAGAGTGGAAAAAAACGTGGGAAGAGAGCTATCTGGAAGCTTTCTTCTTCTTGCTTTCTCTTCTTCACGTGGGGCTTAGCTACAATAGGTAAGTTGGGTTTTTATAGTTAATTACTGTAAATATTAAGTGGATTTTGATTCTTTGGGTATTAAATAAGCTTAAGGACAACTTATATGGGATTTAAACAATAAGATAAAGGAATTAAGAAGAAATTTGTAATATGAGTTTTAAGATGGAATTTTGATATGGTATGGTTGTTGAAGTTTTATGGATGAATTTGACTTGTCATCAATATAATTAATAAGTATGAAGTGTTAGAATTGGAATTAGAACACATTGAAAATTTAGTGTGATTCTTGAATGCCATGTAAATGATGGAATTTTGGGTTTAAAGAAGTGATTATGGACTAGAAATGAGTTTAAATATGTGTATGGAAGTTAGGAATATTAAAGGAACTAAAATATGAAGGTTTAAGCTGAAATGAAGTGAATTTCGAGCTCAAAATAGGATTTTTGGGCTAGGGGAATCAATACACATTCAAGGGGAATCGATACCCTCTCAAACGACAGAATTCCAGAATGTCATGAGGGTATCGATACCCCCAGTAGGGAATCGATACCCCCTAAAGGAAAATTGTAAATATTGGTTTAATAAGTTCGTTTAAGTTGCTAGTATCAAATTACAAGGTGTAGGTATCTAATAATTGTCTTAAAATGTATAATTATGTAGATTCAGAGCCTAAACGAGTTCCGGAATCATTGACAAGTAAGATCGATAAAAAGGGAAGATAAGAGATTGGAATGAACTAGTGAGGCCAGGTGAGTGCATATTAGTATTATATGATGTTAAATGGAAATAAGACTTGCGACAAGTCTATTTCCATAATAAAATGCATGAATTCATAAATAGAAGTATATATGTGTATGATTTATATGTGTTGACATGTTATTGTATATATGTATTATATGGTTGATGTGAATATGTGATATGTTATGATGATATAAACCATATGATATGATAATAAATTATATGAATATAAAAGATAAGTTATGTGATAAGATCTTTGATATATATATATATATAAATGAAATATTACTACGTGAATACATGTTATGAGATAATTTAAGTAATAATATGAGAATATGGTAAAAGTGAGTTTATGAGAAAGGATATGAACTAAGTAAGCAAAGGTTACATAAATAATATATTAACTAGGAGACTTGAACTTCAGTGATACTATGAGCATATAAGATAAGATAGAGGAGAAAGATTCATATGCTTAAATAAAATTATGATACATTAGTTGTATAATAGAAGCTATGGAGTGATATGAAATGATTATAGGAGTTGTACGGTATTGAATTAAGTAAATAGATTAAATTGTACATAAAAGAAATAATAGAAGTAATATATATTCAGGTTTATAAGTATAATGTAGGTTAGGTAATGTAAGTGTATACTAAGAAATACAAAATAAGGTAGATGATATAATGTAAATTATATTATGAATTAGTGATGTAGGAATGAGATATAAATATGCAATAAAACTTATGTGTTATATGATAAATATGAACATATGAGAATAAGAGATTAGATAAGTGACTTGGTGATAAAAGCTATATGACCATGGATTAGGTAAATATGAATAATTTAAGTGATATGTAACTATGAGTATTTGAGTATGTATCCATGTGAGTTGTTTCATGAGGTTATATGAAATATTATACTATATGACTATGTGAGTATATGAAAAAGAATATAGGTACATGCAAGTTATATCGAAAAGAGTTGTGTAACCATGCTTGATATGTATTACATGTATGGGAATATAAGAGAATAAAGCATAAATTATATGAAAAGATATGATTCATGTGATGTGAACCATGTGAACATATGAGAAAGTGTATAAGTTATATGTATTACATGATATATGTGATTTTACAAGAAATGACATGAGCTATGCGATTACATGATTATAAGAGATCAGACATGTGATAAAAGATAATTAATATGCATGTTTGAATATCAAATGATATAAATGACAATGCCCATGTTATGTGTCATGAGAGCTAGGGGTATAGTTGGTATGCCAAGAGTCGAGGGTCTATGTGGTTCTTCGGGATATATATGTATTCTTTGGAACATGTGTGAAGTCTGGTGAGACACATACTTGATCCCTAGCATATGTATATGATTCTTAAGGAATGATATGTGGTCCTTCGGGACATATATGTATTCTTTGGAACATGTGTGAAGTCTGGTGAGACACATACTTGATCCCTAGTATATGTATATGATTCTTAAGGAATGATATGTGGTCCTTATGGACATTATTATATGGCACTACGGTGCAATTCTACGCGGCACTACGGTGCAATTCTATGTGGCATTTCGGTGCATTTATATGAGCTGTGGTGACAACATTAGTGCACAACCTCCATAAACTCACATATCTATAGTTCTCACATATGTACATGGGCTAATCAAGAGATATAAACAAATATATGTTAGTGATATGATAAATGTTATAGAAATGATATGATGTTGTGTATGTATAGTGTTTGATTGAAAAGGTTAAGCATAAAAGTATGTGATTACATGATAAACTGTTAATGATGAGTTATGTGTATGTATGTATTTACTGTAATTAATCTGATATGATTTTATATGATACGAGGAAATCATGTAATTTGGTATAACATGATAGAACAGAACATGCATGTATTGATATATGTTATAAAGTGCATTATAAGTTTTTATGCCTCACTAAGTCTTCGACTTAGCGTGTGATTGTTTCACACGTAGGGTACAGAAGCAAGAAGAAAAGAGAAGAAGAGTAATACAGGTCAGCATCTCCCTTACAAGATTTCAGATCAGAAAATAGATAAGTTAAATGATTTTCGTTATTTTGAATATAGTTGGCATGTACTAATTGATTGAGTTAAAAATGCTCTGATCGATTTTGGTTATTGTGGTCAAATTACGTAACTAAACTGCTTTTACTCTAAGGAAAGTTTTAAATTTTCTTTGAATTTTGTCAAGAGTCAAAGTTTGAAAAGTCAATGTGACACCTCGGACTCGTATCCGGGTCGGGTACGGGTTGGGGGTGTTACAGTTGTGCTATTTGATGATGATGAATCTAGTCAAATATTTGAAGTATAATCCTCTTATTATTAGAGAGGATGAAGATGATGTTGTTACTACCTTTAACACTATTGAGGCTTGGAAGCACTCTAATTTTATATATCGAAATTATATTCTAACGACTTATTTGATGCACTATATGAGGTGTACAATGTTAAAAAGACATCTAAAGAATTATAAGGGTCATTTGATCATAAATATAAAACGAAAGATGTCGATACTAAGAAATATTTAGTGGTTAAGTTCTTAAGATTCACAATTATTAATTCTGATAAACCTAAATAATTTTTATATAATATCGTGTGTGTATATTAATTTTTGTAAAAAAAATCATGTCTTTAAATCCAAAATAACTTTTCTAAGTAAAAGTTATGTCAAAAAATATTATTCAAACATTTCAGAACATTTTCTGAAGTTATATTTATTTCAAAATATTAAAACACACAGTTATTGTTGTGGAAGACGGCTATCAGATAGAGCAAAAACGCAACTGATAAATTGAGAAAATAAAAATTGAAGATAAAAGAGACACAAAATTTACGTGAAAAACCCCTAAATAATATAGGGTAAAAACCACAGGCAACAGTAGAAGAATTTCACTATGAGAAAATAGGAATTACAACTTCTCTCGATCTACCAAGGAGAAAACAATGATAATTCTCTCTTGATAAAAAGGAGAAAACAACTCTCAATAAACTCTCTAAATTCTCTCTAGTATTGGAAGAAAGCTAGAATGCTTTGGGATGGTTTTGAAGCTAAATGAGCTAGGGTGTTTATAGTTGAAGCTTTAAGGACTAAATTTGTAAATATCGTAAAGTTCAATGACTAATTGCATAGTTTTACCATCACCATTTTCAACAATTTCTGCACTTACCATTCGGTGCCTACTATTATTGACTTCATTTATTTTTCCATGCACTTTCGATGCATGTGCATGATTTTTCAACAATCTCCCACTTGGAGATTTGATTGGAAAAATCATATCTTCACACCATTCTTTCTACCTTGTACCTTTATGTTGTTTACGTCTCCGACAGGCCACAAGAGGATCGACACCAAGTAAATTTATCAGTATTGATCACCTTCGTCATGAAATCTGCTATATTATCTTTGGTATGAATCTTCTGCATATCTACCGTCCCTTCTTCCACCTTTTCACGAATGAAATGATATTGAACTCGTATGTTCTTTGTCCTTGAATGAAATGTTGGATTCCTTGCTAGATGCAAGTCGCTTTGACTATCACAAAATAAAGAGACATACTCTTGATTGTGCCCAAGTTCCTCCAATAACATCTTCAACCAAATTGCTTCTTTACTGGCTTGTGTAGCTGCTATATATTATGCTTCTGTTGTAGATATAGCCACAACTGACTGCAATTTTGAAACCTAGCTTACAGCTCCACCAACAACTTTGAACACATATCATGTAGTAAATTTGCTTTTATCCAAATCCCCTGCATAGCCAGAATCTACATACCCATTGATTAGTATGTTTGATCCTCCGTAACATAATGCAACATTTGAGGTCCCTTTGATGTATCTCAAGATCCTCTTTATTGTATTCCAATGCTCTTTTCTTGGATTCGCCATGTACCAACTAACCACCCCCACTGCTTGTGCAATGTCTGGTCTTGTGCATATCATAACGAACATTAAACTTCCCACTGTTGATGCATACGGTACTCGAGACATCTCCATCCTCTCTTTTTCACTGCTAGGACTCATACTGGAAGATAATTTGAAGTTAATAGGAAGAGGGGTAGAAATTGGCTTACAATCTTGCATGTTGAATCTTGACAAGATCTTCTTCAAGTAATTCTTTTGTGAAAGCCAAATCTTCCTAGTACTTTTGTCTCGGTGAATTTGCATCCTTAGAATCTTGTTTGCTGATCCCAAGTCCTTCATTTCAAATTCCCTAGCCAGTTGTGCCTTCAATTCTTCAATATGATCTTTGTTGGGTCCTGCAACCAACATGTCATCCACATACAACAACAATATAACAAAATCGTTATCACCAGACCTCTTGAAATAAGCACAAGGGTCTGCATTAGGTATGTTGTATCCAAGGCACATAATGAAGGAATCAAATCTTTTATACCAACACCTCAGCGCCTGCTTTAGACCGTACAGAGATTTGTTCAACCTGCAAACCAAGTTCTTCTTTTCTTTTTCTTCAAAACCTTCAGGTTGGAGCATGCAAATCTCTTCTTCAAGATTTCCATGAAGAAAAGCTATTTTAATATCTAGCTGCTCTAGATGTAAGTTCAATGTAGCACACATTGCCAAGACTACTCGAACTATTGTTAGTCGAACCACAGGAGAAAAAATTTCATTGAAATCAATACCTTCTTTTTGAGCATATCCTTTGACCACCAGTCTTGCACGATACCTCTCCACTTGATCGTCACTATTTCGCTTGATTTTGAAGACTAATTTGTTACCAATTGGCTTCCTTTCTTGTGGTAGTGGCACAAGGTCCCATGTATTATTTTTATGAAGGGCTTCGATTTCTTCTTGCATTGCCATCATCCACAGTGAAACATCTGAGCTGTTTATTGCCTCATGTTATGTTGATGGCTCATCGTCCTCTGTTAAAAGGTAGTATGCAACATTTCCTTCTATAACATAATCTGAGTGCCAATTGGGACGTCTTCTCACACGATATGATTGACGAGTTGTTGGAGCTTAAGAACTCTCTAGTTCTTGGTCATGTACTGGTTCTGCTTCAGAAGAATCTCCTTGTTCAACCTCTTTTTCCACATGTATCTGTGTAGTCTCTGACTTTTCAGTGCTATCATCATCTTCTTTTCTTTGTAGCTTATCTTCTACAAAGATAACATCCCTGCTGATGACTACTTTATGGGCAGTGGGATCCCACAAGCGATACCCGTTGACTCCATCAGCATACCCCAAGAATTTGTATTTCCTGGATTTTGGATCCAGCTTTGAGATTTCTTGGGAGTTGTACATCACGTACACAATACTTCCAAATATATGGAGGTTTGAATAATCAGCTGGTTTACCAGTCCACATCTCCATTGGTGTCTTCAGCTCTATTGCAGTTGATGGAGCTCGATTCACTAAATAACATGCGGTATTGACTGCTTCTGCCCAGAATGATTTTTATAGGCCTGCATCCCTTAACATTGCTCTTGTTCTTTCTAACAAGGTTCTGTTCATCCGCTCTGCCACTCCATTTTGTTGAGGAGTGTTCGCCACTGTGAACTGTCTTTTGATGCATTCTTTCCTGTAAAAGTCATCAAATTCTTCGCTTGTGTATTCTCCTCCATTATCTGTTCTAAAACACTTGATCTTATTTCCAGAATCAAGTTCCACCTGCGCCTTGAAGTTTTTGAAAGTTGAAAACATGTCTGACTTCTTCTTAATAGGGTAAACCCAACATCTCCTGTAGTAGTCATCAATAAATGAGACAAAGTATTTTGCTCCACCTAGGGATGTAACTAGTGCTTGCCATACATCAGAGTGAACCAATTCTAAAACACTTTTGCCTCTAGAATTTGATTTGTTGAATTTCAACCGGTGCAGCTTACTTGTTATGCAATGGTCACACAAAGGAAGTGTTACATTTGTTAAGCCTGGAAGTAGGTTTTGCTCCACCAGGACTTTCATTCCTTGTTTTGACATGTGTCCAAGTTTCTGATGCCATAGCATTGCCGAATCTGAACTACATGAGGCAACAGAGGCTTCTGCTTCTACCAAAGTCTCTCCCTTCAGCATGTATAAGTTTGCAGCTATCTTTTCACCTTTCAGCACCACAAGCGCTCCACGGAACACCTTCATGATTCCTTTCCATGTTTCAATCTTGCTTGCATTATTATCCAACAATCCGTAGGATAATAAATTTTTCTTCAGGCCTTTCACATGCCGCACATCTCGAACAACTTTAATTGTTCCATCATACATCTTTAATTTGATGGTTCCCACGCCAATGATCTCTAAGGCATGATAATTGCAACTATACACAGATCCTTCTGAGACAGGTACATAATGATGGAACCATTCTCTTCTTGAGGTCATGTGATATGTTGCTCCTGAATCAATGAGCCATATATCTGCAAATCTTTTTCTACGTTCCACAGTGGTTGATGCTTCACAACATAGAGCATCTCCATCATTTGAAGTGTTTGTGGTATTGCCTTATGGATTGGAATTTTTATTTAGACTCCAACAATCCTTCTTCAAATGACCCTTCTTTCAACAGTTGTAACACTTTAAATTCTTCTTGCTCCTCGACTTCGATCTACCATATTTGTGACTGCTGCTTTGGCCACGTTATGTTGATCTCCCTCTCATCGTTGTCATCGTTGTCAATGCTTCTGCTTGTTGCAGATTTACTTGTCTGTCTTCCTTGTTCTTGCACTGATTTTCTTCTTGTAGAACAGAAGCTGCAACGTCATCGAAGACTAGACTGGTGACATTACTATTTGACAAGTTGATGATGAGTTGATCATACGAATCCGGTAGACTTTGAAGTAGAAGTTCAGCACGTTCTTGTTCTCCTATTTTACAGCTTAAGGATGTAAGTTGAGAAAATAAAGTGTTCAACGTGTTTAAGTGCTCCGTCACTGAAGTAGATTATGGCATCTGGAGAGTGTACAATTTCCTCTTAAGGAAAATTTTATTGTGCAGCGATGTGGCTTCATACAATTTGGTGAGATGATCTCATATCTCCTTAGTTGTCTTCTTCTCCTCGATGCTTGACAATACTTTATCTGCTAATGCTAGATGAAAGCTTGCCATAGCATTCCCGTCCATTTCGATCCATTTATTGTCATATGTGAAATCCACCGGCCTTTCACTGATAGCTGCTAGACAACTGTCTTTCCTTAGGATGGCCTTCATCTTCAATTTCCACAATGAGAAATTTCTCCCATTGAATTTTTCAATATCAAATTTCGTTGCCATAACTTCTTTTACAGATAGCTCCCACTATTTCACTATCGTGAATAGTTCTCTGGAACCTTCAAAGAATGGATAATAATTTTTTACTTTCTTATGTTGGAGGATCCACCTTTTGGTGGCAACCACAAAGACAATAAGCATATATTACACACTCAAATCTGGCTCGAATACCAATTGTTGCGGAAGATGACTATCGGATAGAGCAAAAACGCAACTGATAAATTGAGAAAATAAAAATTGAAGATAAAAGAGACATAAAATTTACGTAGAAAACCCCTAAATAATATATGGTAAAAACCACGGGCAATGGTAGAAGAATTTCACTATGAGAAAATAGGAATTATAACTTCTCTCGATCTACCAAGGAGAAAACAATGATAATTCTCTCTTGATAAAAAGGAGAAAACAACTCTCAATAAACTCTCTAAATTCTCTCTAGTATTGGAAGAAAGCTAGAATGCTTTGGGATGATTTTGAAGCTAAATGAGCTAGGGTATTTATAGTTGAAGCTTTAAGGACTAAATTTGTAAATATCGTAAATTTCAATGACTAATTGCATAGTTTTACCATCACCATTTTCAACAATTTCTGCACTTACCATTCGGTGCCTACTATTATTGACTTCATTTATTTTTCCATGCACTTTCGGTGCATGTGCATGGTTTTTCAACAGTTATAATTTCAAATAAAATATTTTTAAAATTAAATAAATATTCAAACTTTATAACATAATCAATTAAACTCTTGGATTGTCTAAAATGTTTAAATAATACTAACTTTCAGTCAGCACCATTGAACTCAACGTCATCACTATACATTTTCATAGTAACATTATAACAATCAACGATAGTTTTTATTAGTCAAAGGATCATATTAAATTTTTTTCTCGTTTAATGACTACATTGGCTGTAAAATAAATTTAATGGTCACGTTGTACTTTTTTCAATATTTTGAACACCTCATGCACAATTAATCTTGAATTCAACTAAAGTGGAAAGTGGGAAATAGTGGCTACCCATTCTTATCGTCTCTGTCACTAAGATCATTTTGGTGAGAAAGATATAAAGAAACAGAATAGGTAGAGTTACAATATTCATATTGTGTTTTTATACGTTGTATTCAAATATTATTATATCATCAATAACTCGTAAGGGTACATTTGATTCCTATAAAAGATTATTAATGAGGAGAATTTTTTTTTCAAAATTATATTTCTATGTTTGATTTGTCGTCATTCTCCTCAAGCAGTAATAGCTTATTATTAATAATAACACTTTTGGCTGAGAATGGTAAGAATGTCATTCTCCCAAATTATTAGCTATTTGACAATTCTTTGACATTTTGGACAATATTACCATTGAAATAATTTCTTTTTATGTGGATCATCCTCCATAAAATATTTTTTTTTCTATCTTATATTCTTTCAGTCAAACAATATAATCTTACATTCTTGTTAAACATACCAAATAAGATAATATAATTTACTCAATAATGTGTCAAGTAATGTTACATTCCAGTCAATGATAGAGGCAAGTATATTTCAGGGTGGGCAAGTGTATATCCATGAATCTGAATTTTTTTCGACTAATTATTTATTTTATTGATGATGTTCACATTAAAATTTTATTTATATCCACTTCATAAAAATAATTTATGTTGTTGATATATATGTGTCAACCTTTCAAAAATATCTCTATTGATTTTAATAATTTTATTCTCAGAGATAATTTTACATTTTCTGAACAAAAGATAAGAGATTTTATCTCAAAGTCGTCCATGAAACTCAATAATAAATAGTTTATATGGTCTAACAGATCCATACATCAGGACATGTAAATATATTAGGTTGCTAATGGTTTAAGCTCCACCTACACAATGCTATATCCAAACTAACCAAAGACAACCATTTAACCATCAAATACTTGACCTATAATAAAGCATCCTACAGGTCACAGAGAAAAACAAATCTGACCTCTTATGAATAATATAAGAGAAAAACAAACCTAATTAAACGGAGATGATTAGAAAAAGGGGAAAAGTTAAAATTATAGGGTGTCCCTTTCTTTATTAGACTTGGCTTATAAGCTACCCATATTAATTGCAAAAATTAAAAATTACATTTCTTTAAGGTCTTTGAAACCCATATCACGAGTCAAATGAATACCAATTTCATTTTAAAAGATACTAATAAATAAAATTTAAAATGATAATAAATATTATCTGACCTGTTAAAATTATTTTTATTGACTTTTTATAAAAAAATAATTTTGACCTTTTATCATTAAAAAATTATTGTTGATAAAAATCTAAAAAATATTTTAAAAGCTTTCAATGAAGTAGTTTTTAAATATGTGTTTTATAAATTTTAATTATTGAAAATAATTATGGTTTAATTTTTTAAAAAAAAATTATTAAAAGTCCATTGATATAAAAATATTGTTGTAATGTTATCTTTATATATTTTTATATAATATTTTAAAAAATAACTAAAAATATCTATGATTATTCATTAAATAAATTTTAAAATATATATTTTATATAAATGTATTTTTATCTGCATTATAAATAAGACATAATCTATTTTTTAAAAAAAAATTTAAATATCTTTTTAAGTAATCTTAAATGTTTACGAGATAATATCTATTTAATTTTTTTAATTATTAATAATACAAATCTGTTTAAATATAAAATTTTTAAAAATTAAGAGTAATACTCCTTATTTTAATTAAACTATTTATATATAAATAAATACAAAATATATATGAATTGCAAGATCACTATCATCCCATATAAAATTCACCGACTATTGTGAGGACCGTAACAGCCTACCTCAAAATTATTGCCGATATGTGCTCACGTGGACGGCTGGACGCCTCTTATTTGTTTCTTAGGTTGCCCAATTTGACCCTACCACACTGTACATCCAGCTGTGTCCATTTACAGCCAACAAAAGAACAACCTAAAAATAGAAAAATATTTAATATATTAGTTTATATATAATATATAATATATAATAGATGAATGCTTCCCCGTCATATTTAGTACCTGTCAACAGATCACACGCAATAATTAGTTGTCTTCCAGGTGGGTCCCCAATCCAGACTACGCTGAGCGCCACGATACGCTATCTATTTGTTTTTGAATTGTGAGATAATGTCCTACCAAGGCTTATAGCTTATATCTTTGGAAAATATTTAACGCTATAAAAGTAGTAAAAAAAATGTTTTAATTAAGGCTAAATTATACATATGGTTACTTTTGTTTTTGATCTGTTTTATTTTAGTCATTTAGTTTGAAAAAAATAATGTTTTGGTTATGTATATTATTGGCCTCTTATTTCGGTCTTATTTAGATCATTGAGTCATTAATTTAGATTAGTCTGACAACGTGAAAAGTTAAAAAAAATTAATCCCTAAACTTAAAAAAATTATTTATTTTTCATCATCTCCATAGAAAACCTAAAAGCATTTTCTCTTTCAATATATATATATATATATATATATATATATATATATATATATATATATATATATATATATATAATGAAACCTTACATCTTATTGTCTTTGCTACCGGCTTCAGTCGTAATATCTTTAACAAAAAGGATCTCTAAAAAGGTTGGGGAGCTATCTCGATTACCAAGACTCCAGCTGTAAACCTGCCAAGCGCATCAACATCGCTTTTATCGTTCACCTACGAGTGTGCAAATTACTGTTGAAAAACTCATCAATACCTTCTGCTTCACCACGTCGTGTGCAATGGTGGATTTATAATTTTTCTATGAGTTGGTAGACATGTATTAATAATATAATATTTTCGTATATGATTAAATGTAAATAAAATTTTAGAGTGGATACAATCATTAAAATAAATAAATAATAAAAAAATTAAGATTTCAATATAGACATTTGTCAACCCTAAAAACAAATTTCATTCGTCCATGAGTTCACAAATTGTTGCCGAAAACGCCTCAGACACCATATATTTCACCATACCATGCTCTGCCTTTTTTGTTCGCATGAGAGTTCACAAACTGTTGTTGAAAAACCCCTTGACACTATTTGTTTCATCACGTCGTACACCACCAATGTTCCTTTAATATCAAAATCGACAAACCCCTCGACTCATCATCCGTTGAGCCCAAAACCTGAATTTTAACACTATCACATCCTCTTCAATCTTTTTTTTTTGTTGGTTGTGGCTATCTTCATTTACCCTTACCGACAGCTCTATCGTTGTCCAACCTAAACATGGAGGTTAGCCCGTTGTAGTGGTTTTGACAATCTATGGCTGACGATGATGTATGTAGCTGTCATGTTTATATTTATGATGTGCATAAAGTATTGTAGAATAAAAATGTGCTGCTGAGCTCGTAAAGTTCAGTGTTTAGATATTTTCATTCGCAGATGAGTTCATGCTTCGAGTAATTCTGTAAATGTAATTGTTTTGATACACTTTATTTCCTATGGAGCTCCATATTTTTTGTACACATTTTCATTCATGATATGATTTATTATTTATATTTCTTATACTTATTATTAACATTTGATTAAACAGGTTTTTAAAAAAAATCATGTTCCTCCTGTGATCCAGTATGGCATCTTGGATCCTCTGGATTATCCAAGTCAAAATTAGGGTGGTACAATAGCAACAAGAATGAGGATTGGAATTAGAGGAGAAATTTTTTAGGATAAAGATGGTTTAGGTTTTTTATGGAGAGGGTTATTTTTTCTTTGAAAATTCAAGTTTTAATTTGAAATTAATTTTTTTTATTAACGTGTCAGGTCATCAAAGTAGCTGTAATTAATCATCAAATGATTAAAATATAACAAATCGATAACATATGAGATTAAAATGTTACTTTTTTTTTTGAATTGATAACCAAAATAAGATAAATGTTTAGGTGCGTGCATTCCATTCACAAGACCTAGGTCCGAATCTTCCAAATCTCGCTCATTTGTAATTTGTTTATCAAACCCTTCAATCTAATAGTGACATGTGTCACAAGAATTAAATTTACTGAATTACATTAAAATCAAAATCAAATCAAAAGAATATAAAAGTATTGAGGATTAAATATATAATTATACTAATTTTATTAACTATTTTATCAATACTTCTGTTAAATGTTGACAGAAAGTGATTTGATTAACACACTTAAATAGTTAAATGGTCTTGACAAAATTTAAAATTATGGTCAAAATGAAAATAAAAAGTAATTAAGTGATCATATGGATAGTTTACCCAAAAATATAATATTACACATAAAATGGCAAAATTTGGTACCAAATAGATATAGTTATTCTAAACTCTGTTTTGAAAATCGGATCGGACCGGTCGGTTCAACCGGTTCAACCGGGGACCGTTGCTTAGTCCGGTTCAATCTAAACCGGTTGAACCGTTATTAGTGAACCGGCCAGAACCACTGAACAGTTTGAACCGGACCGGCTGAAAACTGGAAAAAATCGGGAAAAACTGAGATTTTTGTTTTTTTTTATTTAAAAAAAATAAACCAAACAACATCGTTTGTTAAACGAGCCAAGTCGAACTCGAGTATTGCTGAGCTCGACTCGAACTTGAAAACTTTAAAAGTAAGCTCAACTCAACTAAAACTCATAAGCTAAAAATTATTAAGTTCAACTCAAACTCGAAATATAATATTGAAACTTGAACTCAAAAAGGCTTGAACTCAAAAAAAAATTAGAAACTCGATTGAAGCCTAAAATTCGAGCTTGATTGAAGTGAAAGAATAGTTCACTCAATGTTCACCAAAAGGCTCTATGATTTTGAATGCCAAATTACCTCTATTATTTATAGAAGTTAGTTGTGATGAGCTTCTATGTTTCTTAGCAATGTGAGATTGTTTTGTTCTCATATTTTTACTCTTTAGACTTTTGGATGCTCTTCTATGTTTCTTAGCTACGTGGGATTGTTTTTAAAAAAAAAATTAAACCAAACAATATCATTTTGTTATGCTTTTTTTAACCCCAAATTTATTTTTTAATTATAGTTATATAATTATATTTATTATTTAATATGTTTTACCTTAAATATTATGTTGTATTTAATTTGAATTATTTTGTTTCACTTGATTTTATTGTTTTTAACTTATATATGTTATGACTTGCTTTGAATATAACTTGTGATATAAAAAACTATTTTTTATTAAATATTTTTAGTATTTTTATTTAATTTTTTAAATAATTATGACGTCATCTGGTTCTTCCGACCGTTCAAACCAGTTCGACCAATTCAACCGATTGAACTAATAAACCGATAGTATAACCGGTTCGCTAACCGATTTAAAAACCATGATTCTAAATTTAACACAATTCTTACACAAGGAAAATAGCGGAGTAAATAACTTCAATAGACACACGGCACCTGTACCCTTGTTTTATTGTTTGATGCTTGTGGTCCCCGACATCCTTTATCCAACGGCTATATCCGGCCCATGTGATTGTGGGGTCCTTTTTTGTTTCGGTTCAGATCTGTCTAAACAAGTCCGCTTAATCATGATTACGATCGTCGCGATTCTTTTTCAATTATTTATACTCTCCCTGCCACTATTTTTCTTCACCTCAGTCTCAACTCTCAAAGAAAGAAGCCCTAAGAAGATTTTAAGAGAAAGATGGATCGCAGAAGAGCGTTTGCCGTTCTATTAATTTGCATTGTGGTAGCTGGTGTTGGCGCCCAAGCTCCGGGGGCTGCGCCCACTAAAGCTCCACCGGCAGCGGCTACGCCTGCCACTTCTCCAGTGAGTAAACCTAAAACCCCAGCTCCAACCGCTGCTCCTACTACTTCTCCACCAACTTCTTCACCACCTGCTTCTTCACCACCGGCTGCGGCTCCGGAGAAGTCTGCTGCGGCTCCAGCTCCATCTAAATCTGCTCCGGCTTCTTCACCGCCGGCTGCTACACCAGAAAGTTCTCCTCCGGCTCCAGTCCCCGTGATCTCTCCTCCAGCCAAATCTCCACCCGCTGCTGCACCGAAAACTCCTCCGGAGAGCTCCGCCTCTCCCCCTGCTGCGGTACCAACCACTGCTGAGGTTCCCGCATCAGCTCCAAGCAAGAGTAAGAGCAAGAAGAAGTCTAAGAAACACAATGCTCCCGCTCCTTCACCTGATCTACTTGGACCTCCAGCTCCACCTACCGGAGCTCCCGGACCTAGCCTCGACGCATCCTCTCCAGGCCCTTCCGTCGCTGCGGATGAGGTACATTTTACTCTCCTTTCTCACCACAATGCGTTTCACCATATATGAAAGTTTAGACTAGCTACACAACGTGATTTTATATCTGTGGCTCAAATCTATACTTAGGTTTCTGCTAATGAACCTCAGAATTTAGAATATGAACTGGGGCTTAAAATGGAGAGCTGATCTCGTTTTGGCTCCAACCAAATGAGTCAACGTAATCATAATTTACCTGCAATACTAATTTTGTGTAAATTGATAAAAAAAAAAACATTGCAGAGTGGAGCAGAGACAATCAAGAGCGTGCAGAAGATAATAGGAGGATTGGCGTTGGGATGGGCAGCCATTGCTTTGATCTTCTAGAGAGTGAGAGATTTAGCTTTGGTTGCTGCTTTATTCTATTTTATTAATTTATTTCTGAACCCTCACATGTGATATTATTGTATTCATTTTACTCGCTGGTGTGGTTTTACTCTGCCACATTTGCTTTGTAATTCTTTGGGGAAAGTTTGAGTTCCTTGTTTTCCTCTTCCATTGCTTTTATTCCTATTTGGATTTTGGACTATATTTGTTTTTAGGATTTCTTTTTCGTTCCCATTTTGTGATTTTTCTTTTTCACTTCGCTGTTGATTTATTCTTCGGATCTATTTATGATAAAAACACAAGTAGACTGCCATTTCTTCTTGGATTTCATCTACGACAATAATTTATGGTTTCTCATAGAGTTTAAACAAATTGCAAACTTTCTTTCCATTTATACAAAACAAGCCCAACACATCAAATATATAGGCCTTTGTAACAACTTAAACATATCATCCCTACAAGTAATCAATTTATTGGTTGGACTAACAACTTATTAGCTGACCCAAAGCTGAATTTGTTCAGTTATTTTATAACTTATTAACGACAAACAAAATATATGGTTACACAAACACCTTTCAAGAATGCATTTTTAGAATCCACCACTGGATAGTCACTGATAATGATAACTTAATTATAGGGTTAAAGGTTCTGCGAAGTTACACCTCGAAACTTGAGAATATCATTTTACTAGTAAGCAAGCTTTGAAGCAATTCATTAACTCATCTGAATTCTTCTTTAATTTGAATAGCCTTTTCCTTCTAATGGTTATTTTATCCGTTGGTAATTCAACTAAATCCCACGTGTCATTATCTCGTAATGCTTTGTACTTTGCCATTAATGCAACTTGCGAGTCATGATGCTATAGCGTATCATGCACATTAGTAGGAAATATTGTATAATGTATCTAATACACTTTGGGTTTGGGGATTTCAAACTTACTTCTGGTAATCTAAGAATGAGCGTTACTTGCAAGAGGTGAAGTAGCTATTGATTGTGACACATTCGTGTCCTGGGATCCTCCTCAATAGGTTCAACAATAGCAGGTTCCTATAGAGATATTGATGAATCCAGTTGGACTTCCTCACTAGGTTCGCCAACAACTGCAGGTAATGAACTCTCATAAGTTCCTTCAATTGCAGTAAGAACATTCTCATAAAATGTATCAGTAACAACAACTACTAATGGTGCTTGATTCCCTGGTGTGGTCAAACTCATATCGGAAGTAGAGGATGATAGCATCGATAACAAGGATGATTGAAAAAACTGTGACTTAGCGCCTGAGGTTGATGTATGAGCGTCAAATAGAAATACTACCTCATCAAACATCACATATCTACTAACAAACATTCTTCCACTGGTTTCTAGACATTGGTACCTATGTTGTTTAGGTGAATAACTTAAGAGCACACAAGGTTTATATCTAAAGTCGAATTTATGCTTGTTATAGGGTCATAAGTATGGATAACATTTGTAACTAAACAATCTAAGATGCTTGTAATCTGGTGTGTGGCCCGTGAATAACTAATGAAGTAACAGTCTGACCAATGTTTTTGAAGGTAACCTACTGTCGACACCATTTTTTCGCCCGGGCGGGGAAAAACTTAATACGACTTGGGGGTTTTCTTTTGAAAAGGTTTTGAAATGTTTTGGAGTCGTCATCGACCTTTTGAGTTAGGTAGTTCGAATACCTAAAAATTTTCTTTTAAAAGAATTTTTAAGAAAACATCATTTTAAAAGATAAATCAGTCTGCTTGTAACAGAGATTCATTCTTTTTGAAATAAAAAAGAGGTTCGGGGATCGATTACATGTGAGGAAGGATAAACACCCCCACAATGCCCAAAATTCGTACCCCATTGATTATAAATTGTCTTTAATAGTGGAAATCTAAGAAATCAAATATAAATTTAAGTTACGATCCTATTATTCCAAATTCAACTATGCAATTTTTATTTAACGAAAAATTCTAAGGATAAATAGAAAATATTCTAATATTTTCAATCGAAGAGAAAATAATCCCTAAAATACTTTAAAACGAATATTTCTCTTTCAAACTGAAATAAAAAGAATATAAGAATTTCTCATAAGAATTCGAGATTAAAATAATTTGATTCAACCAAATAAAAACCAATTAATCCAAATTACAGATTTAATTCGAAAAGATAAGGGATGTTCAATTATTTAAAAATATCTAGAGTAAATCTGTAATATAAATTAGACTAATTATCTCGATAAGTTTAAATAGAAGAACATTCCCTTTTCCCTTTAATCTTGATTTAATTTAAGCATACTTGATTATTTTAGGTTATTCTAGTGGTTTATTTATTTATTTTAAAACATCGGAAAAAGACATCTAGTTACTTTAAGACCGCCCCTTCATAATATTTTAAAATAAATAAATATTACCCTTAATCTAATTATGTAATCGGTTGAGTTATGCTTATGAGGCTTTTGTATATATTCATGTGACAAAAATGAAACGGACAGAAAATAAAGTGCAATAATCAAAGGACTAACTTTAAAGAAATTAAAATTAAAGACAAAAATTTAAAAACTACTGAATATGAAAGGACTAAATTAAAATAAATTAAAATGTAAAGCTGAAATTAAAACATAAATTAAAAGGACAAACATGAAAGAAATAAATAAAAATAGCACCAAATTGTATTAAAAATAAATAACAAAAAACATGAATGACCAAAATATAATCAACAAAAACCAACATGCAAAATTAAAATATAACAAAATGCAAATATGACTGAAATGTAAACAAATAAATATGCATGTCCAAAATTAAAATAAAATAAAGTGCAAGTGTGACCAAAACATAAACAAAATGACATTAATATGCAAAATTCGAAACAATAAAAAAACAAGTGAACTAGTGAATAAAACAAAAGAAACAGAAAGTAAAATGTCAAAATTAAAACAAATAAAGCAGAGAATATAACATGTTAGTGACTAAATTGAAACAAATGCAAAAATAGGATCTCAAAATCAAATGATAAAATAAATGATGAAATGGTGGCTAAATTAAAATAAATACAAACAAAGTGTCATAAATAACATAAAATAAAATACAAAAATGACCAAAATAAAACAAAACGTAATATGGAGCTTAAATCAAAACAAACAATAAAAAATGAATCTCGTGACCTAAACATAAAACATGAGAAACATATAGGGACTAAAATGAAAATAACCCCAATAATATATAACAGGCATAGAAAATGGGAAAACTACAAAATCAATCCCTTTAGGTGACCATTTTATAAAACACGCCAAACTTAGGAGGATTTAAAGTGTAATTTCACCCTAAAGTTTTCTTATAAATACCATTTTCTTTTCTTTTTTCTTTTTTCTTTTTCATTTTTTATTTTAAATTTGATTTTAGAGGGAGAGGGTCTCCACTCTCTCTAGAAAATCAGTGAGCATCTGGTGGTACCTTTTCTGGTCGCCGTGTTGACCGTCGCCGTCATCACCGTTGGTGGTCGATGGCCACCAAATTACACCAGGAGCTCCGTCTCGGCCTCCCCGTCTAAGATATAGGGTTCGTTTTACGAGAGGAGGCACCGTTCATCGCAAAATAGTCGAAGATCGTTCGGCTTTCTTCTATCCGATCTGCCGACGTCCACCGTTGGATAGCCACCATTTTTCAGAATGTTGGTCGTGGTGGTTTGCTCTCCATCTTCACTATTTGGATCGTTGAGATGAGGCCCTGACAGCCAATGAAACTCCGGCCGAACGTAAGAAACTCTTTTTAGTCTTTCGTTTGTTTTTATTTTCGATTTTGTTCTTTGTTGCGTAAGAAAGTAAAGAAAAAAAGAATTCTCAAACTTTTTTTTGTTTTTATTGTTGATCGAATAAAGGGAGGAAGATCCTCCATTTACATTATTTTTAAAAAATCCCTGGATCCCCCTATATTTTTTACCGAAAAAAATAGGAACCCGATAGCCCTCTTTCCTTCCCCTTTCTGATTCGGTTCCCCCTTTTATCTTCTGCCTCCTTAGATTTATGATGGCTTTTTGGTGATGATGATAGACTTAACATAGGGTTGATGATGAGTGATGAGTGTGTTGCAGGCGCAGAGGCATTAGAGCAGAGGAGCAAGCGGCGGTGGCAGGGTATGACCCTTTTCACAATTAATTTATGCAATATATTTTTTTGGTAAAAAATTGGTGCATACAACTTCCCCTCTTTGCTCGTTGCTGTGGAACATGAATTGAGCAAAGACATAAAGTACCAATTTTTATCAATTCGGCCCATCAGTAAAACTTCGAGCTCCAAGTTTTTCTCATCGAGTGAGTTCTTATCATTATGAACTCTTCATTGGGGATATTGATACCTCGAATGCGGTGTTGTTGATTCAACTCCATATATAACATCCTCAATACCGAGTTAGTAATTAAATTGTAAAACTTAAGAAGTTTGTGACTAAAGTAGAATAATTGAATAGTTCAAGGACTTATATGGGAAATGTTATGTAGGATCAAATTATAAAGAAGGAAGAATTGAAGGACAAAATGGTAATTGTCAAGGAATAATTAAATTGTTATGGTTATATATATATAACCCACGTGGAATGAAGAGGGAAGCACACCAAAGTTTCCAGAGTTTTCCTTTCTTCATCTTTCTTCATACGTGAGAACCAAGCCAAAGGTGAGATTTATTGTTAGTTAATTCTTGATGAATTTAAGGTTGGTTTATGATCATTAGATGATAACTAAGCTTAAGGAAAGCTTAAGTTATCTTAAAATCAAAAGATGATGGAGTTAGGAGAGATTAAAGATTAGGAGTTCTTGAATGAAATTTTGGAATAGAGTTCATAGCTAGAATTGGAAGTTAAATTTAACTTGTCATCAATCTAATTAAGACGTATGAAGTGTTAGAATTGGAATTAGAACATGTTGAAAAGTTGGTATAATTCTTGAATTACTTATGGAGGATATGATTTTGAGGTTAAAGAGGTGATTAATGAGTAGAAATGAGTTTGAGTATGAGTAGGTGAGTTAAGAATATGTGAAGGGATGAAATATGAAGTGTTTGAGCTGAAATGAAGTGATTTTCGTGCTTAAAATGTGATTTTCTGGGCTAGGGGTATTGATACCCATTCAACAGGTACCGATACCTCAAGAGTAAAATTCAGGAAGATATTTAAAAAGGTACCGATACCTTAAGGATGGTATCGATACCCCCTTGAAATGAAAAATTTCGAATGTAATTTGGGTATCGATACCTAGGCAGTGTACCGATACCCCAGTTGAGGGATGTATCGATACCCTATAGAGGGTACCGATACCTACTTTAGATAAGAGATAAAATTTTCCTTTCTTTTAGTATAAGAAATGAAAGATTAGAGTGTATCAATTAGAATACTGATATGGATCCATGTATGATTATATAGATACTAAACGTAACCCTGTTCTAAAACAATCAAAGAATTAGAAACGGTCGAGAGAGAGAAAGTGCTAGAATCAAGCAAGGCTAAGGTGAGTGCATACTATAAATATAGTTCAATGGAAATAAGGCTTGTGATAAGTCTATTTCCTATATTTGATTTCATGCTTTCATTTTTATATATATACATGCATATATTATGGATATAATGAGTATTTGCATAAATCTTAAATGCTTTAACATGATATTATATGAATGTATGCAAATATAAGAGAATCAATCCAGGTATGTGAAATAAGGAAAGTGATCATATGTGTATATGTGAAGTGAATTATGTGTTTACACAAGAAGTGATAAAAGAGATATGAAAATGAGAATTGTATTCATATTTAAGCCCATGTTATATAATACGAGAGCTGTATGTATAATTGACATGCCAAGAATCGAGGGATTATCAGTGGTCCTTCGAGACATAGTGGTCATTCAGGACATAATGGTCATTCAGGACATAGTGGTCATTCGGGACAAATATTCAATGCCCCTAGTGGAAATTTATTCGAGCTGTGGTGACAACATTTATGCATAACCTCAGTGTACTCACGTACCTCCTATTCTCAATAATGTATATGGGCATCCAAAGATAAATTGAATGAATACTCTTACGAATAATAAGTATTAATAGATGTTATTTTGCTAATAGAATGATATGGTTGTGTATTAATAGATGTATGAATATGATAGTTCTAGAAGTGAATCGGGAGATAATAGGCCCTCTGAAAGCAGTAATTCAGCTGTCCTGGTTAGGCAAGGTGAAGAACATGCACCTTCTGGAGTGCCTGTAGGTGATCAAAATGTGTTCTTTAGGACGCTGGACGCGGTATTGGCACGTTTCCAACCTCCTGCTACTTCAACTTTGAGAATGAATGTTTCGAAGGATTTAAAGGGTTTAGGAGCTCCAGAGTTTAAAGGTGAAGCCGAAGAAGGTCCTGTTGCTGTGGACCTTTGGCCAAATGAAGTGAAAATTATGTTGGATTGACTTCATTGTTCTAATTTAGAGAAGCTGGATGGAGTGGTTTCCTTGCTTAGAGGGCAAGCCAAAATTTGGTGGACCAACATTACATTGAGGATGTCTGGTGATCAAGTAATTTGGTCCTTATTTTTAGAAAAATTCAAGCATAAATACATAGGAGATCAATTTATCCTACAGATGAAACAAGAGTTCATGAATCTGAAGCAATGGAATCACACCATATATGAATACGAATGTGAGTATAATAAGTTGAGCCGTTTTTCTGCCGGCCTATTCATACAGAGAATGATGCTTTTGACTGGTTCGTGGAAGGTCTACGTCCAAGACTGAAAGAAATGCTAATTGTGTTGAACTTGTCTTCATTTCAAGAAGTGGTGAATCGTGCCAAAGCTCTGGAAAGAGCTCAGAATGAGAGGTTTGGAGATCTCAGAGCTCAGACATCTAAACGAACGGATACTTCTTCAAGTTCTGCACCCTCAAAAGGGGCAGAGATGCTGGTTCTCGACCCCAAGCTAAATCAGAGTCAATGACATCCTCCGCTAGAGGATCGAATCTGATGAGAGGCCGACAAACTCAGTCAACAGGATCTGGAACTGGAGATCTAACCAGGGAGAAGTCAGACAATGTCCACATTGTGGAAGAAATCACTCGGGGATATACAAAATGGTTTTTGGAGCCTGCTTTAAATGTGGGGACACCGAGTATTTTGTTCGAGATTGCCCCATGATAGCCGGTGAATCTGCGTAGCCAGAGAGGTATGCTTCTGCTACTCATAGGGGAAGAGGTAGAGATAGATGAAGGAGTCAGCCAAAGTCCTCTGCTCAATAAGAGATACGCTCCACAGCTTGAGTGTATAATCTCAAGACCAATGAAGATCGAGATGACCCAGAGATAATAGCAGGTATCTTTCAATTGTATGGCAAGAATGTTTTTATCTTGATTGATTCGGGGTCTATTTATTCTTACATTAGCAGTAAGTTAGTGAGGGAATTGAACATTCAGTTAAAAGATACTAGCGATGAGGTGATAGTGACTAATCCGTTAGGGCACAGTGCTCGGGTAAATATGGTGTCTCCAGGGTGTCCCATACAGGTTCAGGGAATTGAATTCCATGCTAATCTGATGGAATTACATTTTGACGAATTCAAAGTGATACTGGAATAGATTGGTTATATCGTTATTACGCTAATGTTAACTGTAGACTGAAAAGAGTGGCGTTGAAAAGTCCAGCAGGTGTAGAAGTCATTGTATTTAGTGAAGGATAGAATCTATTGGCAAATGTAATCTCAATGATGTTGGCAAAGAAGTTACTGCTACAGGGATGTTAAGGGTTTATTGCTAATGTGTTGGATGTTAGAACCAAGGAGAAAGGAACTGAAGAAATTTCTATAGTCAAAGTGTTTCCCGATGTATTTCCTGCAGAGTTATCGGGTTTAACTCTGGATAGAGATGTAGAATTTCAGATTGAGATAATATCGGGAACATCACCTATTGCAATGGCACCATACAGAATGGCTCCAACAGAGTTGCAAGAATTAAAGATTCAATTAGAGGAGTTACTGGACAAAGGATTTATTAGACCAAGTGCATCGCCTTGGGGAGCTCCAGTTCTATTTGTTAAGAAGAATGATGGTTCAATGCGTCTCTACATTGATTATAGGCAGCTCAACAAGGTGACCAACAAGAACAAGTATCCCCTCCCCCGAATTGATGATTTGTTCGATTAGTTAAAGGGAGCTTCAATGTTCTTAAAGATTGATTTACGTTCCAGTTATCATCAATTAAAGATCCAAGAGAAATATATTCCGAAAACATCTTTTCGAACAAGATATAGACATTATGAATTCATAGTGATGCCATTTGGAGTAACCAATGCACCTGCTACTTTCATGGATCTTATAAATAGAATATTCTAACCCTATTTGGATCAGTTCGTAGTGGTGTTCATTAATGATATTTTAGTGTATTCGAAGTCTGAAGAAGAGCATAATTCACGCTTTAAAATAGTTTTGCATATTTTGCGAGAAAAGAAGCTTTATGCTAAACTCTCTAAATGTGAATTCTGGTTGAATGAAGTGACATTCCTTGGACATGTAATTTCTGCAGAAGGAATTCGAGTGGATCCTCAAAAGATTAAAGCCATTATGGAGTGGAAAGTTCCAAAGAATGTGTCAGAAGTTTGTAGTTTTCTGGGGTTAGCTGGTTATTATCGGAGATTCGTTAAAAACTTTTCGATGGTAGCTTTACCCCTAACTAAGTTATTAAGGAAAGAGGTGAAATTTGTGTAGACTCTGAAGTGCCAAGAGAGTTTTGAAAGGTTAAAGAATATCTTGACAGAAACTCCAATCTTGGTTCAACCCGAATCTGGCAAGAATTTCGTAGTATATAGTGATGCGTCCCATAACGGTTTGGGATGCGTATTGATGCAAGAGGGGTAAAGTGATGGCTTATGCATCGAGATAATTAAAACCGCATGAGAAGAATTATCCAACACACGATCTGGAGATGGCTGCAGTAGTGTTCGCTTTTAAGATCTGGCGTCATTACTTGTATGGTGAAAGATGCTACTTGTATATGGATCATAAGTGTTTGAAATAATTGATGACTCATAAGGAGTTGAATTTAAGACAAAGAAGATGGGTGGATTTTCTTAAAGATTATGATGTAGTGATTGATTTCCATCCGGGAAAAGCAAATGTGGTAGCGGATGCCTTAAGTCGAAAAACGTTTATAGCCTTGCGAGCTTTAGATGCCAGACTATCGCTAAGTGGAGACGGTGCTATATGTGCGGAGTTAACCCTTAAGCCATCATGGCTAGATCAGATTAACGATTTGCAAAGTAAAGATGAAAAACGTTTAAGAAGGTTGCAGTAAATAAAGAATGGAGAATTTATGGATTATGAGACTAAAGCTGATGAGAACTTATATTATCGAGGGAGGCTAGTGATTCCAGATGATGATGAGTTAAAGAATGATCTATTAACGGAAGCTCACTGTAGTCCATTGACGATGCACCCAGGACGAAACAAAATGTATATGGACCTCAAGAATCGACATTGGTGGTCTAGAATGAAGAGAAACAGTACGAAATTCGTATCCAAGTGCTTGATTTGTCAGCAAGTCAAATCTGAGCATCAGGTTCCGTCAGGACTATTGCAACCAATATCTATTCCTCATTAGAAATGGGAAAATGTGACAATAGATTTTGTAACGGGGTTGCCTTTAACTCCTAACAAAAGAGATTCAATCTGGGTGATCATAGATAGATTGACTAAGTCAGCCCATTTTATTCCGGTTCGATCTGATTTCTCCATGGATAAATATGCCAAGTTGTATATTAGGGAAATTATACGATTGCATGGTGTACCTGTTTCCATAGTTTCTTATCGAGATTCTCGATTTACTTCGAGATTTTGGAAGACGTTGCATGGAGCGTTAGGAACTCGACTGGACTTCAGCATAACATTTCATCCTCAAACAGATGGATAGTCTGAACGAACTATCCAAATTCTGGAGGATATCCTGAGAGCTTGTGTAATAGAATTCAAGGGATCGTGGGAAAGGAATTTTCCACTTGCTGAATTTGCGTAAAACAATAGTTATCAATCAAGCATCAAAATGGCGCCCTATAAAGCTCTTTATGGAAGAAGATGTCGTACACCCCTGAATTGGTTCGAGCTTAAAGATAGAGAAGTCCTCGGTCCCGAGTTGATTCAGGAAGTAGAAGAAAAGGTCTAAGTGATTCAGAGTAATCTCAAAGCAGCGGCTGATCGACAGAAGTCTTATGCAGATATAAAGAGGAAGGAGATAGAATATCATATTGGGGACAAAGTGTTTTTAAAAGTATCTCATTGGAAGAAGGTTTTGAGGTTTGGACGTAAAGGAAAGCTTAGTCCCAGGTTTATTGGACCTTATGAGATCATTAAGAGAGTTGGACCAGTGGCATATCAATTAGCTTTGCCACCTGAAATGGAGAAGATACACGATGTATTTCATGTCTCAATGCTTTGGAAGTATTGACCTGATCCATCTCATATCATGTCACCAGAAGAGATTGAGGTTCAACCTGACTTAACTTATGAGGAAGAACCGGTCCAAATCTTAGCTCACGAGGTTAATCAATTAAGGAACAAGACTATTCCATTGGTCAAAGTCTTGTGGAGGAATCACAAGGTAGAGGAAGCAACGTAGGAGCGTGAAAAGGACATGAGGAATCAGTACCCCTATCTCTTTGCGTAATGAAAATTCAAGGACGAATTTTATTAAGGAGGGAGATTTATAACATTCTCAATACCGGGTTAGTGATTAAATTGTAAAACTTAAGAAGTTTGTGACTAAAGTAGAATAATTGAATAGTTCAAGGACTTATATGGGAAATATTGTGTAAGATCAAATTATAAAATTTAAGGAATTGAAGGACAAAATGGTAATTAGAAAGGAATAATTAAATTGTTATGGTTATATATATAACCCACGTGGAATGAAGAGGGAAGCACACCAAAGTTTCCAGAGTTCTCTTCTTTTTTCATACGTGAGAACCAAGCCAAAGATGAGATTTCTTGTTAGTTAATTTCTTGATGAATTTAAGGTTGGTTTATGATTATTAAATGATAACTAAGCTTAAAGAAAACTTAAGTTATCTTAAAATCAAAAGATGATGGAGTTAGGAGAGATTAAAGATTAGGAGTTCTTGAATGAAATTTAGGAATAGAGTTCATAGCTAGAATTGGAAGTTAAATTTGACTTGTCATCAATCTAATTAAGACGTATGAAGTGTTAGAATTGGAATTAGAACATGTTGCAAAGTTGGTGTAGTCCTTGAATTACATATGGAGGATAGCATTTTGAGGTTAAAGAGGGGATTAATAAGTAGAAATGAGTTTGAGTATGAGTAGGTTAGTTAGAAATATGTAAAAGGATGAAATATGAAGTGTTTGAGCTGAAATGAATTGATTTTTGTGCTTAAAATGTGATTTTCTGGGCTAGGGGTATCGATACCCATTCAATAGGTACCGATACCTCAAGAGTAAAATTCAGGAATATATTCAAAGGGTACCGATACCTTAAGGATGGTATCGATACCCCCTTGAAACGAAAAATTTTGAATGTAATTTGGGTATCGATACCTAGGCAGTGTACCGATACCCCAGTTGAGGGATGTATCGATACCCTATAGAGGGTATCGATACCTACTTTAGATAAGATATGAAATTTACCTTTCTTTCAGTCTAAGAAATGAAAGATTAGAGTATATCAATTAGAATACTAATATGGATCCATGTATGATTATGTAGATACTAAACGTAACCCTGTTTCAAAACAATCGAATAATTAGAAACGATCGAGAGAGAGAAAGTGCTAGAATCAAGCAAGGCTAAGGTGAGTGCATACTATAAATATAGTTCAATGGAAATAAGACTTGTGATAAGTCTATTTCCTATATTTGATTTCATGCTTTAATTTTTATATATATACATGCATATGTTATGGATATAGTGAGTATTTGCATAATTCTTAAATGCTTTAACATGATATTATATGAATGTATGCAAATATAAGAGAATCAATCCATGTATGTGAAATAAGGAAAGTGATCATATGTGTATATGTGAAGTGAATTATGTGTTTACACAAGAAGTGATAAAAGAGAAATGAAAATGAGAATTGTATTCATATTTAAGCCCATGTTATATAATATGAGAGTTGTAGGTATAATTGGTATGCTAAGAGTCGAGGGATTATCAGTGGTCCTTCAGAACATAGTGGTCATTCGGAACATAGTGGTCATTCAGGACAAATATTCAGTGCCCCTAGTGGGAGTTTATTCGAGCTGTGGTGACAGTATTCATGCACAAACTCATAGTACTCACCTACCTCCTGTTCTCAATAATGTACATAGGCATCCAAAGATAAATTGAATGAAAACGCTTATGAGAAATTAAAGTTCATATGTGCATATCATAATAATATATGTTATAGTTTAGTAGATACATGTAAATTGTAATGTTATGATTAATTGATAGTAGTGCATGTTCATTAATTTATCATTATATGTTCATTTATGCCTCACTAAGTCTGTGACTTAGCGTGTAAGTGGTTTACACGTAGGTACCAAGAAACAAGAAGATCAGACTTAGGAGTTGTAAGGACATCATCCCTACTAGAAGATCAAATCAGAAGTAACTAACAAAGTAAGTATTTTGTTGTATACAGTGTGTTGATATGTAAACAATTTGTGAGTTACGAATGCTCTGATCGATTTTGTATTATTTTGGTCAACTTATGTAAGTTAACAACTTTAATTTTAATGAAAGTTTAAAATTTCCCTGATTTTCTTTAAGATTTAAAGTTTGAAAAATCAATGTGGCACCTCGGACTCGTATTCAGGTCGGGTATGGGTTGGGGGTGTTACACCATATACGATGAACATAACTAAGGTTGAATAGGTTATTCTCAATATGAACTTCTTTTCCTTCATCGAATGAATTATTCTCATTATGAACTCTCCACTGGAAATGTTGATCCCTCAAGCGAGGTGTTGCTAATTCAACTCCATATGCGATGAATTGAGCTATAGGTTAAACAAACTCTTCTCATTAAAACTTCTTCTCCTTTATCGGATGAATTCTTCTCATGATGAACTCTCCATTTGAAATGTTGATCCCTCAAGCGAGGTGTTGCTGATTCAACTCCATATACATTTAATCGAGCTATAGGTCGAATAAGCTCTTCTCATTATGAACTTCTTCTCCTTTATCGGACGAGTTCTTCTCATTATGAACTCTCCATTTGAAATGTTGATCCCTCGAGTGAGGTGTTGCTGATTCAACTCCATATGTGATGAATCAAGCTAAGGTTGAACAAGTTCTTCTCATTATGAATTTCTTCTCCCTTTGTCTGATGAGTTCTTCTCATTATGAGCTCTCCATTTGAAATTTTGATCGGTTCATCTTCTCTTTGAAATTTTTTAAACATGCAAAAGATTATCATGTGTCAGTGATTTGGTGTTTGAAGTACCCAAAGATATTGATTCAAAGGTCTTCGAATTTTGTTAAGATCGACCGATTCTTTGTTAAATTCGCGAAATGAATCTTTGTTAGCTCTTTGAAATCCTTAATGTTGCAAATTGTTGATTTTTGTCCTTGTTGGGTCCATTTTGAAAACGAAACTGCTCATTCTCCTTAAAGTTGCCTAGAAAAGTCAAGTTGGAAGAAATGCATAATTGAAAATGTTTCTAGGGAAAAATCTTAAGAAAGACTCATGAGACATCCCATAAAAACAGTCCTAAGAAGAACTCAAACAATTCTCTAGAAAAATCATCCTAAGAATGATAAAATAATTTTTCAAAATAGACTTTATAGGTATCCTCATGAGAGGAAAATAAAAAATTTTCATGTGTATGAAATGATGAAATTTATGATGCGATTATGCAAATTCATGTATGAATGCATGTTTTCTTGATATGTTGGAAATAGTTGCAAGAGCATGCTTTATTCTTTTCCCGGTTTGATTGTCTTCTTTATCTGCCGTACCTGAGTGTATTCTTGAGAATCTTGACTTGTGAATGGGCGCATCTTGCCCCAGTAAAAAAAATTCTTTTGATAAATTTAGCTTTTTCAAAAATATTCATTTATAGTTATCCAAAAACCCCTGAACTTATGCTTAGGTTATTTTAAAAATTCATTTAAAAACATCATGAAACCCCTGAAAATTAGGCTTAATTTCTAAAAATATTTCTTTTTCAGTTGTCATTAAGGAACCCCTAAAAATTAAGCTTAGCTTCCTTTAAAAATTATTTGGAGATAATCGTCAAAAAACCCCTGAAAATTAGGGTTAGTTTTTAAAAACTCATTTGAAAACATCATGCCCGAAAGTCTTGTGGATGACCCGAAGGACTTATCATCTTACTCGAAAGACTTACAGATGACCCGAATGATTTAAGCATCATTCTCGAAAGACTTACTGATGGCCCAAAGGACTTACTCATCATGCTCAAAAGATTTACTGATGGCCCGAAGGACTTATACTGATTCGAAGTGTTGTGAATCAAGCAATAGGAAATGTTAATTCCTCTGGTGGGGTTTTGATGATTCAAAGTGTTGTGAATCGAGCAAAGGAAATGTTGAAAACATCCTGTCCTAAGGTCTTGTGGATGGCCTGAAGGACTTACACATTATGCTCGAAAGACTTACCGATGGCCCGAAAAACTTACACATCATGCTCGAAAGACTTACTGATGACCCGAATGACTTACTCATTAAGAAAACCTTGAAAATCAAACTTAGTTTCTTAGCTGTCAAGGAACCCCTAAAAATTAGGCTTAGTTTCCTTTTAAAAACTCATTGAAAATCATCATCAAGAAACATCTGAAAATCAGGCTTAGTTTCTAAAAATCTTTTGAAAACATCAAGAAATCCCTAAAAACTAGGCTTAATTTCTTTGAAATTCATTTGAAAACATCGAGAAACCCCTGAAAATCAGGCTTAGTTTCTAAAAATATTTTGTTTCAAGCGAGATAAAATCTTCTGCTTCGAATTAAACTATCTCAAGCGAGATAAAATTCGTTTCAAGGGAAACTATCTCAAACAAGATAAATTTGTTTCAAGAGAAACTGTCTCAAGGGAGACAAAATTTGTTTCAAGGGAAACTGTCTCAAGGGAGACAAAATTTGTTTCAAGGGAAACTGTCTCAAGAGAGATAAAACTTTGTTTCAAGGGAAACTATCTCAAGGGAGACAAAATTTGTTTCAAGGGAAACTGTCTCAAGAGAGATAAAATTTGTTTTGAGTAGAAACTGTCATAAGAGAGACAAAATTTGTTTTGAGTAAAAAAATTTCTCAAGGGAGACAAAATTGTGTTTCTTAGAGAAAAACAATCTCAAGTGAGATTAATTTTGTTTTAAGGAAAATCATCTTCAGGGAGACAAAATTTGTTCTTAGGAAAACTATCTCATGTGAGATCAATTTTGTTTTAAATATTTCAAAATTTTGGGAGAATGTCTCATACGAGACGATGTTTGTTTTAAGAGAAAAATGTCTCAAGTGAAACAAAATTTGTTTTTAAGAAAAATAACTTTGAAATTTGTGTTTTGAAGGAAAATGTCTCAAGTGAGACGAAATTTTTTTAAAGAGGAAAATGTCTCAAGTGGGAAATTTTTTTGTTTTTAAGAAAAACAACTTTGAAATTTGTGTTCTGAAGGAAAATGTCTCAAGTGAGACGAAATTTGTTTTAAGAGAAAAATGTCTCAAGTGAGACGAAATTTGTTTTTAAGAAAACAATGTCCTAGAGAGAGAACATTTTGTTTCGAGAGAAACAACACCCAAAGAGATAGAGAGTCTGCTTGTTCCTGCACGTTGAGGAAATGTCTTCAGAAAATCTAATTGTTGACTTCAGGAAGTCAAATCTGTGGATTACATTATTGTTTCAGGTTGAAGACATCTGGTCATTTTTTGAGCTTTTATTTCCTAAAATATCGAAATGATGTATTTATGACTACCTATCTTGTATGTTTATGGGTGTCATTATGAAGTTTGTATTTTATGTGTTTGATGAATTATCGAATTTGTCCTCGAGAGAGGGGAAAATGTATTTAATGTACATGATGATGATTTTTTGATGCAAAGGCGCAAATTTTATATGTCATGTATGTATGTATGTATGTATGTTTTCTCGGTGGGAAGTAGAATGGTTACGAGAACAATCTTCATTTTATCCCTGGCTCAGTTTGTCTTTATTTCCACCAGGGTGTACTCTTGAAAACGTCGACTTGAGACAATTTATTTTCCTTGCCCCATCAAAATTTGCCCTATCAAAATTTGCCCCAAAAATTTGTCTTTCCCTTGCCCCATCTTCGATCTTGAGCTTCGGAGGGATATTCGTTGAATTCCAAGATATGCTTCCAGAGAGATTATCTTGTTTGAAAATGTTTTTCTTCCTTTGAATTTTCAAAATTTTGAAAATTTTTGAAAATATTTTTTTTAAAAATTATCTTTTTCTAAGTTTCACAATTGAAACAAATCATAAAACAATAGTTCATTGAATATCAAAATAATCAACTACTCTTTAATCTTTGATAGCTGCAAACCTTTGACAAATATCAAAATTGAAAGGTTGGTTTTGAGGTTGGCAACCTAAATTATAAGGTTTGTTTCATTGATTCGTCCTTCGTGAAGATTATGTCATGCCCCTCTTTCTCGGCTTGGCATTTTGATCGGAGGTGGACAAAATGTTGCAACTAGCATAGTCAATTGCTAGACTCTTTAGAACACTTTTGTTTCAGTTCTCTGAAATTTTCCATTTGTTCAAGCTTCGTAGGCTCCTATAGGAAAGGTAGGGCCGAAATATCGGTCTAAAAATGAGATTTCTGAGTGCTCGAGTGAGTTCGACTATAACAGGTGTTCCTCATCTCCCTTAATCCATATTCACCGACACTCCTTATTTAGTAAATTAGATTTAGTTTGCCATTATTTGGCTAGCAGAATTCAACTTTATTGTTCATATATATTATAATTGCCTTTGTTTGGCTAGCTGAAGGATTCATGTCATCACAAAGTCTTTGACCTGACAATCATAGTGGAGTAAACACCGAATTGCCAAGTACCTAATCAATTTCATGGTTTGAATGTAATCTATTCAGAAAGCTAGGGCTTTCAAGTTTCCTCTATAACCAATTGCTTTAGCAGGTATACACACACACACACACACACACACACACACACACACACACACACACACACACACACACACATATATATATATATATATATATATATATATATATATATATATATATATATATTCTGGGTATACAGATTCCATTTCTTAAGCTTGTCAAGGAGAATCTGTTATAGTCTCGGTGTTTGTTGTAGGTCAGAAAATCTCATCGTTAGAGTTCAAAATTCAAGCAACTGACCTAAATAGATTCACCTACTCGACCATTCCATCTATGAAGATCATGATCATCATTGAACGCCATTAACAGAAGTAGGAACCAATTAGCTTAGCAATCTCATGTGCAAGTTGCCCCATTTTGTCAGCTCCTAACACATACCGGAATGCCAAACCCTTGATTGACTTTGCATGTAAGGAGAAAACTAGATTGGTCCCTTCAAGAGAAGGGTATGAATTATGGTGTATCTGGAGTAGGATCAAGGGGTCCTTGTTTTGTTGGGGTTCAATCTTGTCATTTGTCAAAGATTTACAACCTCAATTATTAAAAAACTTTTAATTAAGATGATATTCAAGGAATTTCAAAATTAAAATTTGTTTATTGTTCATTTCTTAATAATGAAACATTTTATTTAAAATGTTCGAATGTCAAGTGACTTACAAATAATTAAATGTAGGAAAAAGAAAAACAAGTTCAAACAAGACAATGTGCGAATGCATCAAAAGTTTCTAGTGGCTGCAATGATTTTTCTCGGTTTGCATCAGAATTCCCCATTATTCCTCGAATGTCCATGCCCCCTTAATCAATTAAATACTGAACCTTGCCCACAATTCTCAGTGATGTGCTTTGATCTTTAGATGGTGATAACATCACGTCCATAGCTCTCTAACCTTTTCTAGGCACGAATGGGGTGACTTTAATTTACCTCAAAAGATTTCGTGGATTACTCCTAGTATCCGAGATTAATGCACGTTGTGATGCAATGTATATCATGCAATGTACGATGTATAGATGCTAATGCAAAGATACTCATGCAAATACCAAGATGCAAAAATGGGAATACAAAATGTAAAATGTAAATGTAACAAAGGAATTGATCCCCAAAGTAATTTTCATGAAACAACTTCCAAAGAACACCCAATTTCTCAATACATTGAGGCAGATGGAAACTACAAATCACTTTATATTGCTCGATTTCATACATTTTCATCGAATGTGCAAGGAAACATTATTCTTTTATTTCCTGGCTTGATGGAAAATTCCAACACTTCGACTTCTTTTCCATAAATGCATTCGTTGAGTGACCATATGTGACTGACATCACCCACGATCTCGTATTGGTTATCGTTGTTGTTTGATGACTTCAATCATATTATTTCTTTTCGGCTAGTTGTATTAACATTGTCGTAGTACCCTTGAAAAACTTATTTTACTGCATCATTCGAGCTTCATATATTCCAGCTTGATGTACCTCTTCAGCCTTTTCCTAGAGCATCCTTTTGGACCATTGATGTGTTTTTGCATTTCTATTCTACCTCTTTGAGTTACATTGTCATATTGAAATCATTCTAATGTGACCATTAACTCGAGAATCAATACCTTCGATGACATGACATGTATGAAACATTTGTTAATTCCAAGGTAATTATCCTAGAACAACTTTCAAAGAACTCACAATATTCTAACATGTCAAAGCAGATAAAAAATATCTACCACTTCGTTTGTCATTGTCATTTTAAAAGCCTTCTAATTTTGATAAATACCTCGGGTAGTAACATCATGTTTATGCACAAAATAAAGCAACATGGCAAAGAAAAGATGTTAGCAAAGATAATAATCAAATAGAGAAAATGTATGTTAGTGAAATATGAAAATATTAAATTCAATTGGTAAATGAACCATAAAATACAGTGAATAAAACACATATAGGAAATTAAAACCCTAACCTCTTAATTTCTAGTTCATATGAATTTATTAAAAATAACCTATCGAATAAATTAAAAGAAGAAGGTTAGAGTTTATTTCTTCTTTGTGTACACTTATATGGGTACTTATGAACAAAGTTTCAACATGGTCTTAGATCGGGTGGGTTTCTACAGTTTACTATATGTAGAGTTCTGGTTCTAGGTGTAAAGGTACTCAAATTGTCCTTGTCAGTGCCCCCTTGGGCGAGCCATACCCTCAATCCTCACCCATTATAGGCTTAAGCGGATCGAGTTCAATTCGAGGGGGCATATTTCCCTATGCCTGACACAGAGTATAAATCCTCAGGAATACATACGGCATATGAACCTCGGAAGCTACTTGCTAGGTCTGACACGGAGAATAAATTCTCACAAAGACGTCATTTTCACTCCCACTTAAAGGAAGAGCTCGGGTATAGAGCTTATGTTATGCAATGCAAGTTTCGTGTGTGAGGAGAAATTCTCAAACCTTTGACAAACAACCACACAAAAATCAAACTAAAGCGAATCTAAAATTTCAATATCTGAAAATCAATCAAATATACATATTAGTATACAAGGATATAAAATTAAATAACGATTGAAAAGAATCAATTTAGGGCTTGATCCACTAAGTCCCTAGTGGAGTCGTCAAGTTGTCGACACCGTTTTTTCGCCCTGGCGGGGAAAAACTTAGTACGACTTGGGGTTTTCTTTTGAAAAGGATTTAAAATGTTTTGGAGTCACCATTGACCTTTTGATTTAGGTAGGTCGAATACCTAAAAAATTTCTTTTAAAAGAGTTTTTAAGAAAACATCATTTTAAAAGATAAATCAGTCTGCTTGTAACTAGAGATTCATTCTTTTTTAAATAAAAAAGGGGTTCGGGGATCGATTACGTGTTGGGAAGGATAAACACTCCCACAACGCCCAAAATTGGTACCCCATTGATTATAAATTGTCTTTAATAGTGGAAATCTAAGAAATCGATTATAAATTTAAGTTACGATCCTATTATTCCAAATTCAACCATGCAATTTTTTATATAACGAAATATTCTAAGGAGAAATAGAAAATATTCTAATATTTCCAATCGAAGAGAAAATAATCCCTAAAATTCTTTAGGAAGAATATTTATCTTTCAAACTGAAATAAAAAGAATATAATAATTTCTCCTAAAAATCCGAGATTAAAATAATTTGATTCAACCAAATAAAAACCAATTAATCCAATTTACAGATTTAATTCGAAAAGATAAGGGATGTTCAATTATTTAAAAATATCAAGAGTAAATCTCTAATATATATTAGATGAATTATCTCGACAAGTTTAAATAGAAGAACATTCTCTTTTCCCTTTAATCTTGATTTAATTTAAGCATACTCGATTATTTTAGGTTATTCTAGTGGGTTATTTATTTATTTTAAAAGGAAAATGACATATAGTTACTTTAAGACCGTCCCTTCTTAATATTTTAAAATAAATAAATACTACCCTTAATCTAATTATGTAATCGGTTGAGTTATGCTTATGAGGCTTTTGTATATATTCATGTGACAAAAATGAAATGAACAGAAAATAAAATGCAATAATCAAAGGACTAACTTTAAAGAAATTAAAATTAAAGACAAATTAAAAAACTACTGAATATGAAAGGACTAAATTAAAATGTAAAGCTGAAATTAAAACATAAATTAAAAGGACAAACATGAAAGAAATAAATAAAAATAGAACCAAATTGTATTAAAAATAAAAATAAAACGTGAATGAACAAAATATAATCAACAAAAACCAGCATGCAAAATTAAAATATAACAAAATGCAAATATGATTGGAATGTAAACAAATAAATCTGCATGTCCAAAATTAAAATAAAATAAAATGCAAGTGTGACCAAAACATAAACAAAATGACATTAATATGCAAAATTCGAAACAATAAAAAACAAGAGAATTAGTGACCAAAAGAAACAAAAAGTAAAATGTCAAAATTAAAACAAATAAAGCAGAGAATATAACATGTTAGTGACTAAATTGAAACAAATGCAAAAATAGGATCTCAGAATCAAATGGTAAAATAAATGATGAAATGGTGGCTAAATTAAAATAAATACAAACAAAGTGTCATAAATAACATAAAATAAAATACAGAAATGACCAAAATAAAATAAAACGTAATATGGAGCTTAAATCAAAACAAACAATAAAAACTAAATTTAGTGACCTAAACATAAAACACGAGAAACATACAGGGACTAAAATGAAAATAACCCCAAGAATATATAACATACATAAAAAATGGAAAACTACAGAAACGATCCATTTAGGTGACCATTTTACAAAACACACCAAACTTAGGGGGATTTAAAGTGTAATTTCCCCTAAAATTTTCCTATAAATACCATTTTTTTCTTTCTTTTTTTAATTTTAAATTTGATTTTAGAGAGAGAGGGTCTTCTATTTCTCTAGAAAATCGGTGAGCAACCGGTGGTACCTTTATCGGCAGTCGTGTCGACCGTCGCCGTCCATCGTAGTGCCGCCGTCCGCCGATGGCCACCAAATTACACTAAGAGATCTGTCTCGGCCTCTCCATCTCAGATCCGGGGTCCGTTTTGCGAGAGGAGGCATCGTTCATCGTGAAAAAGTCAAAGACCGTTTGGCTTTCTTCTCTCCGATCTGCCGCCGTCCACCGTTGGATCACCACCATGTTTTAGTATGTTGGTCGTGGTGGTTTGCTCTCCATCTTCACCGTTCGGATCTTTGAGATGAGGCCTTGGCCACTGACGAAGCTCCGGTAGAACGTAAGAAACTCTTTTTACTCTTTCGTTTGTTTTTATTTTCGATTTGATTCTTTGTTATGTAAGAAAGTAAAGAAAAAACAAGAATTCTCAAATTTTTTGTTTTTATTGCTGATCGAATAAAAGGAGGAAGATCCTCCATTTACATTGTTTTTAAAAAATCCCCAGAGCCCTCTACATTTTTTACCGAAAAAATAGGAACTCGAGAGCCCTCTTTCCCTCCCCTTTCTGATTCGATTACCCCTTTTATCTTCTACCTCCTTAGATTTATGATGGTTTTTTTGGTGATGATGATGGACTCAACATAGGGTTGATGATGGGTGATGAGTGTGTTGCAAGCGTAGGGGCATAGGAGCATGAGGCGGTGGTAGGGTATGGCCCTTTTCACAATTAATTTATGTAATATATATTTTTTGGTAAAGAATTGGTGCATTCACCTACTGATAAGAAAAACAGAGCTCAAAATTACATAAGACTAATACTTTAGAGGTATGTTCGCTTGTGCAAGAAGAGTTAAAATTGTATCTATAATGTTTTTTTTTCAACCAGATTATTTTAATGTGATGTATGTGGCTATGTGAATATGTTCTTAATACCAAATTGAGCTAACTTATTTTCAAGTGACTTGAATGCACCTTCTACATCATTTTGGATAACAATTATGGTAGAAAAAATGATTTTTGATAAGTGTACGAAACAACTCGAATGTACACAACATTATATTTATTTGTAACCAATTAGACTATGTATGTCATATTAACTTAAAAATAAAGTATAACTTGAAATCAAACAAAGTCAAAGATTTTATATAATCATTCGTGCATTCGATCACAATTCAAGACTTAAAGCATAGACAATCACAAAAGTCATAATACAAACCCCACACGACTGAAGAACTATCTAGATAATTTTAATCAAATTGAACTATTGAAATTCATAACATAATATGAATATCGGTATTGTATGAACAATATTAATTTCTTAAGCGGTATCAATACTGATTTGATATTTTATCCCTAATTCAAATTATAAGTATCAATACTAAGTTATGAGTATCGATACTAAGTTACGGTATCAATACTATAATAAGTAATATCAATATTGAAGACCAATATCAATACCAAAATGACACTCTATATTAAAAATTGTTTATACTACTGATACTTTTTCAGGTAGTATCGATAGATACCTCATACTGATTTGGTATCGATGCCACATGAAAAATATCGATACGAAATTCATCAGATAGTCTAAATATTTCTTTAATCTTATCTTAAACTATTCAAAATATCCTCCAAACATAATGCAACACCTAGCTAAGTTTAATGATATTAAAACATATTTCAAACTTGTCCACGCTAAACATGTTGATTTATCCACAACATGTACTTGTATCTTAGTTTATCAAAGGCTAAACATGTACACCCCATGCATGTATTTATCTTGTTTTCTATAAATTTAAACATGGATCATTGTCTTGCCCCTTTAACCATTAAATATCATACCCACGTCAAAACAAATATATATTGTTATTCTACCAATCGAAAGTTTATATAGAACTTTACACAAATTGTCACTCAAACTAAAATAATAATAATAATAACAACAACAACAACAACAACAACAACAATAATAATAATAATAATAATAATAATAATAATAATAATAATAATAATAATAATAATAATAAAACACATATATACACACACCATCTAGGAGGTTAGATAATTAACCTTTACATCGAGAATGAATCAAAGTTGACGCGTGACCTTCTAATACAATCCCAAACAAAATTACCGAGATCAAAATTTTATGGAGCAATTAAAATAATAGAATAAACTTACATAGCTTAATGAGGTAATCATGACATTAATGATAAAGGATGACAATATCTTCTACATATTTTTGATCATGTTATAACATATCACTGTATAGACAATGACACATCTATCATACTTATTAAGAAAGTACATCACTCAATAACATAAGTTAGCCCGATGGTTCTGTTGACAGTCATTTTCGTCCGAGCTGATATTATTATATTATTATTACTATTATTATATAATTATATATATTATATTAATATTATTATATTACAAATTATTACAAGCCCAATAAAATAGACCGGGGCCCAGTTACAAATGAAGACCCGAAGGTCCAGACCCGAGTCAGGCCCAATACAGACTTGGAAGCCCAGAACCAGTCAGACCCGGTCCAGGCCCAAGAACCCGAACTCAGCAGCTAGGGTTTCCACAACACGTCTCCAGCACTGCCAGCCTCCTCATCTGTTTGATCAAGGGGAAATGGAGGGTCAATATTTCTTCTAGAAGAAACCTTAGGGTATCATAACCCTAGGGCTATGTTCGGCCGACGATATACAACCGTCCAGGTACTCCAACCATCTGCTGCCAAGACGCCACCGGCTCGATGGAAGGCTCCAGAAGTAGCACGAGAACCGCACAGCTCACTACCCTATGGTGAGTCACCATTGTAGATCTGGTGACTCACCGGGTAGAGCCATCATTATGAATGACAATTGAGGCTTATAAAAGACCTAACCTGCAAGAGGAAATAACACACAACAACAACAAGAGCAAGCCAAAGAAACACAACAACAAACAACGATCCACAACCAGTAGAGTATTCGAAAGCATGAAAAAGGAAAGGAAAGATCATACCTTGCCGTCGCTTGAGGGCTTGGCAGTCCAAGGGGGCACCAAAAAAGGACAATTCGTCGACCCTTTTACCTTAGAGCCAAAAATTAGCATATAGTAAACCTAGAACTGGAGTCTAGTCAGAGCCAAACCCAAATGAGTCCTGTAAGCTTAGCATACAAGGAAAAGTACGTTGAGTCTTTTAATTTATTTAGTATTATTTTATTTTCTGAATAAATGCATGCAAACTAGAAATCATGCGGTTAGGTTATTTTTCCAAAACAAAGCATGGAACTAGAAAGCATGATGTTAGGATGTATATACAATATATAGAATTTTTTCTTTCCGTTAATTGGTACTAACCAATTTTCTTATCTTTGTCGATTTTAAAGTTACACATATTAATTTCTTTTGATTGCATTGCATAATCATGGCATAATAAAGGGTGTTGATTCGAGAGTGGTTATCAAAATCAAAGATTTTCATTATGGACAAAGGGTTTCATGATCAAGTAAACTATAACACAACCAATGAATGGCATCATGAGGGAACTCCGAGGATAGAAGAAATCAAAGATCGTATGTCTGTTGAAGAGCAAAAGGAGATACGAGAGATAAGAGAGCAAATGTCCAAGATGATAATAGAATATTTGTTTTGACCAATGAAAAAAAGACTCCAGCACAAAATGAGAGAGAGCTCAATGAACCTAATCCTACAATCTCATATATACAAAGGACTTCTGATCCTAACCAATGTAAGAAATTATGCACAGTTACCATCCGTACAAACAATTTGTCAGGAGACCCTAAGGAAATAATTGTAAAGGTTCTCAGAGATGAGAAGAAAGCATGCAATCAGAACTCATCATTGTTTAAGAGCCATTTCCCAAAAACTCAGGATCAATCCAAAACGAAAGGAGATTCTCATTTTGATGATATCCCTACATCATATAAGGAGTTTTATTAGCATCTACTAGAAGTAAGAGAAGTGGCTTCGCAATATGTAAGACCTTGGCAACCTCCTTATCCAAATTGGTATGTTGTTAATGTTCGTTGTGAATATCATGCCGACATTCAAGGATATTCCATGAAGAACTGCACGACTTTCAAACATCGAATCAAACTTCTCTTGGAGTATGGAATTTTATAGTACGAAGTAAAAGATCGACCTTGTTTGGTCACTGATTATCCTAGCAGGTTGATACCAAAGGTATTCAAAGGTAAGAGTATCAGTGGAGGCATCCAGAAGGAAAAAGATTTGTTGAAGAATGAGGCTCAAATACGTCATTTGAAAATTGAAAATGATAAACTAAGTGCAGAAATGGAAACCATGCGTGAGAATCTCCAAAGAATCAGTCAAGCCTTTCAAAAGGTTGGTTTAGGTAATACTCTGGAAGAGTGGATAACAGGGGTCACTAAACTGAAAAAGAATTGTAAGAAACAAGAAGATCGGGGCAAGAAGTGTTCTCATGATCTACGAGTTGCAGAAGAAATACGCGACACAACCGACATCAAGTTGGAAAGATACCATGCTGAAAATTGAATTTTGAATAAGGTCATAATCAAAATGCAGGATTAATATCATATCCATCAATGTGGAATTAAAGCTGAACTAAAAGACACTAAAGCCAAAAATAAGAAATTGATGACATTTTTGGATCATGTACAAGAACTTATTAACCATAAAGATTTCCTTACAAGGAAAAATGAACAGTATTGTTTACAAATCCAGGAATTGACATGTAAGCTGAAGGAAAAAGATAATTTCATAAAGGAAGTTGCTGCCCAAGCAAGCAATGTGGCTTGTAAACTGATTGATTTAGCTGGCTTTACGCAAGAGTTAAAGCAGGCTGATAACTCTACACCTGAGCATGAGTGGAAGTTAATTTGGTTTTTAAGGGAAATAGAGAAATTAGGAGTGAAAGTTATCCCTTATATGTAAAGTTTATTTGATGTATCGAAATTTTTGTGTTCAATAAAAGTTGTTTTAAAATAATCACTCTCGAATGATACCTTTTGCATACATACATTTGCATTGTACATTTTGCATTCTCATTTATACATTTTAGCATTTGCATCACATATATTTATTTGAGCATTGTTACATTCATTAATTATAAGAGCATGTAAATAATTCATGAAAGGTTTTGTAACAGTAAAACCGAGATCATTCATTTATATTACTGTGACATCATCATGGAAACAATGGGGCAATCTCATGAGAGATTACAAGATCAGCTACAAGAACAATTTGAAGGGTTACGTCAAGATACGAGTAATGAAACATTAAGATCTCTACAAGATGGATCAAATCATATGGTCCAAGTAATGGAAACTATGATTGCTAATGAAGAAGAGATGATCGTTAAAGAGCAACTGTGCTATCAGGTTAATGCATCGAGGATGATAACATACCTAGGGCATCTCACTCAAACATAAAGAATAACCTCATTAACTATGCACAATATGAGGAGGGATTCAAGCAGGTAGAGGAATCAATTAGAGCTATGAAAGGTGTTAATGCCTCCCAAGAAGAACTAGAAGTGAGATAACTTAGTTTGGTTCCAGATTTGGTTATTCCCCATAAATTCAGGATGTCTGATTTTGAAAAATATGATGGCACTAGTTATCCCCTAATCCACCTAATAATGTTTTGCAAAAAAAATGAAGGGTACCTAAATTTTGATGATTTGTTAATTCTATCCTTCCATGATAGTCTTGTTGGGCCAACAGTCGTATGGTACAATCATTTGGACTGAGAGCAGATTAAAAGATGGGTTGATTTAGCTGATGCATTTTTGGGACAATATCGACATGTTAAAGGTTTAGCTCCCAAATATAAGGATGTTCAAGAAATAAGGATGAAAGCCAATGAAATATTTAAAGGATATGCCTTAAGATGTAGAGGAGTGGCAACACAAGTTCAACCTCCCATGATAGAAGAAGAGATACCATATATGTTTCATGATTCCCTTCCAGCTCCTTTTTATGAGTTTATGATGGCAAATTCAACAAATGAATTTAAGCATCTGGTGATAAGTGTATAATTGATTGAAAATGCAGTCAGAGGAGGAAACTTAAAAGTCACATCCAAAAGCCCACCTGATCAAAAAGTAAAAGTTGATGATGTGAATTAATGTCACATCCAAAGTCCCCACAACCATAAAAGAAAATGAGCAATTAGTAGTTCAGGCCGACCAAAGAAAATCCCATGATCGAGAAATACTTTGGAGGTGTTCCAAATTTCTATCTCATATCTGTACCCTCATTTGACTAAGATTCAATACATTACATTGAGGCCAATGAAAGTGCCACCAAACCCTTCTGCTCATAGCTATGATCGAGATAGTGTTTTTGATTTCCACTTAGGGGTATCTGGGCATTCTACAGGAAATTGTAGGTCATTATTAAAGGAGATAGAGATGCTTATTGACAATAGGACATTGACATGAGAATTAGTGGAACAATGGATGACAAACTCAAGTGGGGCATCAAAGCATGATTAAGTCAACTGTCATCACATTGGATGAGTAATGGGGCATCCTGATTAAAAAAGAGATAATTTCACCAGTCATGGAACTTTATCTTATTTTGTAGCATCTTGTTTGGACATGTTTTTGTTCATTTCTCCACTTTTTTGTAATAAATAAATTTGTGTTGCTTTTAAGGTTATGAGCATTGAATCAATTTTGCAATCTTGCAGTTCTTTGAATATCATTGGATTAAAAACTCTTTATGGTTAGAGTTATACATCTTTGACAAAGTATCAAGATTGAACACCAGAAAAAAAAGGACCTTAACCTTACCTTAGATGAAATATACCCAAACTGTAACATCCCAAACTATGGGTTAGTGACTAAATGGTAAAGTTTCAGAAATTTGGTGATTAAAGTAGAAGAATGGATTAGTTCAATGATTTATCTGAAAATAAATCCTAAAAGTTGTTAGTAATTATTAAAGGATTTTAAGGGAAAGTGGTCATTTGACTTGGAAAGGATAAGATAATGATATATATGGGATACGATTGAGAGATTTCTCCAGAAACTCTCTTTTCTTCTTCTTCTTCCTCTCCTCCCGTATCTCCAAGCTCAAAGGTGAGTCTTCTACTTAGTAAATTATTTGTTAATTTTAAGATTGGGTTTTGATCATTAGATGATAACTAAGCTTAAGGAAAGCTTAAGTTATCTTAAGATCAAAAGATAAAGGAGATAGAGAAGATTAAAGATTAGAGGTTCTTGAATGAAATATTGGAATAGAGTTCATAACAAGAATTGAAAGTTGGATTTGACTTGTTATCAAAATAAGTAAGAGATATGAAGTAATAGAATTAGATTTAAAACATGTTGCAAAATTGATGTAATTATTAAATTAAATATGGAAGATAGGATTTTGAGGTTTAAGATGAAATAAATGAATATAGATTGGTTTAAGGATGTGTACTAGAGTTAAGAGTGAAAGAGGGGATTAAACATGAAGGATTTAATCCAAAATGAATGATTTTTGGGTTCAAAAAGAGGATTCTGAGCAGAGTGCATCGATGCATATTCATTGTGCATCGATGCATCAAGGTTAAAACCCAGAAATTTGTTTGAAGGTGTATCGATGCATTGGTAGTGCATCGATGCACTCTTTTAAAATAAATACATCGAATGCAATTAGTGCATCGATGCACTCTTTTAAAATAAATACATCGAATGCAATTAGTGCATCGATGCATAAGGCATGCATCGATGCATCCCAGTAATAATACAACATCGAATACATTTTATGCACCGATGCATCAGTAGTGCATCGATGCATACCTTCATTAAAAGATGAAATTGACTTTTCTCTTGGTCTAAAGAGTGAACCATTAGAGTATATTAGTTATGATACTGATATAGATCTATGTATGATTATGTAGATATAGAACGTGATCCCGTTCCGAATCAACTGAAGGATTATAATCGAATCAAAGCAAAGCTAAGGTGAGTGCAATTTAATTTGTACTTATATTATTGAATAAACATTTGGCTTGCGATGAGCCATTGATGGAGTTATTATGGTAAGAAGTAACTCCTCAAATGTTAATTGATTGGTGAGCAATGTTATGATTTGTGTGATTATGATCTATATAAGTTATATGGAAAGTATATGTGAAATAAGATATGAGTTTATATGAATATGTGATATGAATAAAGCTATAAGAAATGATTTATGTGAATACATGCATTTGTGATGCGTGTTATATGATATTAGATATATGTTTACACATACATATGGTATGTGACCGAAGAGAATGAACATGTGATTATAAGATCAATGATTACACGTACATTTGGTACGTGACTGAAAAGAAAAGATATATGTTCATAAGAGAAAGGATATGAATAAGTAAATTGAACTGTTATGAATGTTAATGCCCATGTTATGTGATAAGAGAGCTAGTGGTATAGTTGGCATGCCAAGGGTCGAGGGTTTACCTATGTTCTTCGGGACATATGGACTGTTTACCTATGTTCTTCGAGACATATGGATTGTTTACCTATGTTCTTCGGGACATATGGACTGTTTACCTACATTCTTCGGGATCTATGGACTGGTCCTTCGGGATGAATACTGAACTAAGGTTCGGTGCCCCATGAGGGAATTGATACGAGCTGTGGTGACAGCATTAGTGCACAACCTCAATGTACTCACATACCTTAAGTTCTCAAATGTATACATGGGCTAATGCAAGGGCTTTAAAGATAATAAATAACTTGTTATGATACTATATATATATGCTTTGTTGTGAAATGACATGGATACTCGATGGTGAGTATAAAAAGGTTCAATATATCCTTACGTGATAAAAAGAAATTAGTAATAATGATATGAGTACTGATAAGTATATTAATGATATACGTATAAGTATGCATTATGTTATATGAAATGGTTTGTGGTTTTATTATATGTGTTATATGTCTCACTAAGTCTATGACTTAGCGTGTAAGTGATTTACACGTAGGTATCATGGGCGAATAAAGAGATAATAACAAATACAATATATGTGATGTATATACTTTTGGTGATATGACATGTGTTGCCTGAATTATAATGATGTTGATAAAGATAATAATATACATGGGCAAGGCAATTGAAAGACAAATGAAAGTGAAAGTAATACAAGAAGGTATGTTGCATGTGTGTATGACATGATTATATATTGTTATCATGCAATATATATATGCATATTGAAATGTCATGATTCAATGGTATGAATGCACATTCATGAATTTATTGTTATATGTTTATTTATTGCCTCACTAAGTCAACGACTTAGCGTGTGATTGTTTCACACGTAGGTTTCGAGAAGAGTAAAGAGTAATGCGGAGCAAGACATGTCAGTTCTCCTTACCAAATGTCAGATCAGAAAATATATGTATTGTATATAGAGTGTAGTTGGCATGTAGTCTAAAGATATAAATTGTATGAACTCTGATATATTTTGTAAACGTTTTGAATAAGTTAAATGTTATAAAAGTTTTTAAATTACTCTCTATTTTATACGAATAAATGTTGAAAAGTCAATATGACACTTTGGACTCGTATCCGGGTCGGATACGGGTTGGGGGTGTTACATTTAATGGTATCAGAGCTACGGTTTAGCCGATTCTAGGCTAAAAACGAAATCAAAATTGTTTTAAAAAGTGCACATGCCAACACAAAGTGAAAAAAAAATTCTGATCTGATAGGGTAAGAAGTGTGTCGTCTTGTTAATAGAGTTAAATTGTTATGTTATATAAGATAAGTGAATACTAAGAATGATTTATGAGATATATATATGTTATATGATATGATAGATGATATGTGAACATATGCAAATGACATGTTATATGATATGAATTGGATGATTATATGCACACGTGGTATGTGATAGAAGAAATGATATGAGAGTTTGTAAAGTGCAATACAAGACGATAGACTTGAAGGTAATAGCATTCACCTGCCCTGGCCAGGCAGGGAGAAGAGCGAAAACCTCAGGGAATGTCTGTATAAGATTAGAGAATGATTCATGATGTTGAATGATATTCCGATGTGTTTTCAATTGTATACTTCGTTAACTCATAGAATGAATGTATTAAAATAGTTAAAAGAGTTATGAGCACCCAAGCTCAAGGGTGAATTTGAGGAAGGATCTGTTGTTACAGAACTTTGGATAAATGATATGAAGATAATGCTAGAAGATGTTCATTTCTCCATAGTGGAGAAATTAAATTGAGAAGTTTGTTATTATGTGGATAAGATGGAATATGGTGAACGAGTGTCACCATAAGGACGTTAAAAAGATTAAATGAATTAGTGAGAATTTGTAAAATAGTTCAAGGATAAGTGCATCAGTAACAAGTGTATAAGGTATATGAAGCCAGAGCTTATGAGTTTGAAACGAAGGGATAATATTGGGTATAAGCAAGAGTGTGGATATGATTAAGAGAATTGGTGCTTCATAGAGTTCAGTACCATCAAAGAGAGTCAGACAGACTCAATTAGTATGGTCTGGTACTGAAAGATTAAACAATGATTTAATTGATAATAAACCAAGGTTAAAGATAACCTTTGTGAATTAGATTAAAAGTTCTGTTAGAGTTATGAAAATTGAAGCGGGAATAAAGGGGTGAGATGAGTATTGAGATTTGATAATTGTTGAAATAATTCCAATTGCAAAGAATGTATATGAATGGTTAGATGAAGGTTTTCGCTTTAGATTAGAAGAATCGATGTTGTTTAACAGAGTTATGAAGTTGGAGTATATTAAGTTAAAAGATTAGAAGCTGATGAAGGAAAATACAATTATAAGAAGAGTTTGATAATAAAAGGATAAATGGATAAAGAAATGAAAAGATGGTGTTTAAAGGATTAAATATGATAAATGGTTATAAGGAAGTGCAGATTATAAGTTTGATTAGAAGTAAGAAAAGTATGTAAGGTTATATGAAGAGATTATGTGTATCGTAATACAGACAAGGATGAAAGAATGAGTAAAAGTTTGGATTGTGGTGAATTAATTAGAAAATGAGGAAAGAAATCAATTGATTGATTTTTGATTTAGAGTGATAAGAATTGATGTTACTGTCTACATGATAAGTAACATTATATGAATTTTAGAAAGGTCAAAGGAAAAATGCATAATCGAATGAGAGAAAAGATAACAATGGATTGATATTACTGGTTATTGTTTATATGATAAGCAACAAAAGATGAATGTATAAACGAAAAAGATAGTTGGAAAACTAAAGGATTCAAAAGTAAGTTTCTGATGATGACAACAAAGAATAAGTCAGGGAAGCAACATAAGAACATTAGAAGATATGTTCTTATTAAGATGTGCAGTGAAAATTCGAGGACGAATTTTCTCATAAGGAGGGGAGAGTTGTAACATCCCAAACTATGGGTTAGTGACTAAATGGTAAAGTTTCAGAAATTTGGTGATTAAAGTAGAAGAATGGATTAGTTCAATGATTTATCTGAAAATAAATCCTAAAAGTTGTTAGTAATTATTAAAGGATTTTAAGGGCAAAGTGGTCATTTGACTTGGAAAGGATAAGATAATGATATATATGGGATAAGATTGAGAGATTTCTCCAGAAACTCTCTTTTCTTCTTCTTCTTCTTCCTCTCCTCCCGTATCTCCAAGCTCAAAGGTGAGTCTTCTACTTAGTTAATTATTTGTTAAGTTTAAGATTGGGTTTTGATCATTAGATGATAACTAAGCTTAAGGAAAGCTTAAGTTATCTTAAGATCAAAAGATAAAGGAGATAGAGAAGATTAAAGATTAGAGGTTCTTGAATGAAATATTGGAATAGAGTTCATAACAAGAATTGAAAGTTGGATTTGACTTGTTATCAATATAAGTAAGAGATATGAAGTAATAGAATTAGATTTAAAACATGTTGCAAAATTGATGTAATTATTAAATTATATATGGAAGATAGGATTTTGAGGTTTAAGATGAAATAAATGAATATAGATTGGTTTAAGGATGTGTACTAGAGTTAAGAGTGAAAGAGGGGATTAAACATGAAGGATTTAATCCAAAATGAATGATTTTCGGGTTCAAAAAGTGGATTCTGAGCAGAGTGCATCGATGCATATTCATTGTGCATCGATGCATCAAGGTTAAAACCCAGAAATTTGTTTGAAGGTGTATCGATGCATTGGTAGTGCATCGATGAACTCTTTTAAAATAAATACATCGAATGCAATTAGTGCATCGATGCATAAGGCATGCATCGATGCATCCCAGTAATAATACAACATCGAATACATTTTATGCACCGATGCATCAGTAGTGCATCGATGCATACCTTCATTAAAAGATGAAATTGACTTTTGTCTTGGTCTAAAGAGTGAACCATTAGAGTATATTAGTTATGATACTGATATAGATCTATGTATGATTATGTAGATATAGAACGTGATCCCGTTCTGAATCAACTGAAGGATTAGAATCGAATCAAAGCAAAGCTAAGGTGAGTGCAATTTAATTTGTACTTATATTATTGAATAAACATTTGGCTTGCGATGAGCCAGTGATGGAGTTACTATGGTAAGAAGTAACTCCTCAAATGTTAATTGATTGGTGAGCAATGTTATGATTTGTGTGATTATGATATATATAAGTTATATGGAAAGTATATGTGAAATAAGATATGAGTTTATATGAATATGTGATATGAATAAAGCTATAAGAAATGATTTATGTGAATGCCTGCATTTGTGATGCGTGTTATATGATATTAGATATATGTTTACACATACATATGGTATGTGACTGAAGAGAATGAACATGTGATTATAAGATCAATGATTACACATACATTTGGTACGTGACTGAAAAGAAAAGATATATGTTCATAAGAGAAAGGATATGAATAAGTAAATTGAACTGTTATGAATGTTAATGCCCATGTTATGTGATAAGAGAGCTAGTGGTATAGTTGGCATGCCAAGGGTCGAGGGTTTGCCTATGTTCTTTGGGACATATGGACTGTTTACCTATGTTCTTCGGGACATATGGACTGTTTACCTATGTTCTTCGGGACATATAGACTGTTTACCTATGTTCTTCGGGACATATGGACTGTTTACCTACATTCTTCGGGATCTATGGACTGGTCCTTCGGGACGAATACTGAACTAAGGTTCGGTGCCCCATGAGGGAATTGATACGAGCTGTGGTGACAGCATTAGTGCACAACCTCAATGTACTCACATACCTTAAGTTCTCAAATGTATACATGGGATAATGCAAGGGCTTTAAAGATAATAAATAACTTGTTATGATACTATATATATATGCTTTGTTGTGAAATGACATGGATACTCGATGGTGAGTATAGAAAGTTTCAATATATCCTTACGTGATAGAAATAAATTAGTAATAATGATATGAGTACTGATAAGTATATTAATGATATACGTATAAGTATGCATTATGTTATATGAAATGGTTTGTGGTTTTATTATATGTGTTATATGTCTCACTAAGTCTATGACTTAGCGTGTAAGTGATTTACACGTAGGTATCATGGGCGAATAAAGAGACAATAACAAATACAATATATGTGATGTATATACTTTTGGTGATATGACATGTGTTGCCTGAATTATAATGATGTTGATAAAGATAATAATATACATGGGCAAGGCAATTGAAAGACAAATGAAAGTGAAAGTAATACAAGAAGGTATGTTGCATGTGTGTATGACATGATTATATATTGTTATCATGCAATAGATACATGCATATTGAAATGTCATGATTCAATGGTATGAATGCACATTCATGAATTTATTGTTATATGTTTATTTATTGCCTCACTAAGTCAACGACTTAGCGTGTGATTGTTTCACACGTAGGTTTCGAGAAGAGTAAAGAGTAATGCGGAGGAAGACAGGTCAGTTCTCCTTACCAAATGTCAGATCAGAAAATAAATGTACTGTATATAGAGTGTAGTTGGCATGTAGTCTAAAGATATAAATTATTTGAACTCTGATATATTTTGTAAACGTTTTGAATAAGTTAAATGTTATAAAAGTTTTTAAATTACTCTATATTTTATACGAATAAATGTTTGAAAAGTCAATGTGATACTTCGGACTCGTATCCGGGTCGGATACGGGTTGGGGGTGTTACACAAACACTATACCCTATTACAAATATGAGAGAGCCTTCTCCAGTGTAAGGAATTAGACAAAAGGCTTGGTATTAAATATAAAGAAGTGTACAACATGGGGCATCTTTTGTATAACATTGCAAAGCTGACTAGATTACTTTTCTATTGATAATATTCGATGATGAAACTTTCACAAATCTAGTATAAGTCAATTGCTTGGGAATTGAAATCTAGTAATGAGATTTTCTGACTTCCACCAAACCACCTAGACTATAACAGGTTCTTCTTAGCAAGCTTGAGAAGGTGGATATGTATACCCATGTTATATTATTATATACAGTAAAGTTGTCCCTATAGAGCAATTGATTAATAGCTCTGGCTTTATGGATAAGTTTCAATTAGCCCAATGAAGGTTAATTTCAAATAAAGCTGAATTCAGCTAGCCAAAATGACAAAAGAAGTTGTTGTAAAAAAAGTGAAATAATACATGTTATAGTCTACTTCATACACGTGCACACAGAAATTTCATTATTAAACCAATATTCTCACACTGCTTTGGGTAGAATCAAAGATTTCAGAGAACTGAAATAGAGGTATCTTAGAAGGTCTAGTAATTGGTTATGCTAATTGTGTCATTTTGTACGCATCCGATTAAAATACCAAGTCAAGAAAGTGAGGCATGTGACGATGTTCACAAAGAGTGAGCGAGGAGTGACATCTTCAATAAGATGAAACTATAGAAAATAGGGAAGCCAACCTGAAACTAAACTCTCAATCTTGATACTTGTCAAAGAGATATAACTTTGAAACAATAAAGAGTTGTTGATTCTTTTGTTATTTTTTGAATTCATGCTTATGATCTAATTCTATTGTGAACCTGTAATGGGCAATATTTTACAAAATTCTTTCATTCTTTGATAAAGAAATGAGGAAAAACATTTTTAAACATGATGGTCTCAAATGAAAAAAGGTTCTTAAATCAAGTTGATGCATATTCTACCCTTATTGAAAAAGAATGAGCAAGGCCATAATGAGAAAGTAATTCGCATTCTTGAAAGCAAGTAACCCAAGAGACCAAAAGTCTGGGGAATTGGACTTATAACATCCTTTTGTGACAACTCATCAAGGAAAAGATGATTGCCTCATTTGAAAATGGGCACATATCTCAGTGCATAGTAAAAGGGCAAATATACGATCAGTTAAGAAATGATTACATCATTTAGAAGAGTACATATCTCATACATTTTTTGTCTAAAGAATTGATCACTTCTTAAGTTTGTGACAATATGAAGAGAATCCCTCAGATTACTTGACAATATTATTGTTTAGTAACACTGAGATGAGAGCATTCAAGATTACGAGATTTGGCATCAAGAAAATCAAAAGTACCCACAATGGGGCCTTATCGAAGTTGGATCTCTAGGGAATCACAAGATTCAAATCAAACAAACATTGAAAGTAAGCCTTACAACTTAGCATATTCAGACATATTGAAGGCTCACATTCTCATAAAAAGGTTGGGGCATGCTGAAGGCACATTTCAGTCAGAAATAATCCATGTGGGGAAATTTTGAAGGCCCATATTAGACATAAATGATCCCAACATGGTATGTTGAACGATCACATCAGTATGAAAAATGTTGGAGCATTTTAAAGGCTCACATCAACAAGAAGCAAATGTTGGAGTATGTTGAAAAGCATTCTACTTGTATTCCCAATGACCTTGGTTCTTTGGTATCCTTGTAACGCCATACCATAGCTCTGAACATCATTCAGAGAGTTTCCCAGGATAAGAAATTTAGGAAGAAACCACAGGAAATGATGAATGTGTTATCAAATGTTTTACGAATCAGTAATTATGGTACTAAACCAATATTGTGATCATATGGTGTTTCTATCTGTTGACACAAGATAAAGTTTGTCTTCAACGCCAAGGATATAAATGAGAAATGATGAAAATTTCTTTCCACGAAGGGGCGCTGGAATTTTAACAAAAAGAAACTAGTGAAGCCAACTAAGGTTGAACGATAGGTTGTTGTTAAACATCTTGATATGATATGGTTTGAATAACTTTGTACAAGATCTGATTAGATGTGGATACATGAAAGGAAATAGGATAAATCCTCCTTGTGATGTGTTTCAAGAGTTAAATCAGAACAGGCGTTGCTCTCCTGATTAATCTCTATTGAGTTTAGCATATTTACATCTACATTCTACAAGGATGATAGATTCTATTTTCAAAGACGAAAGCTTTATCATATTTTTTTACACAAGTTCAGGTAAAGAAAGCCAATTTTATCAAGTACAAAATGGGACAACAAGATCATAATTATGACTATGGCAAGAATTCTATTTCTTCTGAGATTTTCATGCAAATTGAGACAAAGAAGATACAAAGATACAAGTTGATCAGATGTTTCTTCAGAAATGCAAATTTGATAGCATAAGTTGCTATACTGATGACTAAAGTGAACCCCGGAAAGAAATGATCAAATGGAAGAATATCAAGCTTTGGAGTCAAATGAAGATGAAATCAACATTTTGCATTCATAAGAACATCATTTGCATAAAAGAAATGCATTACATTGATGCATTATATTGCATTTGTATAAATATTTTTTACATGAAGATGTTGGGACCAAATACCTTGCAAATAAGGTAGAATTCAAATCCTAAGTACAGGAAGCACGTTTGGAGTGGTAAACATATGAAGAATAGATGGACGTAATCCACAGAAAAAGTATTATTTTTGGGGCATGCCCAACCTACAAGTTTTTCAAAAAATGAGAGAACAATTTTCAAAGTGTCTCATTTAAATTTTTCCAAAAATGAAATTTTTGAAAAGTAAGAAGTTTCTTACCCAGTAAATTATTTTCCACGGATTTGTAAAACCACTGGGTCATCTGTAAAGCCTCAGGGTAGGATGTTTTCGCATGAAAAAGAGAAAGCAATTTTCAAAGTTTCTTATTTAATGTTCTAGAAAATTAAATCCTTCGGGTGATTTGAAAAACCTCCGGGTCATCTGTAAAGCCTCAGAGTATGATGTTTTCACATGAAAATGAGAAAGCGATTTTCAAAGTTTCTCATTTAATGTTCTAGAAAATTAAATCCTCCGGGTGATTTGTAAAACCTATTGGTCATTTGTAAAACCTCAGGGTAGGATGTTTTCGCATGAAAATGAGAAAGCGATTTTCAAAGTTTCTCATTTAATGTTCTAGAAAATTAAATCCTCCGGGTCATTTATAAAACCTCCAGGTAATTTGTAAAACATTCTGGTCATCTGTAAAACCTCCAGGTAAGATGTTTTTATTTTTGATTTCCTAATAATAATAAGTCAACAGGACAAAAATTTCTTATCTTTTTATCTTTGCTCCATTCTTGTTAACACAAAAATGAACAAAAAGGGGCAGCTGTCGACAGTCATTTTCGTCCGAGCTGATATTATTATATTGTTATTACTATTATTACTATTATCATATAATTATATATATTATATATTAATATTATTATATTACAAATTATTACAAGCCCAATAAAATAGATCGGGGCCCAGTTACAAATGAAGACCCAAAGGTCCAGACCCGAGTCAGGCCCATTGCAGACTTGGAAGCCCAGAACTACTCAGACCTCGTCCATGCCCAAGAAGCCCAAACTGAACAACTAGGGTTTCCACAACACGTGTCCAGCGCCGCCAGCCTTCTCATCCGTTCGATCAAGGGGGAAATTGAGGGTCAAAATTTCTTCTAGAAGAAACCTTCGGGTATCATAACCCTAGGGCTATGTTCAACTGACGATCTACAACCATCCAGGTGCTCCAACCATCGGCTTCCTCGATGTCACTGACTCGATGGAAGGCTCCAGAAGTAGCACGAGAATCGCACAGCTCACTATCCTATGGTGAGTTACCATCGTAGATCCGGTGAGTCACCAGGTAGAGCCATCATTATGAACGACGATCGAGGCCTATAAAAGGCCTAACCTGCAAGAGGGACCAACACACAGCAACAACAAGAGAAAACCAAAGAAACACGATAACAAAAAATGATCCAAAACCAGTTAGAGTATTCGAAAGCAAGAAAAATGAAAGGAAAGAGCAAACCTTGCTGTCGCTTGAGCCCAGAAGAGTCATCGGAAAGTCGTATGGCCGAAGTATATATTTAGATCTACAAAGATTTGTTGGGTTTTAGCCGAAATGGAGGTCGGATCTAGATTTAGGGTAAATGGGGCTTCGATTTGATACGTTTTAAAATTTTTCAGCCACCGTGAGTGGTGGCCAGCGGAGGCGATCGGCGCCGGAACAAGACTACCTGCCGGTGGCCAGTCTCCCTCCGGCGATGATTTTTAGAGAGAAGCAAAATAGAAGAAATGAGAGATTTTGGCCCTTTAGGGTCGGTTAGGGTGTATTTATACCCTCCCCAAAACTACGTCGTTTTGGGGAGGGGCTTCTGGGTAATTAAGGAATGGTTAAATTCCACGCGTGGTTCCCTGTTTCTGTAAGCTTTACAATTTGGTCACCAAAAGCAGGTTTTTATGTATTTAAACCTTATTTACATTTATATATATTTAAGGAAAAATTGCATATTTAGGCCCTGGATTTTAATAAATTTTATTTTAATCTGATTAATTATATATGGTTAAATTACATTATTAGTATTTATAGTTTATAATATTTCGAATTTAGGCTTATTATTTTTATTATTTTACAATTAAACTACCATATTTTGATATCTTTAATTTTTAATATTATTACCATTGTATTTACACTTTTAGTACCATGAATATGTAATATTTTAAGTATTAACCTAGTATTTTAATATTTTTACATTTTAATCATTATTTTATATATATATATGTATTTAAGTTATATTATTTCATACAATAGATCATTAAATATCTTCTTATTTAATTAGAAAGGTATTTTAAAATGATTATTGGTATGAAATGATATTATTATTATTATTATTATTATTATTATTAATTTTAATAAATAAAAAATTAAAAACAAATTTATTAGTTTACTGCAAAAACATTAATTAATGAACACTGGTATTAATTTTTGGCGTTATGGGGGTGTTAATCATTCCTCATACGTAACCGACTCCCGAATTCATTTTTCTGGTAAGCAGACCCTTTGTTCTATTATTTTAATATTATTCTCAGGAATTTTATTAGAATAATATAACATTCTGGTGACCAATCTCACCACATTAAAAGATTGGCGGCGACTCTACAATTTGGTGTTTTATCTGATTCAATGAAGATAAACACTTACTTTTTCGAGACTAGTTACACTTAGGTGTATTATTTGCACTCTCTGTGGCCGAGTAGAGAAACGTCTCGACAGGTTCATTTATGAATTCGCTTTAAAATCATAATTATCATGCATCTACCTCACTGCTACTGAAGTTTGAATACACAACATACCTTTACATCGCTAAGATCTTTCTTATCACTGGGATCAAAGTTCGATCATACAACATACCTGTATATCTCCAAATACTGAAGTCTATAACTATACGCCCTATGAATTCTATGACATGCGAACCGTATTAAAATACGTCAAAATGATCAAGGGTTTGATATTATAATAAAACAATGTACATAGTATAGTCAATCTGCCATGACTTCCAATAGCATTTATATTACAACGATGGAGCACTAGCTCACATATCTCATATTTCAAGCATGACTTGATTTAGTCTAATTTTAATTCGAACTTCAATTCACAAAACATACAACATGTTCATCTATCAACATCATGTTTGATATATCTAAATAATAGATAAAACTTATAAAAATTTACTTACTCTATTTATTGTCATATGATTGCTCTATGTGAGCTTTTGTAAATGTTATCAACAACATGTTTAAGTATGTCTACACAATCAAAACCATAAACATGTACAATGTATGGATAAATTAGACTGTGATTATACTCACCTAATTCAAGATTTCAGAGAATCCCGTACAATCAAATTTTCCAGGACTTTAACTTTCCCTTTTTAGTTCGGATTTTCACCAAATTTTTTTTATCTAGCAAAAAAATAAATATATATATTTAAATATAGGCTTAATATAGAAATAAATGCCTAAACTATACATCTTTTCTCATTTAGGGGCCTAACGTTTCTAATGTTATTATTTAGATGTTTACACCGTAACGGCCGTTAAAAATAAGTCAACCAATCGGTATTTGACACGTGGCTTGATTTTTTTATTTTTTTAAAAATAAAATTAATAAATTTTCAAAAAAACCCCAAAATTTTCCTATATTTCATAAAATGTCACAAGACTTTCAATTCTGGTGCCGACCACCACCACCGCTGGTGATCATCTACTCACCCATCGGCCACCAACCTACCGACCACACATCCACTGATTGGGATGGATGAGTGTTAGAATTTATGGATTTAAGGTTTGAATTTAGGGATATGGGTTTAGGGATTTAGGGGTTTGAAGTCATGATTGACGGTGATCGGTGGGTGGGTAGGAGGTGGCCAATGGGGGCGGCAGCGGCAGTGAACGACCGGTGGACTAAATGATAACATTGAAAATGTTAGACACCTAAATTGATGAAATTTTTTAACGTTTGTTATGGTCGAGGCACTTAAATGATAACATTGAAAATGATAGACACTTAAATTGATAAAAAAAATTAGACAGATAAATAAGAAAAGAGGTATAATTTGATTTTTAGATTAAACTTTAAATATATTATCATCATCAAATGCTATATTTTACGTAAACCCTAAAATGATCATAAATTTAAAAATGAAATCAAATTTAAGGTTTCACTTACATGATTTAGCAGATTTAAATAAATGATACTAAATGATTAGATTTATAATGACATATTTAATTTAGAGTTTGAACTCTCACACCACTTCATTTTTTAATTTTAATTTTAGGATTTCAAATTAAATTCTTTATTTTAAATAAACAAATCCGTTAAGTAATTAGTGTACATATTTACTTGTATGTTTATTAAAATTCATACCCAATCATTAAATATAACATTTCTAATTTTTCTTTTCTTTTCTTTTCAAGTGATATAATAAATATATTTAAAATAATTAGTCGATATTAAATCTGTATGACATGAAATTTCATAATTATTAATTTTACACTTAAAAAGTGTATACACATTCGTGAATGATTTAGATTTTATACCCAATGGTGATAAAAACGTTTTGAATTCAATAATGAACAATAATAATACATTGAAATTGTAACATCCCAAACTACGGGTTAGTGACTAAATTGTAAAATTTCAAAATTTGGGGATAAAAGTAGAATAGTTGAATAGTTTAATGATTTATGTGGAGATATTTCCTGAAAGTTATCGGTAATTATCAAAGGAACTAAAGGGCAAAATGGTCATTTGACAGGAAAGATATTTTCTCCCCCTTGATAAGCATGAATTACGTGGGGGTGGGGGAGAGTATATGGAAAACTCTCTTATTCTTCTCCCTTCTTCTTCCTCCTTCCCGTGAAAGCCATGCAAAGGTAAGATTTCTTTGTTGTTGATTATTAGCTGAAATTTAAGTTGGGTTTTGATCATTAGACGGTAATTAAGCTTAAGGAAAGCTTAATTTGTTCTAAAACAACAAGATGAAAGGTATAGAAGAGATTAAAGAAAATGTGTTTTTAGATGAATTTCTGGAGAAGAGATTAAAGAAAATGTGTTTTTAGATGAATTTCTGGAAAAGAGTTGATAAGTAGAATTTGAAGTTAAATTTGACTTGTCGTCAGCTTAATTAAGAGATATAAAGTGATAGAATGGAAATTAAAACAATTGAAAATTGGGTATGATTCTTGAAGTTCATAAAGATGAGAGAATTTTGAGGTTTAAGATGAGATAAACGGATATAAATGAGTTTAAGCATGTATATGTAAGTTAAGAATATGAAAGGGGATGAAATATGAAGTATTTGAGTTGAATTGAGTGAATTTTCGTACTTAAAATATGATTTTTGGGCAAAGGGAACTGATACCCCCCTTGAACGAAAAATTCCAGATTATGCAAGGGGTACAGATACCCTATGGGGGGTATCGATTCCCCCTAAAGGAAAAATGGAATTTTGGTTCATTAAATCAGTTTAAGTTATTAACATCAAGTGTAAGGTTTAGGCTTATGATAATTGTTTTAAAAATTATATTTATGTAGATATTGAGTATAAACAAGTTCTGGAACAATCAAAGAATTAGGATCAAATCAAAGCAAGGCTAAGGTGAGTGCAATTTAATTTGTACTTAGGTTATTGAACAAACATTGGCTTGCGGTGAGCCATTGACGGAGTTACTGTGGTAAGAAGTGACTCATAAAATATTATTCGATTTGTGATTGATTTGATGCTTATGTGGCATGAGTGTATGTGATATATATATTATTGCATATGTTACATGAATGGTGTGAATACATGTTAGTGTGATAAGCTATGTGAATTGGTATAAGTTCTGTATGTGAATACATGTTATATGATATGAGATTAAGTGATGAAACATAGATGATATATATATGATGATATAAGAATAAGACATGAATCAAATGATATATATGTTTATGTGAATCCATGCAAAGTGATACGAGCTATGTGACATATGAATATGAATTCATATGAAAAGTGACATGAATTGCATGAAAGTAAACTACGTGATTATATGCACATGTGATATGTGATCATAAGAGTAATGATATGAGTACATGAATATATGAAGCAAAAGAAAAATGCTCATGTTATATGATATGAGAGCTATAGGTATAGTTGGCATGCCAAGAGCCGATGGTCTACGCGGTCCTTCGGGACATATACAGTGGTCCATCGGGACAAATACATAGGTCATTCGGGACAAATTTCATATGCCACTCAGTGGGACTTATACGAGCTGTGGTGACAGCAATAGTGCACAACATCTATGTACTCACATATCTTTAGTTCTCACCAGTGTACCATGGGCTAATAAAGAGATAATATCAAATACAATATATATATGATGTATATGTTTTTGATGATACGAAATGCGTTATCTGAATTATATGATGTTATGTGTGTTTTGTTATGAAATGATATATGTGTTCTATGATGTATATGGAAATGTTCAACATATGCTTATATGATAAAAATGAATTAGTGATAATAACATGATTATTGATAAATATGTTCATGATAAATGTATATGTTTTATATGCCTCACTAAGTCAACGACTTAGCGTGTGATTGTTTCACGCGTAGGTTTTGAGAAGAGGAAGATTGATAAAAGTTATGCAAGAAAGGTCAATTCTTCCTTTCCAAAGATCAGATCAGAAAAGAAGTTAATAGTATGTATTTTGTAATACTGATAGTGGTTGACATGTAAACAAAGGTTTGAATCCGATATGTTTTAATCGGTTTTGTAAAATCATATGATTGAATTTTGTAATGTTTTAAATGTGTATATGTAAATGGAAATTTTATACGGATGAAACCTTAATTTTTTATGAATTTATAAGTATTTTACGAAAATATTGTAGCAGTACTGTAGTAGGATATCGGTTCCCTGACAGCAGTCTGGAAAATTTTAGCATTTGGTACTGTAGCAGGGTACTGTTCATGGTATTGTTCATACTGTTCACGGTACTGTTCATACCATATTTTACTATTCATAAATACGTTTTTGCCTCAAAATTTTATAACGAACACAATTCAACAATATATGATCGTATTTTCTTAATATAGGTTCAAATGTTTTATTGTTTTGCAAGAATAAAGGTTTTGAAATGTCAATGTGACATCTCAGATTCGTATCCGGATCGGATACGGGTTGGGGTGTTACAGAAATTATCATATTTATACTAGCATTAATATCATTATTTCTTATTCTTTAAATTAAATATTTTAACTCCACCAAATAGGGATAAATGATCCGTGTGTATATATATATAAACCTTTCGATATTGAACGCTTACATCTCTGGTATTTATGATGATAATATATATATATCAACCTCTTGATATTGAACGCTCCCACCTCTGGTATTTATGGTGCTCGAATCTAGATCCTCAAAGAATAACAACAATTCCTTTACCATGGAAGTTACTTGGTTCGTGCATGATCTGTATATATTTTAAATTTGACTTTATGTCACTTATATTGTTATTTAATAATTTTTTATTTTACCAATAATAGATTAATTTAGAGAGATGATGCAACAAGTCTTTTAAATAATATTTGAAATTTGAATTGTGATACTATAAAGAATAAATCAATTGAAATCAAATCATTCATAATAAAATTTTATAATATTTAATCTGAATTAACCGATTAATGAACTAAATACTTATAATTATATGAAAGATTCTTTTATTTATTTTTGATAAAAAAATACTTTTAGTTTAAATCCATTTTGAAATATATATATATATATATATATATATATATATATATATATATATGGTACAAAATCTTATAACAAAATAATTATGGGCGACTCATGTACACCACTACTTGATATCGCCTGTCGGTGTAGAGCAAACAGATATATTCTAAGAAAATTATCATTTTTAATAATAAAAATAATTTTTATTTTATTAATTAATTTTAATATGTACAATTATTTAATATGTCAACAATATAAAATTTTACTTTAATAAATGGAGTTAAAATACTTCCCTTTTTTATTTTTTTTAGTTTATTGAATATAACTTAAGAAAAAAAAACTAATAGTTGGATGATTTTTATTTATTATTTTAAAATAAACTATTAAAGTTAATTAGTAGTTTACTTAAGTTTAAAGGGATAATGCTCCGTTTGGCCCCTGATTTTTATTTTTGATCCTAATGTTTTTGTTGTAATGTGGCCTTTGATTTTAGCTTTGAGTTGTAAGTTGGCCCCTAATTTTCGCATTGAGATGCAATTTTTCTCCTAACTTTTTTTAATTGAAATTTGACCATTGAATTTATATTTGCTATGCAATTTGTCTTGCATGATTTCAAAATATTAATTTAAAATTTTATTTATAAATTAAAACCAATCTAAAGTGTTATAATTTATATTTTAAATTATAATTTAATATAAATATAAACATTTAATTAAGGATAAATTTATATTAAAAAACTAGGGGGCTAAATTATAGATCAAAGTTAAAGGTCAAATATAGCATAATGCTAAAGTCAGGGGCTAAATTGCATATTAAAATCAAAATAAAGGGTCAAAAGATATATTAGCCCAAGTTTAAAAGACAGCCGAGGGAATGAAAGGTGTAGGAAATGGTCCAAATGGGCCCACAAAGATAAAAAAAATCATGTGCGCCAAAGGCTAACTGACAAAAACGTACGTACGAATCTGATTATGAAGAGAGCAAGCAAAGATAGCACTGAGTTAATGGTTGCTAATTGGTAAATCTTATTCTTTCCTAATCCATTGTTGTTGCTGAGACGTCACTTCGCTTATCACAAAGTCAAGAGTTTTCCTTTTATATATTCGAACTTTACCAAATCCGATTGCCAATTCCAGCTGTTGCAGCTGCCAATTGCAGAAACAACAGTTAACCTGGGGGGGAAAAAACTTCATTTCCATGGATCTTTCCAGTTTACAGAATTGGTACCTTTTTCTTCCTTGATTCATGTTTTCTTTCTGTCTTTTGTTTTCCACTGGTTCTATCGTATGTTTTTGGGAACATGCAGTTATGGAGTTGACCTGCAAAGGAGGCCTGGAGTTTAGAATTTGTAGATATTTGAAGTAATGATTGGGCAAACTAGTATTTCGATTTAGAGTAATTTTGGGGTTTAATCATTTTTTTTAGGAGTGCCATTCATAGGGTGTAAGATAATCCAGCTGAAAAAATGTTTACACTGTGAAGTTGGAACTAAATAGAGTTGGAGTTAGATTAGGAAGCTCGCTTGAGCTTGTTAGAATTTGACATAGAATTAGAAAGGGTTTCATTTTTGACCCAACTCGATTTGTTTACCATATGAGAATTCTAGAAGTTGTATTTTCATTCAGATTCCGTTGTTCTCTTTTTGAGCTTAGCTGACTCCCATATTGTTTGTTTTTTGTTGCTAGTTATCTTGATTCCTGTAGGAGGCATGAGGTTCTTCCGAATTCCGGGGTTCTATCATGGTTTTCTGAGGTCAATTTTCAAGCATTCCTGGTTTCATATGAAACTTTTGGGTATTAAATGATGAGATTGCTTTTACTGCATTTTATTGATTCTTTTTTGTTATCATTCAGGCCAAGGTTCAAAAGTCTTGTCAAGAGAAGTGTAACATTGTGGTTTCTCTAAACCAGTTGAAAAATGATGATATTCCTCCACTGATCGACGTATTTCTAGCTATAGACTCATCTGATATTGATGCTGTTCACATCCGCCATCATGGACCAACTTCTGTTTTGAATGAAGAACACATACTTCCTTTGATGAATGCAATCAAACTAAAGCTCAGAGTAATTGAACTTAGTAACACATCTCTAAAGAAGGACTTTCTCCGGTCTGTAATACTTCTATCCCTTACAACATTCTCAATCACGTCAAGTTTTAATTACTTCCAAGATCAATTACTTGTTATCTTCCAGTTATTGTCTAGCTCCTAAAGATTCTACTAAGAATCTGTAGAATTTCGTTGCACTGATGTTTTAGGCTGGTATATAAGTGTTACCGATAAGATTGCAAAATGTCTGATGACTATCCTGTTGAATATCGTTTTGCCTTTGGTCCGCTTATTATTGACATTGTATATAAACTTCGTGTTTTGTGATTAATGTTGTATTTTTTCCCTGCTAATTTTCGACTGTTAACAACCAATGCTAGTAGCCAAGGATGTTGTTTGTATATGCCATTTTGACAAATACCAAACCTTTATTATTGTTGTGTTGTGCTCAGGGATCTCTTCAATGTTGGTCTGCCTTGCTGTGTTTTAAAGTTGAGGTCTAATAGTATCCAAAAGCTCGACATGATTGGAAGGTTTATGCGGTTACACACCCTGAATTTGGACTTCTGTACTTCACTCACTAGTTTGCAAAAAGACTGCTTTTCTTGCATGCCAAGTCTGATGCGTCTATCAATGTGTGAGACGAGAGTTGCTAATCTCTGGACAACAACTGAAGTTCTAGCAAAACTTCCTTCTTTGTTGGAACTACGGTTCCAAAATTGTTTGTGTTGCAAGGATACTGGGCCTTGCCCGGTGTCATCTAGCGAGAAAGAAAAACTTGAGGACAAGGAGCGCTCAAACGTGATTAATATCTGTTCATACAGTGAGGAAGACTCTTTTGGCACTGTATATGATTCATCAGAAGTTGATGAACCTAAGTTTTTGGGTTTCCTTCAAAAACGATTGGAAACATTACCCAGTCTGCTTCATAATTTATCTGCAGAGCTGAAACTGCAAAATGAGGTAAAATGACAATATGCTTGCAGCATTTGTCTATAGTGATAAGAGAAGTTTAGGTTTCTTTATAATCGTTGTTTATCTAACAGAGTATCCTTTACTTGTGCAGAAGGAGACCCCGAAGAAAGTTTCCGGTACACTGAACCAAGATATTTGGCATCATCCTTCACCCATATGCTTTGAGAAACATTATAGGGAGTACATGGTTGCTTCCTTACCTCGTTTAGCTGTATTAGATAATCTGCTGATCACAAAGAAGGAGAGGGAAACTTCGAAGACCATCGTTTCAGACTTCTATGAGTACTTGCCATACAAACATAACCACAAAAAAAGTGTTGTCAACATTTTGCAGAAGCGTGAAATGGGAACAAGTGGTATTTACTGTCGAAGCTCTTCAAAACTGAAGCAGACTTACTGTTATGGAAAGAGCCAATGTTTCTTCTCAAGGTCTCTTAGTGCTGCTAGATTCGGCTCTTCTTTGTGGCCCTTCTTACATCCCGTATCCAGCTTTAACCACATATCTAAAGGGGGAAATAAACGGCTTCGTCCGAGGCAATTTGAGTACCACCCTTCCAACTCCAGCCTTATGGCTTTAGGAACTTTAGATGGTGAAGTAGTCGTTATCAATCATGAGACTGGGAATCTTGTCGGTTATAATTCATCTGTAGGAATGATTAACAGTGTTCTAGGACTCTGCTGGCTCAAGAAATATCCATCCAAGGTATTTTCTGATTATATTTTTTTCATCTATAGTTCTTAATTACACAAGTGCCCTGTTTTTCCAGTCTGAATTAAATTTGTTTCTAAGAAGCATTTTGTGTTTTATAGTATAGTATTGTGAATATCACTGCATAAATGAGTTGAATTAGCTAGCAGTTAATCACTTAAATCTTATATTCATTCAAGCAACAGCCATGAGCATTATAAAAGAATAGCTTGTTATATGTTCAGCTGATCTATTTTGCTTCTTCTAACTTCGGCTATCACTGATTTTTCTGTGTTGAACAATCAGCTTGTAGCTGGATTCGACAGCGGTTGCTTGAAGTTGTTTGATGTTAATCATATGCTGGCCAAACTAGAAGACGCATCTTGTGGTTCTGATAAAGTTAATTTTGAAGATTTCAAACAATTAACTTCTGTTCATGTCAATGCAACGGATGATCAATTCCTTGCCAGTGGGTACTCAAAAGGCGTTGCTCTATATGACATTAGCACCGGGAAACGTTTACAAATGTTTACTAATATGCATCGAGAAGCTATTAATGTCGCTAAATTTGCTCATCACTCTCCTTTTATGTTCGCTACATCTTCATTTGACAAAGATGTGAAGATGTGGGACCTGAGGGAGAGACCCGATAACCCTTGCTATACCGCTTCAAGCTCCCGAGAAAATGTTATGGTTTGCTTTTCACCTGATGATCTCTATCTCCTCGTTTCAGCCATTGATAATGAGGTACATAGTTCTTTCTTAACTGTTGCTTCATACTATAGATTGCACCTATCTGAGAGAATTTATAATGTTTTTGACGATGATGAGCTTTGTTGTGCTTGAACAGGATTAAAAGACTAACGAAACTTGTCTGGTTTGTTCATCGGTAGTATTGAGTATTTTATCATTAATTTCTTAACGGTCTCTTTCAGGTTAAGCAACTTTTGGCAGTAGATGGAAGGCTCCATATGAATTTCAACATAGCTTCAACCGGAAGTTCTCATAACTACACTCGTTCATATTTCATGAATGGAAGAGATTATATCATTAGTGGAAGTTGTGACGAACATGTTGTTCGCATATGCTGCTCTCAAACGGGAAGACGACTTAGGGATGTCTATATCGAGGTACATTGTCAAATACCCGTACTTCAACCCTAAACCACTAATTAGCATGCATAATTTTAATGATATTTCATATCTCACATTTGGGTTTGGACCACTTGTTGTCAATGATCACCCTTCTAACAACTTTCTTTGACGTATTAGCAACCGATGATTTGAGGAATTTCTTGTTAATGTGTAGGGTATGGATTCAGGAAATTCTGTCTTTGTGCAGTCCTTAAGGGCTGATCCTTTCAGGGTAAGTCTGTTTTTTTTTTATTCCATTTTTCCGCAGATATGATGGACTGCTTTTCTCAACCATTTCCTCTGCTTTACAAGCCAACTAGATGTAGTCTTTTAAACATTTTGCTCGAGTCATTACCTTACTCTGAAACTTGGGCACATATGTATTATTATTTAGTCAGAAATACAAATGGACTGTAATCATGAAGTCGAATTTGTGAGCCGGAACATGTATGTATGTTGGATATATATATATATCACCATATCACCCATGCATGAAACAGGTCATGAAGGTATAGGTTATAAAATGTTATAAAACGTTGAAGCAGTTCATGATGTTATAAACTGTTCTTGATGAAATCTAACCCTTCTTTTTTTTGGAGCAGCATTTTAACTTCAGTGTCTTGTCGACCTCTATGCGACCCACATCAAAGCAGGAGATCATCAAGGTATAGGTTTTGCATCACTTTGTTTTTGTAGTGATTGTAGTTAAGTTCACTAGGGCCAGGTTTGGCTGATTGTTGTGCCCTATTATAGGTCAATTTGCTTGCCTCTAGTCACTACGCGGATGAATCTTCTCATGATCAAGGTATTTATTCTTACAGTGGTCTTGAAGTTTAATCTTGGTATCTCCATCAAGATATCTATGTATATAAAAAGAGACTACCCCTTTGTTTTGTAAATATATGATTTACTGCAACTGTATGTATATGTTGGGTTTAAAATAGGTGTAAAAGTAAAACTCAGAAAAATAAGAAAAACTGTGTATAATTTATTTTATTTTTTATCACTGGAGCATGGTTTTGTTGAATGAGATATGTTAAATAGGTGATTGTTTGGCTTTAATTTTAACTTTTATAGGATTATTTGTCATGTGATTTGTACAACCACTATCTGCAAGCTAGTTCTCAAGAGTGTTTTATTGGCTTTAATTTTTTACCTACCATCCTCTCGTTGTCTACAATTATGAGAAGTTATTCAACGTATTCTTTTATAATTTCAGACTCTTTCATTCTCTGTCTTAAATTTGCAAAGCAAGTTCATTACTTTATGTCGTTGATTTTGGTAAGAATTGATGGTGAAACTGCATAAAATATGCTTTAACCTTGTCTTCTTCCTAGAATTCTTCATTTGCAGCATAGTTGGATTAGTTGAAAGTAGAATAATTTCATAATCATCTTGGAGTTTGATAATTTTCTCTATTGAAGACTGATGGTGCCATTGTGAAACTTGTCTCTCAAATGTCTCTCAAGATAAAAAAAAATGCTATGAGTTTAACTTTTTAATTTTAGAATAGGTGTAAAAGGAAAAGAGAAATTTCGTAGATTTTTTTTAATCGTTGGAGAATGGTTTTATCGAATGAGATATGTTAAATTTATAAAAAAAATTGTAAAAAAAAAATAATTTAAAAATGAAGAAAATCTAGCATCCTACTTCCTCTTAAATAGTAATAACATTTGAAAAAATAAATCTTATTGTAACCTAATATCTTTGACCGATTCTTGACAAATTCTAAGTTAAAACTTTCAACAATATATTTCATCACTGTAGAATGGTATTTGGTTTTAGAGTTTAAATCCAATTGAGAAGCAATGGAGACACTTTGTTTATTCAAAGCACATTTGATTTGTCATATTGAAGTGGATAAGATTGATGTTACTTGGAATCTTTTAGTTTTGACGCATATAATGGGAGTGATTGGAATTGGACCCTAAAAAAAGTATGGTAAGAATTTGTAGGAATGATAATACTTTGAAGGCTAAGTATAACGTGATCTCCCAATAACCTACCAAAGATATATTATTTATGATGAGTGATCTCAATATTAAAAGAAAATATTATTTTCTTTAGAAATTTTGAATTCAAGTGGTTGTATATATCAGATATGTTCTGAACAAATCCATTGCTTACTTCAGTAGGCCTCAAAGTGTGTTGGGAGCTTCTGTTGTGTGGCGGTTAAAAAACAGCGTGACCAGTTAAATAAGTGACTGGTTAAAATTCAGATCGATTATGTTATATCATTTAACCGGAAATATTATCAAGTACAATAACATATTATGTAGCGCTTATATAATGTAATAGGTAGCGCTTATATAATAAAATAGGCATTTAACCGGAAATATTATCAAGTACAATAACATATTAGGTAGCGCTTATATAATAAAACAGGCATTTAACCGGAAATATTATCAAGTACAATAACATATTAGGTAACGCTTATATAATGTAATATGTAGCGCTTATATTGACCTATTTTATAAGTAAATCAATATATTTATACCGGTAACATTGCAAATTTACCTATTACATTATAATTATCGGTTTCGATGTTTTTTGGATCGATAAAATTTTAAATGTATATACACTTTATGCGTGCACCTCGTTGGGCTTTCATTATGGGAACAAGTATCGACGTAAACTTAAAGAGTGTCGATCATTATTTAGACCTATTTTTCATAAAACTGGTATATTTATACCGGTTACATTGTAAATTTACATATTACATTATAATTATCGGTTTCGATGTTTTTTGGATCGATACTTTTTAAAACATATATCGACACTTTATGCATGCAACCCTTTTGGCATTCATTTTGGACAAAAAATATCGACACAAATATAAAATGTGATACATTATGTTCACCTATTTTAATATAAAACCGGTATATTTATACCAGTTACATTGTAAATTTACCTATTACATTATAATTATCGGTTTCAATTTTATTGGGATCGATACTTTTAATAATTGTATCGACACTTTATGTTTGCACCTCATTTGGGCATTCATTTTGGACAATAAGTATCGACACAAATTACACAAGTGTCGATACATTATGGCGACCTGTTTTCTAATTAACTGGTATATTTATACCGGTTACATTGTTAATTTACCTATTACATTATAATTATTGGTTTCGATGTTTTTTGGGTCGATACTTTTAGAAAATGTATCGACACATATTTAGGTAGTTATTGTACACACCTAAATATGGCACGCGAATTTAATGTTGTACCCACCCTTCAACTACCACTACCAATACCACATCCTATTGAAAGCACGACTCCCGACTGAAACATGTTGAATGAATGAACATTTACTTATATCTCCATCAACTCCGGGACCACTGAACTTGCACAACAAATTTTTTTCCATGGATCATACTGATGCAGACAATGTTAAGCCAACCGAGGAATGCCATGAATTACATAATGTTGATGAATCTGACATATTGGTTGGTCAGCTCTTCTCTTCACGTGATCAAGTTTGGTACTTTTACAAGAGATTCGCACGGTAACATAGGTTTAGTGCACGTAAGGGAACAACAAGGCTTGATGTGGAAGGGAAGCTGAAGACACAAGAATTTTGTTGTTCCAAATAAGGGTTTCGAGTATCAAAAGGCAATACTGTTGATCGTCAACGTGCTCATACGCCAGACACAAGAACAGGATGCAAGGCTAGAGTCGTAGTTACAGCAACAAATACAAACGATCATTGGGTTATAAGTAAGTCTTATCAGAAATATAATCATGCATTATGCACACCTGCTATGACACCATTTATGCGCTCTAATAGAGCTGTAAGTAAGGCTGATATCGATGAGGCAATAACATTGAAAGAGGTCAATGTTGGCACGTCACAAGTAATGAACTATTTAAAGCAGTAGGCAGGGGGCTATCATAATGTTGGATTTACACATAAAGACCTCTACAATGCACTTCAAAGAGGTAAAGCAAAGGAAATCGTCGATGGGGATGTGAATGCACTTATTGCTTACTTTGATTATAAGAAACATGATGATCCCGGGTTTTTTTATGACATACTCGGTAGATGAATCAGGGGTATTGCATAATCTTATTTGGTCAGATTCTACATCGAGATCAGATTACACATGCTTCGGTGATGTAATTGCGTTCGACACAACGTACAAAGATAATTTGTATGGTTGACCAATTATGCCTATTGTCGGTGTCAATCATCACCATAAATGTATCACCACTTTATGCGTTCACCCTTTTGGCTATTCATTATGTACAAAAAGTATCGACACAACATTAAAAAGAGTCGACATATTATGTAGACCTATTCTCACATAAAATCGGTATATTTATATCGGTTATATTACAAAATTACCTATTACATTATAATTATTGGTTTCGATGTTTTTTTGGATCGATATGTTTTAAAAAATGTTTCGACACTTTATGAGTGCTTCCTTTATGGGCATTCCTTATGGTGAAACAGTATCGACACAAATTCCATAAGTGTCGATAAATTATGTAGACCTATTCTCTCATAAAACTAGTTTAGTTATACCGGTTACATTGTAAATTTACCTATTACATTATATTTATGGATTTCGATGTTTCTGGGATCGATACTTTTTAAAACTGTATCGACATTTTATGGGAAACTTTAAGTTTGGAAACTTTATGTATGATAACTTTGTTGTGGAGATTATAGAAAATGATTCTTTCATAATGTGTTTCGATACATTTGCACGCAGATGTAAAATACATTAATAACTAGTATTGATATTTCAACAATCCTCAAATGTATTTGTATACAGAGAAGCAAATATGGAATGATAACATGCATATTAGCTAAGTTAATAAGTTTTGAAAAAGGTAAGTTGTTACACTATAAATGAAATTATATAATTGATTCATACTGTTCAAGTAACATACGTACACAATAAATTTATACATAACAATGTTCAAATAATGTTCAAATAATTTATACATAACAATGTTCAAATAATGTTCAAATAATGTACCCACAACGAAATTAATCCGATAAAAAAGGGTTATTTCTAACGAAGTCCGGAACATTAGGCGCCTTCAACAAATTTTCCAAATACTCTCGTATGTTACCGCCTTTTTCTGAGGACATATATAAATAATTTCAAGTATCAAACTAATGAGGTGCAATTTTACTACTAAATTCGCATAAGCATAAATAAATTTGTGTTATACCTAGAGCATTGTCGCCCGAATGGGAAGCATCGTCAAAGGACTGTGGACATATGTAATTGTATTTCTATATAAACACAAATTGTTAATCAATCAATGTATGAACACCTGTTTAACTGGAAAAACATATTGCATAAATGTAACTTACCGGATTATAAATCATTTTTTCCGGTGAATCATCGACCAACAGTGTATTTAGGTCGTTAAAATAAGGAAACACGTTCCAAACATCATTGAGATCTTTACAGTAGGTAACATTATCGTATGTTTTGCAATTTGCTTGATCCTGTTCACAAATAGTCGAACATAAATATGTAGGAATCATAGATAAATAAAAGTCAGCAAATTGTAATGAGATTCATCTTACCCAAGTGAATAGAAAATGGTCAGACAGTAAAGGTAATTTCTCAAGTGCAGGGTCGATGTTATGCCTTAAATTATAATCAAGTTTGAATGTTAACATTTAATTGTATATTAACGATTTTGGCTACAGTAATTCAATTGCTCAACAGTTCTAACCTCATCTTGGAAGACCAAATAGAAACAACAAAATTGTCTACACAAAAATGCATAAATTCATATAATCCTGTTCTGAGGACAACATTTACAACATGAAGAAAATGAGATTAAAGTTCTACGCTTATATGTTAAAATAATGGATACAAAAGAACAGAATTAAAACATTTTGGTTGTCTTGGGATGTAGGCAAGGACACCATTGACATAAAAAATTATAAGTTTTCTTGCAGGCGGCGTTGCATACACGATTTACTTGTTTGGAACATCATAGTCATAATCATCATCATCATCATCATCATCATCTTCATCGTCATCTTCATCTTCATTGACCTCTTGGTTGTCCACATTTGTTAAAAGAAAATAAAATACATTTCAAAACGTGTAAATGTTTAGAAACATAAATAATTAATTTCCTAACTCGTTTGATTTCGTTGACGTAATTCGTCACGCAACATGGAGACTTCATCGCGCAATGATGAAATATCGGCTCGCATTCCACTCACATGGGAATCAATATGCTCCCGAAAATTGACCATGTATTCCATCACCGTCTTAATTGTGACATCATCTCCAACCGGAGCTTTTGGAGCTTATTCCATCATTGCGTCTCCAATTGGTTGGTCGTATTCATGGCCAATGGGGTCCATTTCCTCCATCTCTTGATCTAATCCGACCTCCTTGACAAGCTTCCAACCGACTTTTTCAACAAAATCATATCCCACTTTTTTAATAAATAACATATCAATATTGTGGGTTAATCGAACAGGGGCGTCAAGCGAAAAATCAACTTCTTTCTTATTCAACAGATGGGTGATGACACATCTATATGGTAGTGAAGTTGAAATTGTTGCTCTCTTTCTGACCATATATGCAATTGTATTAAATATCAGTTTAGCAATGTTTTGAGCCATTTTGGATTTATATTTTGCTATCCACCAATAATCGCTGTCTCGAAGCGTTGAATGTTTTCCCCCAATAGGTCGGATATACCAAGAGAGCATTTTGTGAAACACTCTCGACTCTACATCTAGGTGAATTAGGCTATTTCTAGCAACCCGTTGTATTGTAGTATCTAAATTATTTTCATCTGAATCCCCTTTATTTTTGACATCTAGACCCTCCAAAATAGTTTTCGGAGATATATATATATATATATATATATATATATATATATATATATATATATATCATTCTCCATGACATGGGTATTAATTCCTATTATATTAGTCTTATTAGGCTCGTGCTGTAAGGAAGCATTGTTGTAGAAGACTCTAACTAGGTTGGGGTAATATTTTGGTTATACACCAAGGAATTCAAGCCAACCCCAAGATGTAAATATGGATTTAAAACTAAATGCATATTTATCATCAAACAAGAAACCCAGGTCAATGACACGTTCGGGACGAATCTTCCTTACTTTAAAACTCGTTTGTCATCTTTCTTTCTCTGTATAGGATCTAAAGTTCAAAGTTTTGAATGACCTGATTTCCTCAGAAAAAGTGATTGTTTGAGAATGAGGTTGTGGTTGAGAATACTTGGGTTGAGAATAGCTTTGAGAAAGACCGTGCTTCTAACGTTGACGTATTGGAGCCATTTTGGGTGTGGATGCTATTATATTGGAACACAAACACACTCATGAAAAAAAAACTCCAACGTGGAAATCAATCAAACCCATAAAATAATGATAAATTTACATGAATATCTGTTCGTCATTGTTATAATAATGTTAGTATTCGTCAGAGAGGAAGAGTTTTCTTTTGCCTTTAGGTTTAGGGTTTGTTGATATGGAGGAGTTTGTATCGATTATAATCTATAAATAATGAAGGGGGAAAAACACGTGATATTTAAAATGGTATCGATACAAATTTAACAATTGTCAATACTTTATGATGACCTATTTTCTCATAAAACTGGTATATTTATATCGGTTACATTGAAAATTTACCTATTACATTATAATTATCGGTTTCGATGCTCTTGGGATCGACATTTTTTTTAAAAAGTATCGACACTTTATGCATGCAACCCTTTGGCATTCCTTTTGGACAAAAAGTATCGACACCAATTCCACAGGTGTCGATACATGTTGTAGACCTATTCTCTCATAAAACCAGTATAATTATACCGGTTACATTGTAAATTTACTTATTACATTATATTTAAGGGTTTTGATGTTTCTGGTATCGACACTTTATGCATTCATCATTTTGGGCATTCATTCTGGACAAAACGTATCGACACAAAATAAAAAAGTGTCGATACATTATGTAGATCTATTCTCACATAAAACCGGTATATTTATACCGGTTATATTACAAAATCACCTATTACATTATAATTATGAGTTTCGATGTTTTAGGATCGACACTTTGTATAAATGTATCGACACTTAGTGGTGCACCCTTTTTGAGCATTTATTATGGACAAAATGTATTGACACATAATGAAAAAGTATCGATATATTATGTAGACCTATTCTCACATAAAACCGGTATATTTATACCAGTTATATTGCAAAATTACCTATTACATTATAATTATGGTTTTCGATGTTTCTAGGATCGACACTTCTTATAAATGTATAAACACTTAGTGGTGCACCCTTTTTGGGCATTCCTTCTGGACCAAAAGTATCGATACAAATTACACAAGTGTCGATACATATTGTACACATATTCTCTCATAAAACTGGTATATGTATACCGGTTACATTGACAAATTACCTATTACATTATAATTATGGGTTTCGATGTTTCTGGGATCGATACTTGTTTATAAATGTATCGACACTTTTTGTGTGCACCCTTTTGGGCATTCCTTCTGGAGAAACAGTGTCGATACATTATGTATACATATTCTCTCATAAAACCGGTTTAGTTATACCGGTTACATTGAAAAATTACCTATTACATTGTAATTATGGGTTTCGATGTTTCTGGGATCGACACTTTCAATAAATGTATCGACACATTATGCGTTCATCATTTTGGGCATTCATTATGGACAAAATGTATTGACACATAATAAAAAAGTGTCGATATATTATGTAGACCTATTCTCACATAAAACCGGTATATTTATACTGGTTATATTATAAAATTACCTATTATATTATAATTATGGGTTTCGATATTTTTGGGATCGACACTTTTTATAAACGTTTCGACACATATTCTTACCTATGTTTTGGAAACTTAACGTTTGGGATCCATACTGGACAAAATGTTGGAAACAAATCTTTGTGTTTATTATTTTTTTTATTAAAAAAAGTCTATTTTACCAACTACATTGTAAATTTACCTCTTACTTTAAAATTATTGAATTTCGTAGTTATTGTACATACCCTCTATATGGAATAGCCATTCAGTCCTACACATGATGACAATTATAATGACATTTGGAATAATGCAGACAACGATCTTCATATATCGTAAGTATCAACATGACTCTTACTGTGTATAAGAAACATGTACAACAACCTACTGCTAACTTTTCTCATCTCATACATAATTACATCAACATACAAAAGTATAAATCGTATACAAAATTATAAATGTTATACAAAATTAACTCTACATTTACATCATCGCTTACTTTTGTTATTCTTGTGTCTCATGGCAGCTTTTGTTATCTCATGTCTTCGTTGATTTTGATTGTGGCTTACGAGATTGTTTAATATTCGCGATCGAATTCAATCCACATTATCACATACATGCCGCAATCATATCTATAACAAAATTTTAAAATCACACATGTCAATTATGAAACCTGCATAAATTAAGTTTTTTATTTATGATAACATCTCATACCCATTCAATTGTTCATTCTTCTTATGCTCCACAAATTTGAAATTTTTCAAGGGGAACTTTCCTAGAGATCCACATTCTTCTACCCAATTGATTTTCTTATTATAACTATCTAATATTTTCATCTGCATTAAAAAATATGAAGTTATGATCCAAACAAAATATGCATTATAATTTACATAATGTCCTTTCATACATACCAATCTCTTAGCATCATTCACTCTCTGTTTAGCTGCTTCAGATGTAAACAAACTATCATATAATGTTGCAACACGATATACCATATCCAACACCAAAAGATACCAATGTGAATTATGATAGTTTATTGTGATCATGATCTGCAACAAATTTTACACCCAATTTGACAAAATTCAACATTCTATATCCGAAAACATAATTTGCAATTCGTATGGTGTCTTACCTTCTCACAGTCGGTGAATTTCACATAGTTACCCAAAATGGGACTCCAAAAGGTAGTAATACTCTCAACACTTACTTTGTTGATGGCATCCAACGCCTGTTGCTGCACTTACGCGACAATCATTATTAATATACCGTTTATAACACTACTTTTCAACATTTATTAATTTAACTCACCGCTAAGTGGAATGGAAGGTAGCTAATCCTCCGGAGTGACTTTTTCGAATCATAGCATATTGTCCAGGCGAGCAAATCAATAACCTAACAAAATTAATTACACAATCAGAACATATTCAATAGGTTTTAACATTTTGTACTTTCTACGTACCACACCGCCAACCCATTTCGTAGGCTTCAACGTTGCAACGTCGCATATATTAGCGAATTGATTTCCCATTGAGATTACAAAATATTTGTATGAATCATTAGGATTAACATCTTGTCATGAAATATTTAAATATCACTCACAAAGCAATATATTTCACTTACCCCGATTCTAACCCACTATTCCATAAATAATCACAAATTCCAGCTTCGATGTCATCAATTCCGCTCGGAATATCCGTTTTTTCAACCTACAATTTTGCATACAAATTTTTTTCACAACAACATGATAAAGATCAAATTTAGTTTTCTTTTATTCAATTTACCTTATGCTTCTTCTTCTGTGATGCAGGACATTCCGAATCCAAATTTGCATCTATAACACTCTCCGGTGTATAGATCACATCGACATCATTCCTCCTCATTTCCTCCATCTTTTCTTCTTCCTCCCTCTTTTCTTCTTCATATTTTTTCAGTTCATCGTATTTTTGCTCTACATAGCTCTTCATCTCTTTTATTTCACCCTTCAATTTTTCCCCTTCATCTAAGTATTCATCAACCACCCCCTTCACCCTCGTAAGTTCACTCCTCAATTCTACAACCTCCTTCACCACTCCAACAATTTTTTCACCCCTCACCATCTTAAGTTCACCCCTAAACACCTCAACTTCTTTCACCACTCCATCTATTTTTCCTTCCACTTCCACCTTATGCCTCTCAAGTGTCTGTTCGACTCTCTCAAGTTTCTCTTTGACTCTTGATTGTCTTTACATGATATCAAATTGGATTTTTTTTATATCAGCCAATTCAGACATCAAAATGTTGAATTTACTCCGTTTTCCCTCATCGTCATCCCCCAATACAACCATTTCTTCTTCCTTCTCCTCTGCCTCCACTACATCCTTGCCAATAACCTTCAAAATTAAATTACAATATTAAGACATTAATTATATTATTAATATTATTTAATTACATTTATTACCCTTTCTTGTTTCCTTGGTCTATCCAACTTCAACTTCGCCATCACTCTAACCACCTCTTCCTTCCCCCATGCACGGATGCGTGCCACTCCGGTTCTTTCATAAGCCGACACTGCCTCACAGCCCGACCAAAAATCGAATAGTGCAACTTACATTTATAATAAAATTTATAATTTTATATAATAACTATATTTTCATTTTATATAAAAAACAAAAACATTCTTCAACTCTTTTACCTCTAAGATTGCTATGCACCCTTTGAGGTATCTCTGGCTGCCCTTTTTAAAGGTGATTATTGATTCAATCAATCTCGAATGGACATATTCAGCCTAATTAAATTCACCCTTCAAGCCTTCATCTCAAATGAGCTTCATATAGTCCTTGTTCGTTGACGTATCACCCGTTGGACAAAGAAAGATCCCGACAAGGTACAATAGAACTCGGGCCTTCAGCTCACCCTCCCCCCCCCCGTAAGATCTACTTTTGATTTCCTCTTCAAGTTCAACATATGTCACCTTTTGCTTCAAACCATATTTGGAGGCAAGTGCTTTCCAGTCCTTACTCTTAGAGACTTCTACAACACTTTTGCCTTCATTTCCTACCCCCAAGACGGCTGCAACACAAAGGATCCTGAGAGGAAATGAAAAATCACCATATTTAGCAATACATTATTTGACATCAAATTGTGCCATCAAACCATCAAAGATCGACATAATTCCCTCCGAATAGGTCGATCCCTTACTCCTACCAACGATCTAAACCCTATTTCTCCCAATACATTCAACTGACCCTTCTCCTTAAGGTGTATAATTAATGAATTCACCCTTTTAATGTTGCACCTTGTCGACACTTCCTACATTTTTTAACAATATATAATGTTATAGTTCTTATATATTTTGTATCAACGTATTTACAAGTTTAATGAATACCTTCTTTTCATGTGTTTTCCTCTATTCTTTGTATTCTTCATTATCCATCTTTGACTGTGCGATGTAAGGTTCCTTCTCAGCATCACTCATCGAATTCCATTTCTCCAACACATCATTTCTCACATAATATTAAGCATAAACGTTTTTTAATCAATACATTAACGCTAAATAATACTCAATGTCAATTTCAATTTATATATCGAACCGTTGTGTTCGCCACCTTCCTTCATCCTTTTGCATTCGGTCATACTGTCAACATTTAAAATTTGTCATCAATTTAAAGTTCTTATATACTTTAATCCAATTATCATTTCAACAATAATAACAAAAAGACATTGATACTTACTAGAAGTACATATATCCACCCTTTGGTTGCTTTCGAGTCTCAGCCTCAATTTCAAAGTCATCTGCGCCACCAACAATATTTCCACCCATTGACTCCATTTTTCCTTCATATATCAGTTTACGCAAATCAAATCAAATACTTGTTACATATACTTTATTCAATATACAAATATAGATAACTACTCTTGTGGTAAAACAGTTTTCTTCAAAAGAATTTGAATGTCCACTACAAAATGTGTTGGCACATTTATACAACCTAAAATATCATTTTCTACCTATATTATTATATACAAGTATCCATATTTATTTTCTACCTATAATATTATATAATCGGTCACAAATCCTTCTTGGCTTTAATTCGAAATCCCCAAACCAAATCTAAAAACCTTAATCCCTATTTCCTTCACACGGTTGAGAACACTCAATACTCCAAGTATCGGCACATTTATACAACCTATAATATCATTTTCTATCTATAATATTTAATAAAAGTATCGATATTTATATTTTATCTAGAATATCACTTTCTACCTGTAATCGGTCTCAAATGCTTCTTTACTTTGAAAACCCCAAACAACACATAAAACTCTATTTCCAATTACTGTAATAATAAAAAACTAGAGTTTCTACAACGTACTTTTCGATTCGACTGCAGCAACAAACAAACAAACTTCGGTTTAGAAACGCCTTCTGAAATCCAGCAACAATTACGTTTCGATTTCAAAAACTCGTCCGTTCTATCTATTTTTCAGAGGATATTTAACTATGCCTTTTATATTTTCACCGGATATGTAATTTCTATTTAATCGATACAACTACAAAAGTGTCGATACTTTTATGTCATGTGTCGATACTTTCGAAAAGTATCGACACTTTCGATAGAATAATTACCTATATCTTTGAAAGTATCGATATTTTATTATGCGTACTTATTAAAGTATCGACACTTTCAAAATATCCGGTAGCGCTTTATCGGTTTTGTCACTTATAGACCTGTTTTATCATATTTTTACCTTTTATATCGTTATAGATTGATACATTTTTATAAAGTATCGACACTTTATAGGCGCTAAAACTACTTCTCCTTTAAATTCACAATGTGTCAATACTTATATTAAAATATCGACACTTTCAATATATCCGGTATCTCTTTACCGGTTTTATCTTCTCCTGACCGATTTTGTCATATTTTTACATGTTATATCGTTGTGGATTGATACATATTTATAAAGAATCGACACTTTATAGGCGCTAAAACTGCTTCTCCTTTAAATTCACTATGTGTCGATACTTATATTCAAGTATCGACACTTGCAATATATCCGGTAGCGCTTTACCGGTTTTGTCTTTTCGTGACCGGTTTTGTCATATTTTTTCCTATTATATTGATGTGGATCGATATATTTTTATAAAGTATCGACATAAATCAACAAGCTAAGTTTGTCGTTTGTCAAATTTTTTAATATTTCTTCATGATTTAGACCTACTACATTATTATTACTCAACATTTCCGATAACGCTAAACCAAATTTATTAAATATCTTTTAATGTATCTAGTAACGTCGTATATTAGCTCATCCCCAAGTGTGTTCCGTTGGAAGGAAGCTTATGGATTTATTAAGTTAAGGAAGGTGAAGGTGAAGCTTTGTAACAAAATAAAATCGCTTTTTTTCCTTCTTTCTAATGGGATCTTTCTAGATTTCCCATCAAGCTGTCGACAAGAGAATAGGAAAGAACAAAAAAATGCTAAATTACATGATAGGTCATTATATTATAAATATATTTAAGGTAAACTACACATTTAATACCGTAACTATTATTTTTGTTCAGTTTTGATCACTACCTGTTAGTTCCAATAACCAGACCCATTTCTTGGTTTCTGATTGCGTCAGGATCCATTTAAAATGGCAAGTATAGAGAATACACCACAAAAAATTCATTGGAAATTCATAAATTCTTATTCTTATATAATATAGTAAGAAAGAAAAAGAAGGGAACTTTAGAAAGTCATTAAATAATAAAATACACGATTTTGTTTCTGGAGGACATAATGTTCAATTCCTATATATAAGAATAAGAATAAGAATTTATGAATTTAGAAAGTCATTAAAATAATAAAATACACGATCTTATTAAATCTATTAAAAAATTAAAAAATTTCATCAAATTCCTATATATTTTTAAAAATTTAATTCACTTCTAAATTTAGTATCAAGATCTATCACCATGACAAATGTCATAGAAATTAACGACGAGAGTAGAGAGGAGTAGCTAGGGTTAATATCATTTAGGAAAGAGCTAAATTGATGATTTTAAAAAAAAAAAGAATTTAGGTGTATCACGTCGCCAAGAAAATAAAAATTAATGACTAAATTAATAATATAAATGATTAAAGCATAACTTTTAAAAGTTCAGTGATGACAATTGAACAAAACCAAAACCAAAATGACATTCAATGGTGATTTACTTTTTAGTTTATTAATAATAAAAATTAAATATCTATGTTCTATATAGAAGTAGAAAACAATTCAGTGATGTCAACTTGTATATTATCCTAAATAATACTTAAATGATGTGAAATCTATGGTATTTTTTCTCTCTTTCAGTCATTTAGTAATAGAAAATTTTAAAATATAATTTGTTAATATAAGATTAAAAAATGATAGAAATGAGTTACAATAAAAAAAAAATATTAAGACCAAAACTTTTTAGATTAAACAGAATAATATTTTTTGTTATAATCAAAAATGTTTCATTATTCATAATATTTTCGATTGTAAACCTTAAATCTTTCGCAATGTAACTTTTTAATTATAACTTAAATTGTTATAAATTTGTATAATTTTTAAGTTAAACAATATAAGATTTTAAGTTAAAAATCAGCTTAAACTAATCTTAAATTAAACAATCGTACAACAGAACTACCCTTCACCAATACTATATGTAGAAAACGTTGCTTGCAAGCCTGGCTAAGAATTCAATTAACCTAGATTTTCGGGTTAAACAACTTTCTAAAAATTCTAAAAAGGAAGAACCCACCCTAGATTAACCGAGTTTTGAATATTCTTATTTGAAGAGATCCAAGAATAAAGCTGTACTTGTAACGAGGTCGGTTCATGGATATTTCGAGTCAACAAGGTTAATTTATCTTAAACACACATTAATATAATTTGCAGTGTTAATTTTATCAATTTTTAAATAAAAATCTTTCTAGTTAGCTGTTTATACGTCCTTTTTATTATCTTCAACTTATTTTTTTCCACATGAATCACAGCTATAAATACCTTTGCAAAACCTCACAAAGTCCATCAGAACTCAACAGTCCTACCACAGTCACCTTCACTCTCGACCCTCTGGCCAGTGACCTTTCTCACAAAGATGAAGCTTTTACTTGCAACTTCGTTGTTTGTGCTACTCTTCTTTACATCATCATTTGTCCAACTCTCATTTGCCAAACCCGGAGCACCTGCACCCGCCACCGTCCCTCCGCCATCTCGTTCACCACCTCCTCTTAGTAATGTTTTTTTTTATTATTAATTAAACTACTGATTTTTTTATCATTCATGCATTTGAGATTAACATTGTTATCATTTGTGTGTTATATATAAGCATATGTTTAATATAGGGTATCCTTGATTTGTTTTCATAGGTGTAACGGGATTTTTCTTTTATTTGCTAGTAGATTTCTGTGATAGAAAGTGTGCGGAGAGATGTGCAAAGGCAGGAGTGAAAGACCGGTGCTTGAAGTATTGTGGGATATGCTGCCACGACTGTAAGTGTGTTCCTTCAGGGACCTTCGGGAACAAGTCTGAATGTCCTTGCTATCGAGACAAGTTGAACTCTAAGGGCCACCCTAAATGCCCTTAATATTCCCCTTCCAATTTAGACTTCAGTTTGTTCCTATCTTATCACTCTCTGTCCACTGAGATCCACCCACCAATTATATGTAAAACAATAAGAATGTGTGTGTATGAAATAAAGTGTACTCCGTAAAACAAATTGCATTGCATCTTATTTCCCAACAACTATAATAAAAAGATTCTCCCCTTTTTCTTGTGAAAATTTTTTATTGGTAGATTACTGGATTGTACAGTTATATAAATGATCTTCACTCTTCAAATCTAAACGTGAAATTCCAAATCATAAGCCATAACAACATATTGATTGAGGCTTGGGATGAGTAGATCGCCCATAAAGAAAGTGATATCAACATACAGAAAGTCAAACTTTGAATACGGCACAGCAGCGAAACAGCACGAGTATGTTCCGATCATGATATGTACTGCCCTTGAAATATGAAAGAAGAGGTTAAGAGAATGGACACTTAGCATGTACATAGAGATGAAACTAGGGCTGGAAAGTCTAGCAATGCTCTTCCAGAAGTTTTCTTTGAACATGTACGGATACCATATACCAACTTAGAAGATTTAGCTACCCTGAGGATTTCAGGCTCCACCAACCGGTGCCTGATTTCCGTTTCCCCCTCTTCCTTTTGTAATTAGGGACCTTGGACTTGGATGACGAAGATACATCTGCATCTGGTCGAACAGAAGAGTTTGTCGGGAGGTCATCTCCAGGAGCAAGAACAGTACGCTTTTTGGTAGGCATTGGCAGCTCTTTGGTGTCTGACTTTTGTTTCCCCCACTTCCTTTTGTTATTAGGAACCTTGGACTTGGACGTAGAAGATACCTTCGCATCTGGTTGAGCAGAAGCGTTTGCTGGGAGGTCATCTCCAGGAGCAAGAAGAGTAGGCTTTTCGGTTGGCATCAGTGGCTCCCCGGTGCCTGATTTTCGTCTCCCCATCTTCCTTTTGTTTTTAGGGATCTTGGACTCGGACATCGAAGGTACCTTCACATCTGGTTGAACAGAAGGGTTTGCAGGTAGGTCATCTCCCGGAGCAATAACAGTAGGTTTTTCAGTCGGTATCAGTGGCTCATTGGTGCCTGATTTTCGTTTCCCCATTTTCCTCTTGTTATTAGGGATGTTGGTCTCGGACATCAAAGATACCTTCTCATCTGGTTGAACAGAAGGGTTTGCGGAGAGGTCATCTCCAGGAGCAAGAACAGTAGGCTTTTCAGTTGGCATCTGGGGATCCTCAGTGCCTGATTTTCCTTTCTCCATATCCCTTCTGTTATTACTAATCTCGGACTCAGACGTCAAAGATACCTTCACATCTGGTTGAACAGAAGGGTTGGCAAGGAGGTCATCTCCAGTAGCAAGAACAGTAGGATTTTCGGTTGGCATCGGCGGATCCTCAGTGCCTGATTTCCGTTTCTCCATATTCCTTCTGTTAGTACTGATCTCGGACTCAGACATCAAAGATACCTTCACATCTGGTTGAACTGAAGGGTTGGCAAGGAGGTCATCTGGAGAAAGAACAGTAGGCTTTTCGGTTGGCATCGGCAGCTCCTCTGCCGGTTGAGTTAAACCACTTTGAAAATTATACAACTCTTCCTTGGCAGCCTGGTAATGTATCAAAATATCATCCTCAGTCTGCAAATATAATGAAGAATTGTTGCATTACAAATGAAAACGAGATTGTTGAATATGCATATTTGGAATCTAATACTAGTTAATATTCACATCATCATGTATAAAACAATCAAAACCAAATCCTGATAACAAAAACCGAGGACAATATAATAATGTGAATGTTAACTGAACAAAAAAAAGTAGGAATTACATGAGGCAGGTAAAAGCTAGGAAGATTTTTTTCTAGTTTTGTATTATATGTGCAAATGAAAAACCCTTTTTTCCTAGCCAACGGTATTAGCAGAAGCAAAGAATGAAACCCAAAATTAAATTACAAGTACAATACTTTGTTATCTTCTGCTACAGCCGTAAGCAAAGCAAATGATAAAAATGTAAAAATTAAAGATGTCAATAAATGTTACAGAAAAGATGGAAGAAAAAAACTTAAATGATCAAGAACAATATATAAAAAAAAGAGCTCACATTGTCATAAGAAACTGCAGCAAGATTCTGTTCAGTTCCCTCAATCACATCAGGAAAAGGTGCAACCTCTCCATGACTTGAAACTGCACTACTTCCAGGCACAAATAGATCTCCCATGTTACCACCCTGAGATGTAACTGGGATTCGCTCTCCACTCCCAACTGGAGAAGAGCGACTTCTAGAACCATATAAAGTGTTGCATGGCATAACTGAACTCAATACATTAATGGAAGAGAACTTTTGAGGACTTCCATTAACCACACTGTCAACTCGGGTCTTTAACGTGTGAACTTGTGATTGAATCAGATCAATCTTTCCAAGGATCTTTTCTAACCAAATATCACCGTCTCTGAATTCAAGACCCGACAATCCATCACTAATTCCAATGTCTTCATTGCTATTGACCGTTTTGTTTCCTAAAATAATCAAGAAAATGGACCAAAATACCCATTAGAGAGAGTCAATTTTTGGAAACACAATCACAACAGCTATTTGGTTGACCTTGCTCTATGACACCTATGAGCTACACAGTAACCAAAACCGAGTCAAATGTAATTCTTACCAAACTTACCATTATCACCATCTTGAGCAGAAGTAGCAACAACAAATTTCTTACTGTCTGGGAGCAAAGAGAATGTACTTATCAGATTAGGATTTAAAAAATGCTTAATCCATAAAGAATGATGATGAAATTTATAGTTTCATACCATAATATGAGAAAATGTTATGATTTGACATATAAGATGCTAAATCAGCAGTATCTTCAACTCGCTTTCTTTTCCTCCTCTTCATTACTTTCTTTCTTTGAATTTGAAAAGGTTGTGACTTCACATTAAGTCCCTCAAATGTGAGCTTTTCATATTCAAAGTTCTTTCTCTGATCATATTCTGCAAGTTGTTGATCATACTTCAATGTCTGAGATTTAAATTCCTTAAGTTGCAATTCTAACCATTTACACCGCCACATAATGGGACGAACAAACCTCCTCCAATGATCTGTCAACTTTCTCTTCCTGGAAAATTTAGGAAAAGAAAGAAAACTGAATAATGCAACATGTATTTGGGCATCAAACTGGAATACACATCACAAATGGAAACAGAGTTTTCTTTTTTACAATTGCCAGCCAAAAAAAGTGTAAAGAATAATTCTATCAGCAAGAGTCAATATAATTTTATGTGCATTTATGGTGGTCATTTTTAGAAGCCAGTAAATTAAAATAAAATTTCATTAATTATCAATAAACTAACACAAACAAAATAGTTTGAGGCTTTGAGCTACCAAAAAAAGTACCTTAATAGGAACAACCCATCAAACATTGATCCCAATGGACTCCCACTGCGTAATGCCGAATCAACTTCAACATCACTTATTGCTGAGTCATTCTCAGCCCCAGATATAGTGCCACCAAAAGAACTCGAATTCTCAGTGTCATCCTGACATTCAGCGATAGTCAAGCTATCCATGTCAGAATTTGTACATTCAGTTATGTTAATCTCCATATCCGCAGCTCCTTTGGGTATCGTCCCTTCTCCTACACCATTCAGAGTTTCCTCACCAGAGTTGTGGTCATCACAATTACTCACAGAATGCATAAACTTATCTTTCGAATCTTGAGACAAGCTTCCATTTCCATTACCATTTGAAACCATTTCCATCATTGTATTGGACTCGTCTTTTGGCTCCAATCCAGAGCCTATACTACTAATCATCATAAAGACTTCCAATTCACTAATAAGTCAACTTAATTAAAAAAAACACTCCCTGCAAAATTGAAATCAAATTTAACATTACCATTTCATCTAAGCAAATTGAATTTTCAAAAGAAAGAGACTACAAGTAAATGGCTCATATCTTTATATTCATATACAGATTAATCAAAGCTGCAGAACATAAAAAGCTAAAAAAAAAACCCAAAAGAACGAATTTTCCAACTAACGACAAGTTAGAGCACAAGATTATCATAAAGGGAATAAGGAATTTACGCATCGAAATACACATAAATCGCAAAACCCTAAAACCCTAAAACAGGGAGCAGAGAAGAGGTAAAGAACCTAGCATTCAAGTCTATTAACACCTGGGCTTGGATTGGTGGAGTGTTAACGCCACCGTTGACAATTTTTCGTATGATTTTCTGGAATTTGTTTGATGGCTACAAAGTTGAAATTCTAGAAAAGAAAATAAAAAGAGGAGAATTTGCGAAGGCGTGGTTCAGAAAAAGATCGGTGGAGTGTAGCAGATGTTCGCTGTATAGTTGTGTCGCCAGTAGAAAAGAATAATAAAAGCAGATATTAAAAAAGGTAAATTATAAATTTACTCACTAAATTTTACTCTCCATCTTATTTTATCTCCTATACTTTTAATTGTTTTCAATTTAATCACTAAGCTTTATACATTGATTTTTTAGTCACTCAATTATTAACTTTTCTAACGATGTTATGATATGGAAACCAATATCAAAAGGACGTAGATTTGGATCTCATAGAAAATCAAATTAAAACCAAAACGACGTAGTTTTGGTCAAAATAAAAAAAAAATTCCATTCGTTTTCTGCTCTTTCCTTCTCTCTTCTTCTTGTCCCCCCTCTTCAATTCTCTCCTCAACTTTAGTGAACCCAGATTTCGACTACCACGTCGACCGCTATTCTGACCACTGTTAGACACCTTTATCGGTGACCAATGTCAAAGTACTGGCTTCACCTCAATACCAACCTTCGTAGATGAGTGATGACAAAACCAGAATCAAGAATTCCTTGATATTTTCATGTTTTTTGCGCTGCTTCAATTTACTTCTTCAGTGGCATCCTCTTCCAAACAACTTTCATGGTATCTTGAATAATTAGGTTTTCATTCTTAAGGTTTGACGACTGACTTATCTTTCTTTATTTTTCCAGGTAACTGATTTTCTTGGAATCAATTCATAGTTAATAACTTCAAGATATTGTTATGGTCCATGTCTTCCATTGCAGATGCTGAAATCAAGCTTGAAGTGCACAAATCATGAATTAGTGTCGCGCATTTATAATGAGCCCTATATTGAAACCAGCATTTTGGTTTTTCTTTCCACGTACTATGCCATTGAGCAGCAATGGTACCTTTTGAAGCCATTTAGTTCATCCTTTAAGGTTCACATTTTACATCGTAGTGTTGACATTGAACAGGCTCTCATGACTATGAAAATCTGGAAATCTCATCATAATGTACACCTTTTAACCCTCACTATGACTCCTTGAATATTATTGGTTGAGCATACAAGACATTGATTATGCATATGCATCTTTTAGCCTGCAAAATGTATCATTCAGTTGCTTTTTCATTAAACTGGAAAGGTTGTCCAAAAGATATTATCATTTGCAATCATACGAGAAAGTTAATTTGATGGTTTGATGTTTGTTAATGAAGTTTAGATTTTTGCTTCCATCAATAGCATCTACCTTCGTGACTTTCTTCTTCAAGTTTTATATTTAATTTGTGTTGTGCTTACGAATGTTTCAAAAAATAAATTATTTTCCACAGATAAGGTTTGGGTTTCTAACTTTTTTTAACAATTTGGATGCTTTATTATATTTAGCTCATTCTTTTTACCTAAACGTTTTAGGCTGAGCAACGGAGAGGTAGAATTGGTCGTACTTGTGATGGTCATGTATATTGGTTGGTTATACAATCATTTTCTTTAGCGATCTTGAGGATTTTGAGTGTCCGACTATATTGAAATTGTCATTGAGACAACAAATGCTTCAGATATGTTGTGCTAAATTCAGATACGGTCATTGGTCTCGCACAAATGTGATCGACGTGTTGGCCGGAATCTGACTTCATTGAGATGAGGAGAGAGAAGGGAAAGAAGAAGAAAAGGAAAAAGGAAAAAAATAAAACTATTTTTCTATTTAAACTAAAATTGTGTCGTTTTGGTCTAAATTTGATTTTTTATAAGAACCAAAACTATGTCGTTTACATGTTGATTGTCACATCATAATACCAACAGAAAGTTAATGACTGAGTGACAAAAAAAATAATGTATAAAATTTCGTGATTACATTAAAAAAGTCAAAAATACACCAAGTAATATAAGAGAGAAAATAAAGTTAAATAAATTTATAGTTTACCCTAAAAAATGAAAAAGATTGGTTATTTTGGACCTAGTACCTATATAGTTCATTTTATGTTTATGAGGGCCTTAATTTTATGTTCGTGAGTCCCTATCCTAATTTTTTAGGATAAACTACATATTTAGTATCTAAATTATTACTTTTATTTTATTTTGACACTTAAATTTTATTTTTTTTAAACTTTAACTAACGTTTAGTTTAAATTTCGATTTAGTACTCACTATTAAAAAATTAACAGACCTACTAACATGACATTTTTTTTATTTTTCAATGATGACATGACATTATCATATGGTGACACATTAACGTCACCGTTAAGGTTTTAACGGTGGGTACCAAATTGAAATTTAAATTAAATATTAGGTATGATTTTAAAAAACAATAAAGTTTGAGTACCAAAACGGAATAAAAGTAATAGCTTAAGTACTAAATATGTAGTTTACCTTTTATTTTATACCAAAATAAGAATATATATATATATAAATAAAAATTTTAATATATTAAAAAATTAATTAAACATGCCATGTCATAAACACTTAAACTTTGTCGTTTTGTAGAGCAGCAAATAGATTTTGATAGCTTGAAGAATATATTTCGACATAAATTCCACAACTTCGTTTCTTCTAAACAAAAGATGAGCAAATAGGAATATAGTTGTTGGGTAGTAGAGAGGCGCCGCTTAAGTTAAATTCTCTCTAATTTTTTAGGGTTGCTAGCTTGTTCCACTTTTTCACCTTCATTAGCAAGCCTAATCCAGCCCTCAATCTTCTTTATCTTTTTATATTTTAATTTTCAATAAATCTATTTTTATAGTACGTTTCATTTTTTTATCACTAGTTTGATTGTTATTTTCATTTAACTTTATCAGGATTAAATTTAATATTGTTCCATCGATCGAGTTGACTCGCTTATTTATTATCTTGTTGTTTTTTTTATTTTAGACGTGGTTTGCACTCGATTTCGATTTGTGATTGTTGGTAATCTTTCAATAGTTTCATCCCTTGTGGTTCAATATAATTCGATCTGTTCGTTTCAATCTTTTGTTCAAGTTTTTTGATGGATTGTTAATTTTTTTTCCTTGTATGGTCTTTACGTGATCTAAATACACACATAGCTGATATAAATAAAGTGAATCTTTATAAGCGTCAAAAACATAAGCAATGGAGCAAAAATTATTAGCTGCTTTTATCCCACCTCAAAGTGCATGAAAATCCCTTTCCAACAATCAATTTCACCCCACATATATAAAACTGGACTCTCAATCCAATCCCCTCTATCTCCCCCACAAAAAACGTTATCAAGTAGCAAAACTTCACATGCAATATTTGCAACATCAGATGTACAAGTCGTAGAGACTCGAAACCTTATCAACCATTCCAGCTGCTGGGTCCATTAAATCGACAAGGTATCTTACAGCAGCATCATGCACAATTTGAGCCTTGTTTTCATGAAATATTGATAGATTAAACAAGGTTGTCGCTGCATCTTTCTTCCCCCTTGGAGTACCATTCCCCAGCAAATCAACCAGAGGGCAGAGGCCTGATTGCACCAGACCTTCCGATCTTGACTTTGATATAATCGATGACCAGAAGGCTAAAGAGAGTGGCAGCCGAGTTTTCTTTAGCTTCAGGACTTCCTGTCTCAAGCACATGAATCAGAGGATCAATTGCATTTGCATTAGCAATAGCTGTTTTGTTGTTATCATTGATTAATAAGTTAAGAATTGCCGCAACAGCATTTTCTCGAGTTTTTGTATTAGGTGAAGGAAGTAAATCAAAGAACTTGAGAAAGCTTTCAGCTTATTACTGCAGTTCTTGAAACACTAATATCACCACGATTCTATCGGCACAAAAGCGAATTAAGAAAAGACTAATAAATTCATTTGCAGAGTTTGAAGGTAAATAAAAAGTGAAATAGGAAAGTAAGGACAGAGTACATACCTTTTCCTTGTAAATCCTAAGAGCAAAATTCTCTCTCAAGAGCTGATCCTTGGCAAATCATGTCGTTCCATAAAACTGAAGAAAACCTTTTTCACATCCTTATCATAGCCTATGAAGTTACACCACCTTGATAACAAAAAAACACACTCTTGAAATCTCAATTTTACTAACTAGAAATCCATATACAGAAAAGCAAAACTTTAAATCAAGACTCAATTAACGTAACATATTAAGAAAAACTCTAAACCTTCAATCATAATATTTACCTCCACAACACCCACTGAAGTTACAGTATGCTTCCTTTCAAAGCTTATCATGCTCAGCCTCCATCAAATTGAAATAAAGGTAAACCTAACAATAAAAAACACAACCATCTCTTTAACATTGAGCATAACATGATCCCCACCTACAGTTCAACCCTAAGAAGAGAGACATCTGACTAATAACAAGCCAAATCCTTCTTTAGAAGATTAGAGAAAAATAAATGAAGGCCAACAAATAACTGAAATTAAGAGTTCATTATTTGGATATATTTTCAATTTTTTAGTAATCACTTGCATCCTTACTAAAACAGAAAAAATTTGTCTACCTTTTCGACAAGGAAAAAAGATACAATTGAAACAAAAGCAACCAGATAAGACTACATGGATGTAGAGCCTTTCCATACGAATTACTAGTCCATCAACCTCATTGTTATTTATGGATGTGCAGCAAACCAAAGGATATAGAAAGGCCTCAACAAAAATTACAAAAACAAATATAAAATTTCCCCACAACCACATTCAAATTCCACATGCTACTGGATGAAAACTAGCAAAGATATAAAGAAACCTCTAAATTTACCAAAATCTGTCCGTCTCTACATGATTTATCATGTCACTTATATGGCCAACATGGTTTGATGTAGAAACTTTATCCAAGAAAGCTATTTCTGCTCCTCTTCAAACCAAAGGTGATTAGTGGTGTGCTTTCATTAGAGCAAAGTGTTGTCAAACAAGATTTCATTGTATCTTGGCTATTCGATACACCCCTTCAGCATACTTGGTGTGGAGGAAAAAAAAAAGCTGCTAAAGCTAAGTGAAGTCTAGAGCAGGCCTTGAACACTTTATTTATTTATTTTTTCTAGATATGTTCCCTATCTTTTACCCACACAATTAAAAAATAATTAAAAAATCCACTTATGTCATTCAAAACAATACTATTAAACAACATGGTTAATTAGATCAAATGGGTTGTTTAATTATTTCGAATATGAGCAACATGAAATAAGAAAATATAGCCAAAATTTTCAGGAATGCAAGGAAATGACAGCAAAGGAAATAAGAGGCACCTCAATCAAGATCTTTCAGCAATTTTAACGGGCCAGTGATCTACAAGGAAACCAAAAACAGAGGCTTTGAAACTAAGTCTTTAAACAAGAAACCAAATGCATATATCAAATTTTAAGAGAATAAAACACAGCAGTAAACAGATTCCACAGTAAAAAAAGAATGGAAAAGGTAAACAGAAAGAAACGAAGAGACGGTACCTGAATGCAGCTTTGAATTCTGGGTGTTATTTTTGGTTTCTTAATCTTAGTAAGAAGAAAAATAAACAAAACCCAGATTTCACTATCTTAATGCTTGGTCTTAATAAAAAAATTATTCAAGTAATCTTTTTTATTTGGTGATTTTAGTTAAATCTATTATTTTATGATTTGCTTAGAGTGGGACATTTGGAATCTGTTTATGAATGAATGTTTTAGCTGGAATTTGGGGATTTCTTCAGCGGTAGCCGCCCAAAGGAGCTTGTTTAGCAGAATTGCTTCTAGTTACTCGTGAAGTTAAATATAAACTTCATGTCAAATTGATTACTTATCATGTCAAATTGTGAAGGGTTAATTGTTTTTCACTGAATATCAGTAAGTACATATATTAAGAAAGGATTTTGACAACTGATAAGTAGTTTAAAAAAATGTTAATGGACTTGGTTAAGCAAATGGAACGAAGATTATTCACTCATTCCACCCCCAAGCTCGCTGCAAAGTTCAAACTCCAGATAAAGAGTCACGTGTAGGAAAATCTCTTTCCAACATTCACAATTTCCCCATATTCAAGGAGAGAGAAAAAAAGAGGAGTATTTCACAAGTGGACTCTCAATTAAATCCTCCACAAGTTATCCCTGTAATTTCAAGCAGCAAAACTTCACCTGCATGATTTACAACATCAAATATACATATAACAAACTGTATAGGCCCAAAACCTTGAATGGTAATGACGGTTGTTTTCCGGACTTTCATCCTGTTCCAGCATATCCATGTCTAATGTTTCGAAGGTGGCTAATAAGTGCTTGTGCCTGCAACAAACATCGGCTTTATGATGTTTACTTTTCCGAAGTTGAAGGAAGTGAATTAAAAAAAAATTGTACTTTCTCTTTAGCTCTCGGGGTTCCGCAGTTGGACAATTCCACTAATAATGGAAAAGCTCCTTGCAGAACCAAATTGCAAAACCTAGGACTGCATATGCAGAGATGTAAAAGAGCACCAGCAGCATTTTCTTTTCCTCTGGCTGAACCCATTTCAACAACCTCAACCAGAATGGGAATCCCACAGTGTTTTTCAATTGCAGTCCTCCCTTCAGGAATTGTAGCAAGCTTTGCCAAAACAAATACTGCCTTATCAACCATTCCAGCTGTTGGGAGCATCAAATCCACAAGGTATCTTACAGCACCAGCCTGCACAATTCGGGCCTTATTTTCATGAAATATTGACAGATTAAACAAGGCTGTCACTGCATCTTTCTTTCCCCTCGGAGTACCATTCCCCAGCAAATCAACCAAAGGCCGGATTGCCCCAGACCTTCCAATCTTGACTTTGTTATCCTCGATGGCCGAAAGGCTGAAGAGAGTGGCAGCTGTGTTTTCTTTAGCAACAGGACTTCCAATCTCAAGAACATGAATCAGAGGAAAAATTGCATTTGCATTAGCAATGGCTGTTTTGTTGCTATCAATATTTGAAAGTTAAGAAGTGCTGTAACAGCATTTTCCTGAGTCTTTGTATCTGGTGAATGAAGTAAATCAACTAACAAGCTAATTACCCCAAAGTTCGTTATTATAATCCGATTATCCCTACTCTGCTTGGAAAGAAACCTGAGTTGAGCTGTGGCCTCCCTTTGAGTATCAATTGATGTACTCTTCAAGTCCTCAACCAACTTTTTAACCTCGGATTCACAACGTGTATAGGGCGCATTTAGACTCATGAACTTAATTGGATCAGGCAACTTCACATTGTTTGACTCACACCAGTTTGCAATTAGTGCCTTCACAGTGTAATTAGGTATAAGGTTGGTATGAGTCAACTTCTGTCGTGTCTTGGGGCACATAGTGAGCCCAAGATCAATCCATTTTTTGATGAAAGCGTGCTCATAGGTTTTTCTTGATGCCACAATCACTGGCTCAGTCATTAGCTCTAGCGAAAGGGGGCAGATGAAATTCGAAGGTATGAGAACAGGGCTGCTGGTCTGAGACTGTTTTATTAAGATAATGCGATGATGCATGCGAGTTACAAGAGCAATAAGTTTATCAATATACTCGACTTCTGCAGTTTTATCAGCTTGATCAGCATTCTCCTTCAACTTTTCAAGGGCCACAGCCTCTATCAAAATCTCCTGATTTGAATTCAAGCTCAACTCTCAACAATTATCACTAATATTTCTGCCCTTGGTACAGAGTTATCCAATTGAACCTTTATGGCTTCCTCAATAACGGACGATGTTTGTTCATCTCCCACATGCTTAATTTTCTGCAAGTGGTGTTGTAATCAATCATAACAAGTGTTAGACATCCTGAAATGGGGATACCACTTCAAATTGAATCAAAAGGATATCTATATTTTCTCACAGCTAAAACTTTATAGGTTAGATGTCATTAACCCTCCAAAACATGACTTCTCATCTCAATAAATTCCTTTGGTAGCCATAGAAAGAATATGATAGTTATACTTCAAAAAAAATTACAGGCTTTAATTAACTTCAATGATTTTGGGTAGTAAATTACCTCAAGGTAAGATGAACTCAATTCATAAGGAAGATGTTGATTGGAAGACTTGATATGGAATATGTCCAAGCTAGAATTCCGAATCTTTGATATTAATGACTCAACTTGCAGAACCTAGACATAAAATGGAAGAGAAGGTGGTTACCCAAGCCTCCAAGGTATTGGTTAATAGTTGCTTATAAGAAAACTCAATTCTTCTATGATATTGTTATCTAGAATACACACATCAGAGCAATTCTCACCTGAATATGATCAAACATTCAAGAATCAGGAAATAGGGCACAAACTTATCCCAAAAGCTACAGTTTCTAATAATTACTCTTATGAGAAACATGATGAAATTATGTCTGTCCAAATGAGTAGAACATACGTCTGATTAGTTATTGTACAAACAATAATCAACAAGAAGCATCACGAAAGGAAATACTAATGATGCCGAGAGTAACTGATCAAAGCTTCATCATATTGGGTGCATTCCAATGCCAAAAAGGTTAGTTTAGGTGCTTTTCTTAGCTACAACTACAACAAAATTGCAAAATAAAGTAGCAAACTGAAAATATAATTGGTAACTTACAAAGTAAACTTTACTCAAAAGGGGTTGCTAGCTTTCAAATTGCTCTCACAGTTCTTCTACAGAGAGACATGTTTCTTCAAATGCCTTGGTAAGCACTTCATCAGAAGTAATTTTAGAATCAAAGATTTCTTCAAGAATTATGGGCTTCAACAACTTTAATATCTCTTCTATTCTCTGGTAGTACTTCTGAACTGGTTCTCAGTTAATGTTCTCAAGAGAGGACAAATTGAAAAATAAAGAAATGTTTCTAAGAAGTTTTTCTAACAAAGACATTCCCGTATGATCTGCTTCAAAAAAAATATCAAGGAAGACCACAAGTGAGAAAGAGCAGCAGCGGGTGGAAAACTGAAATAATTATAGGTAACTACCATGCACAACATGAAACATATGAAACTATGATTTATTTGTCCAAAAGATATAATCAATTCATCGGGATTTAGTCACTTGTGAAATATAAAACAAATAAACTAATGTTACTGCTTTGAGGTGACAAGATTTAGGCAAAAATTTCATAAAGTATAAGGTTTTAAAAACTTTTGGAATCATTATGGTTTTCACCAACTCCAGCATGTCAGGAACTTCAAGGTAAAAATACCCTCTTAAAGTTCATGATACTATCCACCGACCATGTTAGCCAAGATTTTATCTAGGTTTATCATTTTATCTTCCCATTCTTGATTTTGTTTCAGAATTGGAGGGCAGGGGAGTCAGTTGTTTCCATGTAAAGGCCACCCTCCTATATGTGATGTGATCATGTCTAGCACCAACTTTCTTCATGACACACTCACATCATTGAAGATTCATCATGCTCAATATAAGGGAGTTATACCTTACTTTATATTATATTTACTCATTTATGCACTATATATTATTATGAGCATACATTTACATCTTAAACTATGCTTGAATAATCATATGTTATCATTCACTTGCAACTATATGATTTTCATGCATAACATATGTTTTCACATTTTTACTTAGCTTTATATTATGTTTACATATGTTTTAGATTCATTTATTATGTTTGCATATCATTTAGATATCATGGCAGCATGTATTCATTCATTCATTCATTAACTCATATCATGTTATTCTAGCTCATGTTATGTTTACATTAGCTCACTAACTTTAAATCCATGATTCTTTAGCTCATTTGCATGCATGCATCTATTTTCTAGCTCATATATGTTTTATTAAAGCTCATGAACGTCCTATGCCTTTTATCTAGCTTATATACATGTTATCTTAGCTTCTAGATGATCATTCATAGCTTATATCACTCAAACACCTCACGACAGCATGCATTTTACCTTAAATGAGCTCACACATTGCTTACTTGGTTTGTTTGTTAATTCCTATAGGTGAAACACAAAGCAAGGCATATTATGGTAGCTTGGTTAGCTAAAAGGATAAACATAGCAGCTCACACTAGCTCTTGAACGTTATGGCAGCTCATTTCATCACTTAAGGAGCTTTAACTTAGCTGGAGGAGCTAGCATGTAGCTGAACCTAGTTGGAGGAGAGCTTTGGACCAAATTGTTGAAAAGTGGACTAAAGGTAGTTGGAAGTAGCTGGGAGAGTAGCTGAGGAGCTGAGAAGACCAAAGCTAACTAGCTTGAGTTCATCAAGCTATAACTCACCTAGTTAGCTACCAAGACACTCACCTAGCTTACCTTGAAGCTAGTTCATCTCTAGGCTGCCCATGGACTTCAAGACATCATCATATGGTTGCAACCTCACCAAAGCCTTGCAAGAAGACCCATGTGCATTCAAGTAGGCTGCCATGTGCATCATTCAAGCACGTGCACTCCATGTGACATCAAATTGGCGCCAAAACACCAAGGGATGCTTCCTATTCGGCCAAAGACTCTTTCCTCTTCATTTTGGCGCCCAAATAACTTCCAAAGGCATTCAAAACATCCTTAGGCCGAACCAACACCTTACCATTCGGCCAAGAGCATGTATCTTCATTAAAATCATGTATTTTCATTTAAAAATCATGTATTTTCAAAGGGGTTTCATCCATAGCCGAACCATCATGTATCTATTCAACCTAAACCCTTTGAAAAACTATAAATATGCTAGTGCATTTCATTTGTAATGATCTCATCTCTTATATAAAATATACTCTTGTGAGTTATTTCTCTTCAAAGTTCTTTGTGAACTTTATCGATTAAGCAAGTATAATTTCTTATACTTGTGGCGTCATTCTTTCCAACTTGATTCCTAAATTCCTAGATTATTATCTAGTGGGTTGAAGACACTATCACCACCCCTCAAACAAGTTTGTGAAGACCGGGATTGTGCTCGTTAGCATTATTTCATCTTTGGCGAGTTTGAGATACAAATCAAAGCCATCTCCATTTCATCATTGCCACCATCAACAACATCCATTAATACCATCAATTCCGCAGCCATCTCTACCCTTTCTTTATTTCATTTCATTCTTATTATTTATTTTCATTACGTATATTACTATCCCCTTTATTAATTCCATTATTAATCATTCTTTTCTTATCTTATTTTACAGCCCAAACTTATAAATTCAAGGACATCAGTACTTGTCAATCCTAGATCGGGACACAATAAGGCTATCTACTCTATTCATCAAAGCGTGTAGATTCGCCTTACATCAAGCGGTAATTAGAGCATAGTTGGATTGACAACAAAAGTGTCATTGGTGTGCAAAGCAAAAAAGAAAAACAGAAGAAAAGGCTCTTACATCAAATTTGGAGTGCAAAAAGGAAAGAAAAAGACAAAAATAAGAATAAAAAAAAAATTCAAAAGAGAAAGCAAGCCAAGGAAAAGTGCTCTACCATTACAAGAACATCAAAGAGGCCATCTACACTATGAGTTCTTGAGAAAGGTTGCAGTAAGTGTTGTTTCTTGAATTGTAAGTCACCTCTTCCTTTTTCTATCCTTTCATTTTCCTTGTCTTCAACCATTTCTTTCTTTTAATACCTTTGAATCCTTTCTTCTACCTTTCCATTTTTTTTTCTACTCTTTGTACCCTAACCTATTTGCAGCCGACTGTCACGAAATTGGGCCTTTTCCCCACACTTTGGGCTATTTTGGCTATGTTGGGCCACATTTGGTCTTGGAGGTTGATAGAATAGTGTAGATTATTCTAGAACACTCAAGACTTGTACATATTCTAGAAGCATTCTAGAGTCTTCCATGTTAGGTAGGAAATAATGGAGAATTCTAGAGAATCTCTCCCTACCGTAGGATCAAATCAATCTCCACTGTCCATTGAGGAGGTGGGATGCTATAAATAGGTGTAGAATCCTCATTTGTAAATCATCCAAGAGTTGTAAGCATTTAAGCATTCAACAAGCTTTCTCTCTAAGTTCTTTCCTTTCTTCTTTGTTTCCTTGCCAATCCTTTCTCTAGCACGAGTTCGAGTGAGGCTGACTTAGCTATCGCGAGGGGCGAAAAGGAGCTAAGGCCGCACGAGGCTTATTGAGCGATTAAGTCCGTGACAGTTGGTATCAGAGCCAGGTTAGGCGTCAATATCGTGCACGTGTATTGTAGGAATGGCCGGAAATTCGAACGAGTCGACTGTTGCTGAGGAACGTGGAAGAGAAGCTGCACCCAACAACAAGAATAAGAAGAGGGACCAAAGTAAGGCTCGCGAGAGCGCTTCCATAGAACCGATGGTGGCAGAGTTTGGCGAGAAGCTGGAGAGGGTCCAGCACGACTTCAAGACGTTGGAGGATCATGTCTTGGAGCAAGTTGACACACTCAAAGGAAATGCCGAAGAGACCAACAACGAGGTGGAAGCTCGGTTCATACAACTAGAGGATATGATCCAAGCCGTCCGTGAAAGCATCGAGGGGATGCGGGAGGACTTGACGCTCTGCAAGAGAGCCGCCGTTAGCGGGGGTGCTAACCATGTCTCCACCCCGAGGGTCGAGTGCCCCAAGCCGCAAGGGTTTAACGGGACAAGGGACGCCAAGGAAGTCGAAAACTACCTATGGCGGCTGGAGCAATACTTTGAGGGAATCGGCCTTAACGACGAGGCCGCCAAGGTAAAGACCGCTGCCTTATATCTTTCCGATACTGCTATGTTATGGTGGCGTAGGAAACATGCCGACATTGAGCGAGGAGCTTGTCGGGTAGATACGTGGGATGAGTTCAAGAAAGAACTCAAGAAGCACTTCTATCCTGAGAATGTGGTCTACGAGGCTCGCAAGAAATTGCGGGAGTTGAAGCAACGGGGTATTATGCGGGACTATGTGAAAGAATTCACAACCCTTATGCTTCAAATTCCCAATATGTCCGAAGAAGATCTCTTGTTCTACTTCATTGACGGACTACAAGGATGGGCCAAGCAAGAGATGCACCGTCGGGACATTAAAACGGTTGATGAGGCCATTGCCATCGCCGAGTCACTCGTCGACTTCCAACCCTGCTCCCACACCAATGCAACGAAAAATAAAGATAAGTATCCAGCCAAAGGTGGGGGAGAACGGCGGGAGAATTACCAAGGCAACCGAGACCGAGATCACCGAAGGCCACAAGCTAAAGAGGGAGATCGTGATCGACGTCCGGGGCGAAGGGACTATGAAGAGAAGAAAAAGGCCTTCGTTCCCAAAGGAGGATGTTTCTTGTGTAAAGGACCGCATCCGATGAGTAGCTGTCCCAAACTTGGTTCATTGTCTGCCATCGTCGATCGTCAAGACACAGAGTCTCAAGCCGAGATGGGGTCACTCCAAGTTCTAAACGCCTTGAAGGCCAAGCCATTGACACCAACATCGAGTAATGGGCTCATGTATGTAGAAGTGGTGATCAACGAGAAGCCGACAAGAGCCATGGTGGACACAGGAGCTACCCACAATTTCGTGTCTAAAGACGAAGCCAACCGTTTGGGCCTAAAGTACACTGGGAGCACAGGATGGCTCAAGACGGTAAACACACAAGCTGTACCACTCCATGGCGTGGCACGAGGGGTCGAGCTACGCTTAGGCACTTGGAAGGGCCAAGTGAACTTTTCTGTCATTCCCATGGATGACTTTAAGGTCGTTTTGGGGTTAGACTTTCTCCGACAGGTAACCGCTATCCCTATGCCCTCCTTTAGTTCTGTTTGCATCTTGGAGAAAGGGTCTCCTTGCATGATCCCCACGGTCGAGGCACCGAAAGAGCAAGGTCGAGATGCCACACAACTCTCGGCCATACAACTTGGTAAAGGCATCAAGAAAGGGGACATTACTTATTTGGCCATGCTAAAGGAAGATGACGAGATCGAGAAAACGGATGACCTACCATTGATCATCCGTGAAGTCTTAGAGGAGAACAAGGACGTGATGCCGCCCGAGTTACCAAATAAACTTCCACCGAGGCGTGAGGTGGATCACAAGATCGAGTTGGAACCCGGTGCCAAGCCGCCTGCCCTGGCACCCTACCGAATGGCCCCACCCGAACTTGAGGAACTTCGAAAGCAACTCAAGGAGCTAGTCGATATGGGAATGATTCGACCTTCGAAGGCACCGTATGGCGCACCGGTACTCTTCCAAAAGAAGCACGATGGGTCATTGCGCATGTGCGTCGATTATCGAGCACTTAACAAGGTAACCATTAAAAATCGCTACCCGATCCCTTTGATTGCCGATTTATTTGACAGACTTGGAGGAGCCAAGGTGTACACAAAGATGGACTTGCAAAAGGGCTACTACCAAGTTCGAATAGCAGAAGGCGACGAGCCAAAGACCGCATGCATCACCCGATACGGATCGTACGAGTGGTTAGTCATGCCCTTTGGTCTAACCAATGCACCGGCGACGTTTTGCACGCTCATGAACAAGCTCTTCCAACCGTACTTGGACCAGTTCATGGTGGTGTACTTGGACGATATCGTGGTATACAGTAACTCCATCAGAGAACATGTAGACCACTTGAGGATTGTGTTCAAGATACTTCGAGAAAACGAGCTGTACGTCAAGAAGGAAAAGTGCACGTTTGCCACCGAGGAGGTACACTTCCTTGGGCATGTAATCGGCCACGGGAAGCTATTAATGGACAGGAACAAAATCAAGGCCATAACCGAGTGGGAACCGCCGACCAAGGTAAGTGAGATGAGGTCCTTCCTTGGTCTAGTAAATTATTATCGCCGGTTTATACAGGGTTACTCGGCGCGAGCATCACCATTAACGGACCTACTCAAGAAGGGGAAGGCATGGGAGTGGTCCGAACAATGTCAAAAGGCCTTTGAGAACCTGAAGGCAGCAGTTAGCCAAGAACCTGTCTTGGCCTTACCCGACTTTACCATGCCGTTCGAGGTGCATACCGATGCATCCGACTTCGCTATCGGGGGAGTATTAATGCAAGAGGGACATCCGATAGCATTTGAGAGCCGCAAGCTGAATGACACCGAGAGGCGGTACACAGTGCAAGAGAAGGAGATGACAGCCATCATCCATTGCTTGCGGGTATGGAGACATTACTTACTCGGTGCGCACTTCACCATCAAGACCGACAACGTGGCGACGAGTTACTTTCAGACCCAGAAGAAGCTATCACCAAAACAAGCTAGGTGGCAAGACTTCCTAGCCGAGTTCGACTACACGTTGGAATATAAGCCGGGCAAAGCCAACGTTGTAGCCGATGCCTTAAGTCGAAAGGCGGAGCTCGCCGCGATCTCTTTAGCCAAGGGAACCGTGTTGGAACGCATCAAGGAGGGCCTTGAGCAAGATCCAATGGCAAGAGAATTAGTAAAGCTGGCTAGCGATGGCAAAACCCAACGGTTTTGGGTAGAGGACGGTCTACTCTACACCAAGGGACGACGAATCTATGTTCCAAAGTGGGATAATTTAAGGCGAGATCTTGTCAAAGAGTGTCACGACACCAAGTGGGCTGGTCATCCGGGTCAAAAGCGCACTATGGCATTGCTAGAGACGGCTTACTTTTGGCCCCATATGAAGGATAGCGTGGAGCTTTACGTGAAGACTTGTCTTGTGTGCCAACAAGACAAAGTGGAGAACCGACAGCCGACGGGATTACTGGAACCTTTACCAGTTCCCCAAAGACCTTGGGATGCGATCACCTTAGATTTCATTAGTGCATTACCCAAGTCCGAGGGATACGGTTCGATCATGGTCGTCGTGGACCGATTTTCTAAGTATGGGACTTTCATACCATGCCCCAAGGATTGCACTGCGGAGGAGGCCGCGCGAGCATTCTTCAAGAATGTCGTAAAGTATTGGGGCCTACCAAGGAGCATCATCAGTGATCGAGACCCTCGATTTACCGGACGCCTTTGGACGGAATTGTTCAAGCTCCTTGGCACCGAGTTAAATTTCTCCACAAGCTTTCACCCTCAAACTGATGGGCAAACCGAACGGGTGAACTCCTTGTTGGAGTGTTATTTGCGGCACTTTGTGAGTGCTAACCAGCGAGATTGGGCTAAATTGCTAGACGTCGCCCAATTCTCTTATAACTTGCAGCGAAGTGAAGCCACAGGCCGGAGTCCGTTCGAGCTTGCGACCGGACAACAACCGCTCACGCCGCACACATTGACAATGCCACTTGACGAGGGTAAGAGTCCCGGGGCCGCCAAGATGGCTAAGTCATGGGAGGAGAACGCCGACATCGCCCGCGCATGTCTAGAGAAAGCACGAAAGAAGATGAAGAAATGGGCGGACGAGAAGAGGCGACATCGAGAGTTCTCCGTTGGAGACCTAGTCTTTGTGAAGCTTTTGCCACAACAATTCAAAGCCCTCCGAAGCGTTCACAAAGGACTAATACGGAGATACGAGGGACCATTCCAAGTACTTGCCAAGGTGGGAAAAGTGTCTTATCGCTTAGACTTGCCAAGTACACTTAAGATTCATCCGGTCTTCCATGTAAGTATGCTCAAGCCATATCATGCCGACAAGGAAGACCCAAGCCGAGGGTATTCGCATCGAGCACCTCCCGTAGTAACCAAGTCTTATGACAAAGAGGTGGAAACGGTGCTCACAAGCAGGACGGTCCGCAAGAGAGGAGTCCCACCGCGTACCGAGTATTTAATCAAGTGGAAAGGGCTACCAGAGTCCGAGGCAACATGGGAGCTAGCTGAAGACTTGTGGCAGTTCGAAGAACATCTCAAAGCGTACGAGGCGACGAGGACGACGCCAGAATAGGTGGGGGAGAATGTCACGAAATTGGGCCTTTTCCCCACACTTTGGGCTATTTTGGCTATGTTGGGCCACATTTGGTCTTGGAGGTTGATAGAATAGTGTAGATTATTCTAGAACACTCAAGACTTGTACATATTCTAGAAGCATTCTAGAGTCTTCCATGTTAGGTAGGAAATAATGGAGAATTCTAGAGAATCTCTCCCTACCGTAGGATCAAATCAATCTCCACTGTCCATTGAGGAGGTGGGATGCTATAAATAGGTGTAGAATCCTCATTTGTAAATCATCCAAGAGTTGTAAGCATTCAAGCATTCAACAAGCTTTCTCTCTAAGTTCTTTCCTTTCTTCTTTGTTTCCTTGCCAATCCTTTCTCTAGCACGAGTTCGAGTGAGGCTGACTTAGCTATCGCGAGGGGCGAAAAGGAGCTAAGGCCGCACGAGGCTTATTGAGCGATTAAGTCCGTGACACGACGCACACAAGGAAAGAATTAACTTGTTATAATCTTGAGTAAGTTCCTCAAAGGACTTAACAAGAGAAATTGAGTGCAAAAAGGCTATTGAGAGAGTGAGATCAGAAGGAGAATTGTTAAAAGACAAACTATATTCCCGAGAGTAAACACGAATGTTTAGTGGAGTGATCTCTTAATTTTCTTTGGAGTGAAGATTGTGAGGCTTTGAGAGCGTGCTGGTTAGGTTTTAATTTTATTCTTTCTTTCTACTAACAATGTCTTATGATCTTTCATCATTCCAAACATTGGAGAATGAACAGCAAAGAACAAACACATTTCACACTCGTTGCCATGTAAATGGTAAAGTGTGTCTTGTATTTATTGACAGAGGAAGTTGTACAAACATTGCAAGTACATACATGGTGAACAAATTGGGGCTTGCAACGATTAAACATTCCAGCCCATATGAATTGCAATGGTTGAACAATGAGGAAGAGATGAAGGTCACTGAACAAGTACTTGTGCCATTTTCAATCGGAAGATACAAAGACGAGATTCTATGTGATGTGGTGCCTATGAGTACGAGTCATTTATTTTGGGGTAGGCCATGGCAATTTGACAAACGGACTGTCCATGATGGATTCACAAATCGGTACTCAATCATCCATAATGAAAGAAAATTCATTTTGACTCCATTATCTCCTAGCCGAGTGAGTGAAGATCAAACTCATTTGAAAATGAGAATTGAAGCAATGAAAAGGCAACTTAAAAATAATGCAACTGAAGGAGAACATTTGGAGGAAGATTCAAATGAAGAAAAGCTTTTTGAAGTTGAACAAAAGAGAATTGATGTAGAAAATGTTGGAGTTGAAAATGAGAATAATGAATTTGGAGAAAAAGAGGAGAGTGAAGAACAACTTTTATCTAACCTTTCTTCTCCTATCATTCCTTTTGTTTTGCAGGACCATTCAAGGGACATATCTTTTCAAGGAGATAAATCAAGAATCATGGCTTTTGGAGGACTAAAAGATGTGACTTTTGGTGATCCACAAAACATGTCTCTTGATATTTCAAAAGAAGTGTCACTTGAAATGCCAAGAGTAACAGCCGTTGACATTCCAAATACACTACACATATTGAAGGGATTTCAACAACCAATGGAGTTCTTCCTCATTAAGCAACCAACTCCCATTAAACATCCACTTGGTTTGATTTTTCCATTCATTTTGTTTATAATTTCTCATATTCTAACTTTGATTTAATTTGCAGGAAATCAATTCATATACATGGGATTATCCTACCCAACATTGATGCATCAAGCATGAAGGATGATTCAAAGGACACAACTTGTCATATGGAGGAACCAAGAGGCATGATCCATGGAAGCTTAAGAGAATTATCTTTTCAAGTGCCAAAAGCTATAACTTTTTATTCAATGGACATGACTTTTGAAGAACCAAACAATATGTCTTTTGGGTACCAAGAGATATGATCATTAAAGATAATATGTCTTCAAAGGACATGACTCTTGACCATCCAACAAACATAGAAAGGGAGTACTTCTTTCACTTATTTATCATTAATCATTCTCTTACTTATGAGATTCCTTTCCTTTTTCAGGTCATGGACATTCAAGGAACTTATTCAAGGGATGTGATTTTTGATAAAGATCAGTTCATAAAGATGACCGATGAATGGGTGAACGATTTGGAGAAGTCACCATTCGATTTGAGGACAAATCGTCCAAAAGAAGGGGAGGATGATGTGATCATGTCTAGCACCAACTTTCTTCATTACACACTCACATCATTGAAGATTCATCATGCTCAATATAAGGGAGTTATACCTTACTTTATATTATATTTACTCATTTATGCACTATATATTATTATGAGCATACATTTACATCTTAAACTATGCTTGAATAATCATATGTTATCATTCACTTTCAACTATATGATTTTCATGCATAACATATGTTTTCACATCTTTACTTAGTTTTATATTATGTTTACATATGTTTTAGATTCATTTATTATGTTTGCATATCATTTAGATATCATGGCAACATGTATTCATTCATTCATTAACTCATGTCATGTTATTCTAGCTCATGTTATGTTTACATTAGCTCACTAACTTTAAATCCATGATTCTTTAGCTCATTTGCATGCATGCATCTATTTTCTAGCTCATATATGTTTTATTAAAGCTCATGAACGTCCTATGCCTTTTATCTAGCTTATATACATGTTATCTTAGCTTCTAGATGATCATTCATAGCTTATATCACTCAAACACCTCACGACAACATGCATTTTACCTTAAATGAGCTCACACATTGCTTACTTGGTTTGTTTGTTAATTCCTATAGGTGAAACACAAAGCAAGGCATATTATGGTAGCTTGGTTAGCTAAAAGGATAAACATAGCAGCTCACACTAGCTCTTGAACGTTATGGCAGCTCATTTCATCACTTAAGGAGCTTTAACTTAGCTGGAGGAGCTAGCATGTAGCTGAACCTAGTTGGAGAGCTTTGGACCAAATTGTTGAAAAGTGGACTAAAGGTAGTTGAAAGTAGCTGGGAGAGTAGCTGAGGAGCTGAGAAGACCAAAGCTAACTAGCTTGAGTTCATCAAGCTATAACTCACCTAGTTAGCTACCAAGACACTCACCTAGCTTACCTTGAAGCTAGTTCATCTCTAGGCTGCCCATGGACTTCAAGACATCATCATATGGTTGCAACCTCACCAAAGCCTTGCAAGAAGACCCGTGTGCATTCAAGTAGGCTGCCATGTGCATCATTCAAGCATGTGAACTCCATGTGACATCAAATTGGCGCCAAAACACCAAGGGATGCTTCATATTCGGCCAAAGACTCTTTCCTCTTCATTTTGGCGCCCAAATAACTTCCAAAGGCATTCAAAACATCCTTAGGCCGAACCAACACCTTACCATTCGGCCAAGAGCATGTATTTTCATTAAAATCATGCATTTTCATTTTAAAATCATGTATTTTCAAAGGGGTTTCATCCATAGCCGAACCATCATGTATCTATTCGACCTAAACCCTTTGAAAAACTATAAATAGGCTAGTGCATTTCATTTGTAATGATCTCATCTCTTATATAAAATATACCCTTGTGAGTTATTTCTCTTCAAAGTTCTTTGTGAACTTTATCGATTAAGCAAGTATAATTTTTTATACTTGTGGCGTCATTCTTTTCAACTTGATTCCTAAATTCCTAGATTATTACCTAGTGGGTTGAAGACACTATTACCACCCCTCAAACAAGTTTGTGAAGATCGGGATTGTGCTCGTTAGCATTATTTCATCTTTGGCGAGTTTGAGATACAAATCAACACCATCTCCATTTCATCATTGCCACCATCAACAACATCCATTAATACCATCAATTCCGCAGCCATCTCTATCCTTTCTTTATTTCATTTCATTCTTATTATTTATTTTCATTACTTATATTATTATCCCCTTTATTAATTCCATTATTAATCATTCTTTTCTTATCTTATTTTGCAGCCCAAACTTATAAATTCAAGGACATCAGTACTTGTCAATCCTAGATCGGGACACAATAAGGCTATCTACTCTATTCATCAAAGCGTGTAGATTCGCCTTACATCAATATGTCTATTCATTTTCAGAAAAGGAGAGGAAAGAAAATGCAAAGAGACATCTCAGTATCATCATTGAGCATATAAGAAAGGAAAGAAAGGGTAGAGAAACAAAAGAAAGAGTGAAAGGAAATGAGACTCAATAAACCTCCAATAAAAATCTGCATATATTTGTTCAAGTATAAATCATGGAATGAAAGAATTGGAGAATGCTTTTAGCCAATTATCACTGATTGACAATGTATTAGGATGGATCCCTCTCAATGAATTGCACTGGATGTGATTAAGCTCTTACCAGATTTACTAGTAGACTGTAATTTGGGAGACATTGGATGGTTGCTTCTCTTTTTTTTTTTTGATAGAATAAGGCCTCATTAAAACCCCCCCTTCTTATCCTCCATGTTACAAACATAACATGAAGGACATTAAAAGGAGGGAAAGAGTGCCTCTAACTTTTATTAATAGGAACAATAATACACCTCCACATCTCTACAACAACAACTTCTTACACAACAAAACAACCATAATTCTGAAAGCATAAAACACCCTAATACACTTTTAATAGTAACAACCAAGACAACACCTTAACAGTTACACAACTAAAATCAGCCTATGCCAGCTTTGGCTAATTCATCAGCTTCCCAATTAGCTGCTCTCGAGATATGCCTTGTGATAATACCCTTCATCTCCACAGTAGAAGCTATATCCGTTACCAAGGATTGAAACAAAGTAGAACTAAGGATCGGATTATTAATCCACTTCAGAGCATTTGAAGAGTCTGATTCCAAAATAAACCTCTGTTTTGAATAGAAATCAGTTTCAACTTCCTCAATAAGAATCAACCCTCTTTTAATAGCCAAAAGCTCCGCGAGCAGAGGAGGACCTCCCCCAACCTTCTCTGAAAAAGACCCAAGCACCAACCCGCTGCCATCCCTAATCAAGCCACCTATACCACCCTTATCCCAATCTTTAACCATTACACCATCAACGTTTACTTTTAAAAACCCTTCCGGAGGAGGACTCCACCTGGAAGAAGGAAGATTCTTCTTATGCGAATTGCCCAGTTGATCTGCAAGTTTTAAATCACCCATCAAAGAATCGAAATGAAAGTGAACATCCTTAACTGATGTTTCAAACCAAGAAACAGTTCTGAAACGTGTAATGAAGAACAACAACACTGGATCAACCTTCCCATTCTGAAAAATCACTTCATTCCTACATTTCCAAACAGACCACAATACTGCTCTTGGAATAAACTTCCATATGTGAGATCGTGGCACTAGATCATCCCAGGCCATAAAGAAATCCATCAACGAACCAGGAACCACAAAGAAAACATTCCATAAATTTAAAAACTTAGCCCACAAGGCCCATACCACTTCGCAGTGAAGAAACAAATGAGCGACCGACTCATTAAACTTCCTGCACATAGGGCAGACAGAGTCTTCAACCCCAGTTACTCCTCTCTTCAGCAGTTCCTCTTTCACCGCTACTCTATGATGAACAAGTTGCCAAACGAAAGATTCCACACGAGGTGGAGCTATTCCTTTCCAAATATATCTTTCCCAATTGCTTTCTAATTCAACATTACCTTTTCTATCAAAATAAGCATTCACACATGATTTTGCTGTAAACAATTCCTCTCCATTTCCCAACCAAATCCAACAATCTTCCTCAATTAGGGACAAAGAAGAGTTGTTCAACAGAGAAATAATTTGCAGCCACTGTTCAACCTCCCAATCTACCAAATTCCTTCTCGTTTGAATATCTCACCCGCATCAGAATGCAATCTGAATTCTGCAACCTTACCCTCTTTATTATTCGAAAGAGCAAATAACCTTGGAAACCTATCTTTAAGAGGAACCGAACCCAACCAAACATCATGCCAAAACTTAACTGTTTCTCCATTTCCTGCTCTAACACACAAATTTCTCCTAAAACAGTCCCCAAATGCATCACATGAGAAGAAATTCTTAACAATTCCTCTCCAAATCCAAGAAGTACGAGCTGTCCAAGAATTCCGAATCATCAAAGAATTAGGATCCAAATTGTAGACACAGCATAAAACAGATTTCCACCAAGAGTTTTTCTCTGCAGCAAATTTCCACACCCATTTCTCCAAAAGAGCCCTGTTTAATAACAACAGATTCGGGATCCCTAAACCCCCCAACTTCTTAGGCTTACACACCAAATCCCACTTAATCCAATGAATGTTCTTTTTCTCTGATGCTCCCCCCCATAAAAACGATGCCATGATAGAGTTTAATTTGTTGAGAACGCTACTAGGGATTCGAAAAATAGAAAGGTAGTATATTGGAAGAGAGCACAAAACAGATTTGACCAAGACAGCCCTTCCAGCCAGAGATAAAGACTTGGCCTTCCAACCAGCCAAACTCTTATAAAATTTTTGAACTACCGATTCCCACATGGAAAAGGAATTCCTCTTGGCCCCCAATAGAAGACCTAAATACTCCGACGGAAAACTCCCTTTACACACCCTATTTCCTTTGCCCATGAAACTAACTCCTCTCCCACGTTAATTCCAAAAATTCTACTCTTGGACAAATTCAACTTCAAACCCACCAGCAGTTCATAAATTAGAAGCACCCTCCTAATATTCACCAAGTCCTAGAAGCCTTACTAAAAATTATTAAGTCATCCGCGAATTACAAATGAGATAGCATGAAAGAACGATAATTAAAGCCTAATTGAAAACCCGAGAAAAGCCCCTTGTTCACTGCTTTCACCAACATTAAATGTAGCAATTCCCCTCCCAAATTAAACAACAAAGGGGATAACGAGCAGCCCTGCCTTAGACCTCTAGTAATGTTGATTTTCTCCGTAGGAGTGCCATTTACCAAGACTGAAATAGAAGCTGTTGAAACACATTTATACATCCAAGAACTCCATCTAGCTCCAAATCCCATTTTACTCATTATTTTCAACAAAATCTTCCAATCAACCGAATCAAAAGCTCTTTTGAAGTCCACCTTAAAGACAACTCCCTTCAATCCTTTTTTCCTCCAGCAATCAATGCCTTCATTTGCTATAAACGCACAATCTAAAATATGTCTCCCCGGAATAAATGCGAATTGTGATGGACTAATAACATCATTAATACACAAGCTTAACCTTCTAGCTAGAACTTTTGAAAGAATTTTGTAGAAACCCCCAACAAGACTAATAGGCCTAAAATCTTCAAGCCCCTCCGAATTGTCCCTCTTTGGAATAAGAGAGAGGAAAGAGTGGTTTGTTTCTATGTCCCATTTCTTACCCTCATAAAATTCCTTAAAAAACAGCAGCAAAACTTCCTTCAGATTTGGCCAAAACTTCTTAAAAAAGCCTAAATTCAGTCAATCAGGACCAGGTGCTTTGTTACTATCCGAATTAGCGATTACACCCCAAATTTCCTCTTCGGAGAAAGGCTTCTCGAGGGCCATACTCTGCTATTCCGAATGCTTTAAAAAATCCAAGTCCAGTTCTTCAACTTCCAATGTATTATCTTGGTTTAACAACCCCTTGAAAAAGTGAACCACCGAATCTTTAATTAGATTTGGATCTGAAATGTCTTCATTATCAACTTTGATGGATTTGATGTTATTTCTCCTCCCTCTACCTCTTGCACACTGATGGAAAAATCTGGTGTTTTTATCCCCATTCAAATTCCACTTCAATCTTGACTTTTGAAACCAAATCAGTTCGTCTTTTTTATACAAGTCCCACAGCTATTTCTTTGCTACCACTAGGTTCTTCATAGACACCAGGGAGAGACCTTGCTGCAAATTAAGTTCCATCACCTGAATTTCTTTTTCCAACCTATTTATTTTCCCAGGAATCTCAAGATAGCCCTTCCCAGACCATTTCTTCACTGCTCCTTGCACTCCTTTTAGTACACTAGAGATTGGTTGCCTATTCTCCACATCACAAAGCTTGACAAGTTCTCCTTCCATCATCTTACAAAACTCATCCTCTTCCAAGACATAATTAAACAATTTGAAAGGTTTAGGGCCCCAATTCCAGCCCCTATTTTCCAGCAAGATGTTGTTATGGTCAGAAACAGACCTTTCAAGGAGTCTTTGAGAGATCATAGGAAACAAAGATAAAAAAATTTGGTCCACTAGGAATCGATCTAGCCGCTCATAAGTTGGGATATCTCTATTGTTGCACCATGTAAATCTGCCTCCAACCATAGGCAAATCCAGAAGATTAGCTTTGCTCACAAAATCTTTGAAAGCAAACATTGTAGCTAAGTTAACTGCACCTCCGATCTTCTCTTCCTGTGACATTACCACATTGAAATCTCCTCCTAGACACATTGGACAGTCTATATTCTCTAAGAATGATAACAGCTCCCCAAAAAATGCCTCCTTTTCTGAATCAACACTAGGACCATACACATTTATGAACCAACATGCTCCTTGTGCCTCATCAATAATACCTTTAACTGCTACATATCTCCTATGGATGACCTCCTCTATAACCTTACACTCTACCTCATTCCACAAAGTAATCAAACCTCCAGCAGAACCTTCAGATGCTGAAATTACCGATGCTGTCAACAAATTACCTCCCATTTTCCTCACAACCGACGGGGTCAACACTTCCTTTTTCGATTCCTGAATGAAAAAAATTAAAGGCTTTATCTTATCAACAATCCTCCTTACAGCTCTAGCCTTTATCCTCCTACCCAAACCTCTAACATTCCAAGTCAATAAATTCCAACTAATCATCTATATCCTATCAAAACCTTGTAAACCATCACCCCTTAATTTCCCCCATATACTCCTATCTCCTTAATCAGTGGAATTGCTCTGTTCATAAAAGCTTTTTTTCCCCCTCTAAATGTGACCCCCAACAATTTACTAACATTCCAGCTCTTTAATGCCTCTGTCCCCTCCTCCTCCTCATTGCTATTTACATAATCCAAACTTGTACCTAAACAGCTCCTAGTTCCCCTTGACCTAGATCTTGAATAAACATGTTTGTATATGCCCCTTCTCAATTTACTCCCATATACAGTCCCCGAATTCCTTTTGGAGGT